>NW_024080914.1:1542919-1642811 GCF_003009895.1 Hyaena hyaena | reverse complement strand
CAAATGACACAAAGACTCTAAACCCACATATTTCAATAATAACACTGAATGTAAATGGGCTGAATGTTCCAATCAAAAGACATAGGGTAGCAGAATGGATAAAAAAACAAAATCCATCTATATGCTGTCTAAAAGAAACTCATTTTAAACTGGAAGATACCTTCAGATTAAAAGTAAGGGGATGGAGAAAAATATATCATGCTACTGTAAATCAAAAGAAAGCTGGAGTAGCTATACTTATATCAGACAAACTGGACTTTAAAGACAATAACAAGAGATGAAGAAGGGCATTACATAATAATTACAGGGCCTATCCATCAGGAAGAACTAACAATCATAAATGTCTATGCACCGAATATGGGAGCACCTAAATATTTAAAACAATTAATCACAAACAGAAACAAGCTTATAGCTAAGAATGTGCTAATAGCAGGGGACTTTAATACTCCGCTTACAGCAATTGATAGGTCAACCAGACAGAAAATCACTAAAGAAATAATGGACTTGAAAGACACATTGGACCAGATGGATCTGACAGATATATTTAGAACTCTACATCCCGAGGGCAGGGAATTTACTTTCTTCTCAAGTGCACATGGCACATTCTCCAAGATAGATCACTGGGATCTAAAGCAAGATAGATAGAGGGCTGGGACATAAAGCAGCCCTCAATAATTATAAAAGCATTGAGATCATACCATGCACACTCTTAGATCATAATGCTTTGAAACTTGAAATCAATCACAGGAAGAAGTCTGGAAAACCTCCAAAAACATGAAGGTTAAAGAACACCCTACTAAAGAATGAATGGGCCAATCAGGCAATTAGAGATGAAATTTAAAAATATATGGAAACAAATGAAAATGAAAACACAACAATCCAAAATCTATGTGATGTGGCAAAGGCAGTCCTAAGAGGAAAGTACATTGCACTCCAGACCTACTTCAAAAAATTAGAAAAAGCACAAGTCCAAAATCTAACAGCTCACCTAAAGGAACTAGAGGCAGAGCAACAAGAACGCCCTAAACCCAGTAGAAGAAGAGAAATAGTAAAAATTAGAGCAGAAATAAACAACATAGGGGCCAAAGAAACAATTGAACAGATCAATGAAACCAAGAGTTGGTTTTTTGAAAAAATAAACAAAATTGACAAACCTCTAGCCAGACTTCTCAAAAAGAAAAGAGAGAGCACCCAAATAGACAAAATTACGAATGAAAATGGACTTATTACAACCAACCCCTCAGAAATACAAACAATTATCAGAGAATACTATGAAAAACTATATGCCAACAAATTGGACAACTTAGAAGGAATGGGCAAATTCCTAAACACAGACTCACTACCAAAATTCACACAGGAAGAGATAGGAAATCTGAACAGACCCATAACTAGTGAAGAAATCGAATCAGTGATCAAAAATCTCCCAACAAATAAGAACCCCGGACCTGATGGCTTCCCGGGGGAATTCTACCAGACGTTTAAAACAGAACTAATCCCAATTCTTCTCAATCTTTTCCAAAAAATAGAAATCAAGGAAAACTCCTGGACTCATTTTATGAACCCAGCATCACCCTGATTCCCAAGCCAGACAGAGATCCAGCAAAAAAAGAGAACTACAGGCCAATATCCTTGATGAATGCAGATGAGAAAATCCTTAACAAGATCCTTGCAAATCGAATCCAACAGCACATAAAAAGAGTCATCCACCAAGGTCAAGTGGGATTCATTCCTGGGTTACAGAGCTGGTTCAACATTTGCAAATCAATCAATGTGATACATCACATCAACAAAAGAAAAGATAAAAACCATACAATCCTGTCGATAGATGCAGAAAAAGTATTTGACAAAATACAGCATCCCTTCTTAATAAAAACTCTCGAGAAAGTCGGGAAGGAAGGAACCTACTTAAACATCATAAAAGCCATCTATGAGAAGCCTTCAGCTAACATCATTCTCAATGGGGAAAAACTGAGAGCTTTCCCCCTGAGATCAGGAACATGACAGGGATATCCACTCTCACCACTGCTGTTTAACATAGTGCTGGAAGTCCTAGCATTAGCCATCAGACAACAAAAGGAAATCAAAGGCATCAGAATTGGCAAAGAGAAAGTCACACTTTCACTTTTTGCAGACGACATGATACTCTACGTAGAAAACCCGACAGACCCCACCAGAAGCCTGCTAGAACTGATCCAAGAATTCAGCCAAGTTGCAGGGTACAAAATCAATGTACAGAAATCGGTTGCATTTTTATACACCAATAATGAAGCAACAGAAAGAGAAATCAAGAAACTGATCCCATTCACAATTGCACAAAAAACCATAAAATACCTAGAAAGAAACCTAACCAAGGATACAAGAGATCTGTATGATAAAAACTATAGAAAACTTATGAAAGAAATTGAAGAAGACACAACGAAATGGAAAACCATTCCATGCTCATGGATAGGAAGAATAAATATAGTTAAGATGTCATTACTCCCCAAAGCAATCTACACATTCAATGAAATTCCAATCAAAATTGCACCAGCATACTTCTCAAAACTAGAACAAACTATCCTAAAATTTGTATGGAACCGCAAAAGACCCCAAATAACCAAAGTAATACTGAAAAGTAAAACCAAAAGGGGAGGTATCAGCATCCCAGACTTTAGCCTCTACTACAAAGCTGTCATTATCAAGACAGTATGGTATTCGCACAAAAATAGACACATAGATCAATGGAACAGAATTGAGAACTCAGAGCTGGACCCAAAGGTATACAGCCAACTAATCTTTGACAAAGCAGGAAAGAATATCTGGTGGATAAAAGACAGCCTTTTTTAACAGATGGTGTTGGGAGAACTGGACAGCAACATTCAGAGGAATGAAATTAGATCATTTTCTCACACCATACACAAAAATAAACTCAAAATGGATAAAGGTCCTGAATGTGAGACAGGAAACCATCAAAATCCTAGAGGAGAAAGCAGGAAACAACCTCCTTGATCTCCACCGCAGCAACTTCTTACTTGACACATCCCCTAAAGCAAGGGAATCAAGAGCAAAAATAAACGATTGGGACCTCATCAAGATTAAAAGCTTCTGCAAGGCAAAGGACACAATCCATAAAACTAATAGGCAACCAAAGGAATGGGAAAAGATAGTTGCAAATGACATATCAGATAAAGGGTTAATATCCAAAATCTATAAAGAACTCACCAAACTCCACACCTGAAAAACAAACAACCTAGTAAAGAAAGGGGCAGAAGATATGAACAGACACTTCTCCAAAGAGGACATCCTGATGTGCAACAGACACATGAAACGATGCTCAGCATCCCTCCTCATCAGGGAAATACGAATCAAAACCACACTGAGATACCACCTCATGCCAGTCAGAGTGGCTAAAATGAGCAAATCAAAGAACTCTAGATGCTGGCGAGGATGTGGAGAAACGGGCACCCTCCTACACTGTTGGTGGGAATGTAAACTGGTACAGCCCCTCTGGAAAACAGTGTGGAGGTTCCTCAAAAAATTAACAATAGAACTCCCCTAGGACCCGGCAATAGCACTGCTAGGAATTTACCCAAGGGATAGAGAAATGCTGAGGCATAGGAGCACAGTTACCCCAATGTTCATAACAGCACTCTCCACAATAGCCAAAACATGGAAAGAGCCTAAGTGTCCATCAACGGAAGAATGGATCAAGAAGATGTGGTTTATCTACACCATGGAATACTACATGGCAATGAGAAAGAATGAAATCTGGCCATGTGTAGCAACATGGATGGACCTTGAGGGTGTTATGCTGAGTGAAATAATTCAGGCCGAGAAGGACAAATATCATATGTTTGCACGTATAGGAGGATTAGGAGGAACTTAACAGAGGACCATTGGGGAGAAGGGGGGAAATGGTGGGGGAAAGGGGGAGAGGCAAACCATGAGAAACTCTTGAATGCTGAGACAAACTGAGGACTCATGGGTGTGGGGGGAGAGGGGGGAGATGGTCATGGAGGATGGCACCTGTGGGGATGAGCACTGGGTGTTATATGGAAACCAACTTGACAATAAACTATTTGTAAAAAAAAAAAAAAAAAAAAGAACCTAGAGAAAGAAAAGGAAACTAAATCCAAAGCAAAGAGAAGGGAAAAAAATTTAAAAGAATGGAGGGGAAATGAATAATATAGATAACAGATTTTTTAAAAATTAACAAAACCAAAAATTGGTTCTTTAAAATGATCAACAAAGTTGATAAATCTTTAGCTACAAAGACCAAAAGATGACACAAGTTGCTAACATCAAGAATTAAAGAGAAGAGTTGGGGCGCCTGGGTGGCTTAGTCGGTTAAGCGTCTGACTTTCCGACTTTCGCTTAGGTCATGATCTCGCCGTTTGTGGGTTCGAGCCCCGCGTCGGGCTCTGTGCCGACTGCCAGCTCGGAGCCTGGAGCCTGTTTCAGTCTGTGACTCCCTCTCTCTCTGACCCTCCCCTGACATTACCATTGACCTTACAGAAATAAAAATCATAAAGGAACAACTGTGTGCCAACAAGTTAGGTGAAGATGAAATGGACAAAGTCCCAGAAAGTCACAAAATTGACTTTAGAAGGAATAGAAAACCTGAATAGACTTACAAGAAACAGATTGCAGCAGTAATAAACAAAGAGTAGCCCAGAACCACGTGGCTTCGCTGATGAAGTCTACAGAACATTAAAGAATTAATACCAATCCTTTACAAACTCTTCCACAACATATAAGAAAAGGAAATGATTTCCAACTCATTCTATGAGGCCAGTATGACCTTGATACCAAAACCAGACCATGGCATCATGAGAAAACAAGAGTAAATGCCACAGACTGATATTCCTGATGAATATAGATACAAAAATCCTCTACAAAATGGAATTCATCCACAATGCCATTTTAGGACATCTATCTAAAAGAAATTTAAGTGTCAACACAAAAACTTGTAGATTCATGTGCATAGCAGCATTATCTTTATAGGAGTTAAAAAGTAGAAACAGCTCAAATTTCCATCAACTGCTGAATTGATACATAAAGATGGTGCATCAATATATTAGAACATTATGCAGCCATGAAAAGGAATGAAATATTGATAGCACACTACAACATGGATGAACCTTAATCACATGGTGCTAAGTGGAAGAAGCTAATCACAAATAATCACAATTGTGCAACCCCGTTTATCTAAGATGTGCAGAATAGGCAATTCCATAGATAGAAAGTCAATCACTGTTTGTGAGCAGCTGAGGGGAGGGGAGAAACGAAGAAGTGGCTGCTAAAGGCTACAGAGGGTCTTTGGGGGTGATGAAAAAGGTCCAAAATTAGATAGTGCACAACTCTTATTTTAGTAAAAACCAGTGAGTTGCATACTTTAAAAGGGTGAGTTTTACGTTCTGAATCCCATCCCAATAAAGTTGTTGTATATTTTTGTTATGTTTTTGTTAGGTGCTCAGACGATTTTGTTATTATGGTAAATGGATATTTTTAAATGAGATCCTTCTGGAGAATATTATGGTCTTTTACTGGAGAACATAAAGGAAGCCTTGCGCAAATGGGAACATCTTTACTGATGGGAAGATTCAAGGATGCAAAGATGTCAATTCTTCCCAGATCAATCTACAAATTCAATGCAATCTCAATAAAAGTCCCAGTAAGATGCCGTGTGCATACTGACAAACTAATTCTAAAATTAGTTCAGAAGTAGAAGTTCATTCCCTTATTTAACAAATATTTATTGAGTGCTTACACTATGTCACTTTTATTAAAGCTGCTGGGGTGCAGCCATCAACATGATAAACGGCCTCACTGCTTTCATGGGGCTTATATTTAGTAATGTGCAGAAATAGACAAGGCTATTTCAGAAAAAATTACAATGGGTTTTTTACTTGATCTAGCAGATATCTAGATAGCTCATAAATCTACATTAATTAAAACAGCATAAAGCTGGCACAAAATAGCCAAAATAGATCCATAGAACAGAGTCCCAAAACAGACGCGGACACATATACCAGTTTGGCACATGACAGAAAAAGGACCATGGTTGAATAGACATGAAACGTGCAAACACGAAGCTCTCTTTCATTAGATTTTTTTTGAACTGCACTTCCTGGCTCTGACCTCCAGTGTGCTTAGAGCCGACTACTACAAAAATATCTATCCAGTTGTGTCTCTTCCAATGTGATGCTAGCAGTCCAAAGAAAGGGTATGGAGCTTTAGCTGGTGCTAGGAAGCACAACGGACTCCCCTAAGCTGGTTGGGATCAGGAATAAGGGAAAATCAACAGGAAAACAAGTTTAGGAAAGCCAGCTTTTCACCCACACACTGAGCACTAAGGGGTAATGAGCCCTCTGACTCCAACCCTACATCTCTTTTCTCCCCTCTCCTGCACAGGCATGCTCTCTGATGCCCCTTCCAATGGACCAAAGAAATGCTCAAAGACAAGAGGGGCCAGGACCTCCTCATGGGACCCTTTGCTAACCACCCTCAAGTAGTGATGCTTCCCCATGCCCAGCTCTGGCTCTGACCTTGACTCTAAAGTCAGCGTGGTTTAGAGGGGACAGGGAACAGGAGCTACAGCTCCCCGCACGCGGATGACGGTTGCATTCAGAGTGCTCAGGGCTTCCCTTTTGAGAGGTTCTGCCAGGTCACAGATATTTGCATGATAAAACAGATGTTCTTCACCTTTTTCACTCATTCTCTGCCAAGAGAATTCTTTCAGAGGCTACTCGACACGTGCTATGGCGTCAGGCCACCTACAGGAGAATCCAGATCTCTTTGATTAAACTAGACACTGAAAACACTTGCAAAAATGTAAGCGAGCATCACTCTTTTTGTTTGGTTTATAGTTATTTTTCATAACAGTATGACTTGTGTTATCATATGGATTGTTAGTTTTAAGCAAATAAAAAATATTTTGGAAATTTTTCGGTTTTAATTTCTACCACAGTAAGACAATACAAACACTCTTGGGTCTTCTATAATATAAACAGTTGAAAGGGTTCTTTGGTCATGGAGTGTGGGATGGCCCCAGCCCTCTTAGAGCCAGCTTCACAGCACCAATAGGTAATACAGCCCTCAATAAGCACCACTTGGGTAAATGAGTGGAGAAATGAATGGATATACCAGGTTTTGAAGGACACAGCACTGCTAGAATTAGACAACAGGCATACAATTTCTGACACAGTGCTTGTTACACAGTAAATACTTAATGCATCCACATCTTATTCTTTGATACCAAAATAGATGCACCAGGTTGGAAACTGAGAGTTTAACATCATAGCTCCTGTAAGTGGAGAAGGATATCTGAGATGCTGGCAGGGTGGCCTCCACCCCACTGCACGTAAACTCCTGTCTCCAGCTGTTGGCAGAACTGGGGACAGATCTGGTTCTCAGGACCCACAGAGAGTGGCTCAGTCTAGGAACCCCTGTGCTGATACCACACTTAACAGTAATTCCTGAACTTGTACGTCTTAAACATCCTCTTGACAAGCCCCAGGTTAGAGATATGAGAGGTACTCCGGTCGATGAGGGCAGTCTGGGAAATGAGGCTGTCAGACAACTCAGGACTGAACAAAGATTGTGGGTGAGGGCCCTGGCACCTGTTCGTTTCCAGACTTCTTGTCTGTCCCTTGCTCAGACCTGAGGCATCAATTCTGCGCCTGTTCAGGTTGTGGTGCTGCTACTGCTAAGGGGGTCCCTGCATAGCCGAGACCTCTGGATTCGGGATAATTTCCGGGATGGGGCAGTAAAAGCATGATGGCCCTTTCCAACAGAAGTATCCAGAGGAGAGGATGCTTTTTTTCCCCCTCAAGTGCACAAAGCCTCCTACAGACCAGCCGCAGTCCTACCCACACTATTCCCTGAAGGCCCTACATCTTGTAAATGGATTCACTGAAAGGAACAAGAGACAAAAAAGAGAAGTAGATTCAAATCCTGAGTCTTCAGCTATCTAATTCTGTATGCTTGGACAAATCGATGCCACCTATACGTGCCTCGGTTTCTTTATTTATGAAACACGGGTGATCACTGCTGACCTGCCTAGCTTACAGATCTCGTGAAATCCTGCAGATGGAAATTCCTTATAAACTGTGAGGTGTGCACAAAGGTAAACACCTATATCATCAGTGTGATACTAAGTCCCGGTGTTTACACCCCATGACCCTGGGGGAGGTGGGAAACAGCACGTGGGGGGAACAGCATCCAGCAGGGCTCAGCACGGGCTCCCCTGGGTGGGGGGTGAAAGAGCCCAGCTGGAGAGAGAGAATAGTGCACTTGCCCCAAGGTCTGCAAACAAATGAAAATGTGTGAGGAAACTGTGTAAGGCACAACTAGGCTGACCAACCTCATCTCTTCCGGAGGCTCCCTGGCCTCAAAGCAGAATAAAATTTCTGGAGCTTTTTTCCAAGGTGTCCCACATGAATCTTCCTTTTTTGGGTGTTCTTTGACAGACGTGAGAACTGGACAGAATCCCAGAGCCTATTATCTTGGTTCTTGGGAATATGACGGAGTGTGACAGGAGACATCTCTGGAGAGGACACTGCAGGAGCAGACCCCGTTGGAGGCTCTGTGGAGCTGTGGAGAATCACAGTGTTCCTGACAGTCAACACTCAGAGGAAGGAGTACGTGAAGAGAAACTATCACAATCTTGCTGCACTGAGTGTTGAGTAGTATTTTCGCCACAGCTCTGCACAAGGCATATTTGACCTCTTTGTTCCTCAGGCTGTACACGACAGGGTTCAGCAGGGGAGTGAGGACGCTGTAGGTCACAGAGATGAGTCTGTCCTGCCCCCAAGGAACTCTGGGACATATGCTTGAGGTAGGCGATGGAGGCACAGTCGTAGTGGATGATGACGACCGTGAGGTGGGAGGCACAGGTGGCGAAGGCCTTCTTCCGGTCCTGGATGGAGGGGATCTTGAGGCTGGCAGAAACGATGAAGATGCAGGAGATGAAGGCCAGGCCCATGAGCAGGACACAGGACATGATCTCAATTCTGCCAGGACACAGACGCTGACGACAAAGGGGACGACCTCGTTGACAGTGGTGTCCGCGCAGGCCAGCTTCAGCAGGGGCCTCACATCACAGAAGAAGTGAGAGATGACAAAGGCATCGCAGAAGGGCAGGCCAAACACAGATGTTACCTGGATAGGGCTGTGCCCAGGCCAGTTCTTAGAGACGCAGATGTCCACTGGTGCAGGCCCCTTCCCTACCACAGGACGACTGTGGTGGTGAATTTTGTGTGTCAGCTCGCCTGGGCGAAGAGATGTCCAGACAGCTTGCGAAACATTAATTCTGGGCATGCCTGTGAAGGTGTCTTTAGAATATATTAGCATTTGAGTCAGTAGACCGAGGGAAGAAGATCACCCCTACCCAACGTAGGCAGGGATCATCCCATCTGCTGGGGGCCTGAAAAGAGCAAATGGCAGAGGAGGGCGAATTCTCTGTCTGGGGGATGAGCGGAGACATCCATCTTCTGCCTTCGCACATCAGTGCTCCTGGTCTTGCACTTTCCGACTCAGACTGGGATTTATACCACCAGCTTTCCTGGTCCTACATGACTTGCAGATGTGAGATCATGGGACTTCTCCACCTCCATGAGCACATGAGGCAATTCCTATGGGAAATCTCCTACACGTATCAATAAAACCTGTTGGGTTCTGGTTCTCTGGATAACTTCGATGAATACAAAGTTTGACCGAACACCACAGGGGTTGCCGATGGCTGCACAGTGAACAGGCTGTGTGGTCAGAAGCAGGAAACCCATTGTTGGCCACACAAGCGAGGCAGAAGAAGGGTGGACAGTATAGTCTTGAATGACAATGGGCCAGTGAGGACACAGGGGGCCAGATGGGATGCAAGGAATGATGGCCACAGCGCAGCCATTCTCAGAGAGAGAGAGAGCATGCTCAGGAAGAAGTATATGTCCCACATATAGACGGTCAGCTGACTGCTGATGAAGGGGATATGGAGGTGATGATCCAGATAAATAATAGGCATGATGAAGACATCGTCGGACAGAGTTACAGCAGATACAAAGTTAGAAGGACAGAAAAAAAAAAAAAAAAAAGAGGCCAAGCCTGTGCTACTCCCCAAAGCTGGAGGGGTCTGTGAGGAGGAGCTTTGCTGCAGCAAGAGTTTGGCCTCGGCACTGAGAGGGTCTGGATCTGAATGAACCAGACAGAGGGAAGGGACGGTGAGACTGTCACTGCACAACAGGTTACACTGTGCTGCGAGCTGCAGGCTTGAGTGATGGCCTAGCCTCAAGTGACAGCAGTGTTCTTCCCCTGGCTGGCAAGTCAGCACTCTGGAGAATCAGTCAGGAAGTCTCTCATGATTTGCTTGATTTAGGGCAAGGATGACAGGAAGGAAAAGTTTCAACATAAACGAACAGCAGAATTATGAAAACAACTACCCAACTTGACCATTAAAGAGGTGGGTCCGGGTCAAAGATATGGCAGGTGTTGAGTGACCGTGGCACTCTGGTTGGCTCCCTCTGTGTTGTCTGGGATTGGTCCAGTCCTCTCTGAAAACATGCATCGCCCACGCATAGTGCCCAGGGAATGTCCCAGAACAGGTGTTCTCCCCATATATTGAGTCCTGAGCTTTCCTTTCCCTGGCCCTGCTCCTTCGTGTACACAAGATGACTAGGACAAGGCCAGGCTGTGGGAGGGCCATTCAGACTACAATACTCATCATGTTTCCGGAAATGGAGGCCAGGGCTCCTTTGAACTAAGTTCTGTCATGTTTCTTTCTTGCTGTATACTGTGTCCTCTCTAGAGAAAAAAGCAGTACCTGGTGTTAATAAATGATGTTGACTTTTTCCAAGTCTCTTTGTGGTGTGACATTTCTCAATGAAAAGAAAGATATAAATAGAGGTGAGTTATTTCTCAAGGATTTTTTTCTACACCTAAACCTGTACTTCATAACAGTGGCTAATAATGTCATCACTGTGCATACAATTTTCAGTAACTATCACTTCCATGCCCCTCCTGTGTTTCTTAATGTCCTTTTTTTTTTAATGTACTACATGGACAGGATGCCACTTTGGCTTTCAAGTATTGCAGAAGCAAGAATCAGCCCATTTCCCTGGAGGAGTGTGGGACACATGTCATCATCTTTGCTTTTCTGTCACCAATCCATGGCAGTAATGGGGTAATACCTTGATACGGGCAACCAACTCTTAATTCAAGAAATAGAAGGTCTGTGTCCAGTGGTCACCCTGAGTGTGTACCACAGGATTGCTCCTATCACTAGGTTCAGGTCAGGGGCAGAAGGAAAAATTAAATTAAATTAAATTTTAAAAACTTGCCTGTAGAGTAACAAGGATAAACATTTCACCTGTCTTCTCCTCAGCAATCATGCCAGCAAGAAGACAGTGGAGTGAAATGTTTAGTGTTGACAGAAAACAACGACAATCCTAGAATTCTGTACCCTGCAAAATCATCCTTCAAAAGTGAAAGAGAAATAAAGACTTTCTCAGACAAAAACAGGGATTTTGTTGCCACTAGACCTATCTTCCAAAAAATATTAAAATAATTTCTGTAGAAAGAAGGAAAATAATATGAAGTCGGAAAGTACAAGGCCCAAATGGGTTCACTGGTAAATTCCAATAAACATTTAAGGAAGAAATTATACCAATTCTTTATAATTTCTGTTAGAGAATAGACAGTATGGTACCAGCACAATAACAGATACTTGGAACAGTGGAACAGAACAGAGAACCCAGAAATGGACCCACAAACATATGACCAATGAATCTCTGACAAAGCAGGAAAGAATATCCAATGGAATAAAGATAGTCTCTTCAGGAAATGGTGCTGGGAAAACTGGACAGCGACATGCAGAGAAATGAACCTGGACGACTTTCTAACATCATACACAAAAATAAACTCAAAATGGATGAAAGACTTAAATGTAAGAAAGGAAGCCATCAAAATCCTAGAAGATAAAGCAAGCAAAAACCTCTTTGACCTTGCCTGCAGCAACTTCTTATTCAACATGTCTCTGGAGGCAAGGGAAACAAAAGCAATAATGAACTATTGGGATCTCATCAAAATAAAAAGCTTCTGCACAGCGAAGGAAACAATCAGCGAAACTATAAGACAATCATTGGAATGGGAGAATATACTTGCAAATGACATATCAGATAAAGGGTTAGCATCCAAAGTCTATAAAGAACTTATCAAACTCATCATCCAAAAACCAAATAATCCAGTGGGAGAAAAAGGGGCAAAAGACATGAATAGATACTTTTCAAAGGAAGACATCCAGATAGCTAACAGACACATGAAAAAAAATGCTCAGCATTACTCATCATCATGGAAATAAAATCAAAACCATAATGAGATACCACCTCACACCTGTCAGAATGGCTAAAATTAACAATTCAGGCAACAACAGGTGTTGGCAAGGATGCAGAGAAAGTGGAACCCTTGCACTGCTGGTGGGAATGCAAATTGGTGCAGCCACTCTGGAAAACAGTGTGGAAGTTCCTCTAAAAAATAAAAATAGAACTATCCTATGACCCAGTAATTACACTATTAGGTATTTATCCAGAGGATACAGGTGTGCTGTTTCGAAGGGACACATGCACCCCAATGTTTATAGCAGCATTATCGGCAAGAGCCAAAGTATGGAAAGAGCCCAAATGTCCATCAATGGATGAATGGATAAAGAAGATGTGGTGCATATATACAATGGGGTATTTCTCGGCAATCAAAACGAATGAAACCTTGCCATTTGCAACTATGTGGATGGAACTAGAGGGTATTATGCTAAGTGAAATTATGCAGTCAAAGACAAAGCCATATGATTTCACTCATATTGGAACTTAAGATACAAAACAGATGAACATAAGGGGAAGGGAAGCAAAAATAATATAAAAACATGGAGGGGGACAAAAATAAGAGACTCTTAAATATAGAGAACAAACTGAGGGTTGCTGGAAGGGGGCTTGGGAGGTGGGCTAAATAGGCAAGGGGCATTAAGGGAGACACTTATTGGGATGAGCACTGGGGGGGGATATGTATTGGGGATGAATCACTGGATTCTAGTCCTGAAATCATTGCACTATATGCCAACTAACTTGGATGTAAATTAAAAAATAAAAAATAATTTAAAATATTAAAAAATAAAAATAAATAAATTCTTATAGAAACAAAACAAGAACTGTTTGATGAAGAAGAACTCTGACGAATGAAAATAAAGAATAAATGCAGAAAATATTACACATTCATAGACAGGAAGACTCACAACGTCAGTTCTTTCCAATTGGATCTATGTATCCCAATCAAAACCCCAGAAAGTTCTTTTGTGGATGTCAACAAACTTATTCAAAATTTACTTGAAGAGGCAAAAGATCCACAATGTCTAAAGAGAATGAAGTTGGAGAACTGGCATTATCCAGCTTCAAGACAGGACGGCACTGGCAAAAGAATAGTCAAATCAGTGGAATAGAAAAGGCAGCCCAGAAGTGGACCCACATCTAGTCAACTGATTATTGATGAAGGAGCAAAGGCAATATGATAGCACAAAGTTAATCATTTCAGCACGTGATGCTGGAACTTGAGATTTGCAGGCAAAAAAATGAATCTAGACACAGACCTAACACCCTTCAAAAAATAGGCTCAAAATGGATCACAGAACTAAAGGAAAATTGCAAAAACTCTAGAATTAAAAGATAACAGAGAAGAAAGGGTCAATGACCTTGGGTGTGGTGAGGACTGTTTACACACAATACAAAGGGCACCATTCACCAGAGAAAAAACCTCTGCTCTGAGATGGCAAGAGAAGGAAAAGACAAGCCACAAATTGGGAGAAAATATTTGCCTAAGACATGTCTGATGTATCCACAATGTGCAAACAAGTTTCAAACTCAGCCATGAGAAAATCTGATTTTTTAAATGGGCCTAAGAGTGGGTTTCCTTGCATATGATGAGTCACTTAGCTCTTGCTGATTTCATGATTTTTGTCTTTATCTTACAATAGTTTGTGATGTTTCTACATGTGGCTGTCTCCATGTTTATCTTTGGGAGTGGGGGTTGGGGACTAGTTTCTTGGATGCATCGATTAATGTTTTCATCACCGTCTCGAAGGGAAATTAGCTGCTGAACCCGCAGTGGAAACTGAGGAAGGAAATGTCTTTTCTTCAGAAAAGCAGTGCATGTTGGATTTCCAACATTATCTCTGGCTTTTCTCTATGCCTTCTCTCCTGAACAGCACTCTTTCCAGATGGGGTCCAGACCACTGGATTGATTGAGTGGTCAAGGTAGTTCTACCCCCACCATCATGCTGACCCAAATTGGTACAGATGGAATCTGTCCTCCCTCCCAGAGACTCAGTTTTTCTAGAAATGATGAGTTTAATATAGGGGCATTAAGGTTTACTTGTGTCTTGCTTCACAACTATTCTAGAATTCATGACACTGAATCACATGCACAAACATAAACAATACCCCTCCTCTACCTCTTTCTTCCACAAACGACCCTGCTTCTTTCTAAGAAATTTAAAGTATTCTATTTCTTTTTACTTCATCTCATCACACAGATGCTCTTTCTCTGTTGGTTGCTCCTTCTCTGCTCTCCATATTGAAATGACAAAGGACTCATATCTAGGTTTTTTTTAATGCCTTCCTGACATGTTTCTATTGAATACCTAGTTTCTTCCATTCATCCCTCCGTCCAATTTTTTGTTGAATAGGTAATATACAGTGCTGTACTAAAACATAACTGAAGCAGGTCTAGTTAACTATTAGTCTCCCTTCAACTTCCTTCCTGTCCCTTTTAGAATGCTAATTCTCTGAGGTGCCTGGGTGGCTCAGTCGGCTAAGAATCCAACTCGTTTTCGGCTCAGGTCATTATGTTACAGTTCGTGAGTTTGACCCCCACATTGAGTTCCATGCTGACAGTGTGGTGCCTGCTTGGGATTCTCTCTCTCCCTCTTTCTCTCTCTCTCTGCCCTTTCCCTGCTCACTATGTCTCTCTCTCAAAAAAATAAAAAATAAATTTTTAAAAAAGATGCCAACTCTCTGAAAATATCACTAAAATAACCCGTTGATAAACAAAGCTGAGTTTATTCCTATCTTGATAAGGGAGAGTATCATCTTGATGGAGTAGTAGTGGTATCTGTTAGTGGGGAGTGAAAAGCGAGACTATTTGTGATGTTTTGGGAATATGGTGTATGATCAGTTTTTCAACTCAAGAGCTTAATTGGGATTGGCTGAGTATCATGATAGAATAGTTTAGGATTTGTGGACTCAACAAAGACTTTTGAGGTCAGGGTTTCAAGTGCCTTAGAGGATTAACAGTCATTTGGTGGTATTTATTAAAAAGTTGAACAGGGGGCATCTGGGTGGCTCAGTCGGTTAAGCATCTGACTTCAGCTCAGGTCATGATCTCACGGTTCGTGGGTTCAAGCCCTGTGTTGGGCTCTGTAGTGACAGCCAGCTCAGAGCCTGAAGCCTGCTTCAGATTCTGTATCTCCCTCTCTCTCTGACCCTCCCCTGCTCACACTGTCTTTCTCTCTTTCTCAGAAAAAAAATAAAACATTAAAATTTTTTTTTTTAAAGTTGAACAGTTTGATGGTCATGGACATGAGGTTTTTTTGTGAAGGTTCCCAAGAAGAACAATTAAGTTACACACAACTTTTGTCTTCCCAAAGATTTTTTTTTGCAATAGCAATGCAATGCTGATGAAGACAGTGGAAGAGTAAAGTTGTATTATTGAAAACAACTGAATAGTATAGTCATGCTAATGTAGTCATTAAACACGCTCCCTCTTTACCACCCCTCACCTCCGGTATTCCTTCCAGGAAATAAATAGTATATAAAAACACAAATATAGGCAAATATATAAGCATGCATGTGCTCATATATACATTAATCTATCTCCACTATATGTAAAAATATCTTGGATGTCCTTCCACAGAGTATTCAAAGATTTACCTGAATTTTTTCAATAGCAGCATAATTTTCCATTTTATAGATGGGTCGTTATTCACTCAGCTTAATGCTGACGACAGATGTTTACCCCCAGCTGTTGCCATTCTAAACAATTCCATAACAGAAAACTGTGAACCTGCCATTTCATACACAAGTGAACACAAGGATGTGAGATGCAAAGTCAAAGGCTATCAGCCTACTACACTTTGATAGAGTCACATTTCTCTCTGTAAAATTTCTTACCAAGTGATCTTTCACAAAGAAGGTGTCAAAATGCAACTTCCCTTCATTAGGCCTCAAAGAGGAAAAAAGAGTATAATGAGAGGCAATAGGGCTCAATGATTAAAGGTATGCATCTGTAGCCACACTGCCCAGGATGGAATCC
This sequence comes from Hyaena hyaena, assembly GCF_003009895.1. Taxonomy (NCBI): domain Eukaryota; kingdom Metazoa; phylum Chordata; class Mammalia; order Carnivora; family Hyaenidae; genus Hyaena; species Hyaena hyaena. Next base: position 1,626,488 of record NW_024080914.1, on the reverse strand, counting down.
CATTTCCTTCTAGCGATGTTACCACGAGACGAGTCACTTCTGTCTTAGTTTCTCTCTGAAGTGGGTTTAATGGTAAGCACCCTCTTCACAGAGTTGTGAGGATCAAAGTCGTTAATGGACGCAAAGTGTTTGGAAAATCATCTGGAACCTAGTAAACGCTATGTGAGTAAACTAAGTACCTATGAGGTTTGAGGCTTCCCATCAGCAGAGTCACTGAACACCCAGTGCCTTCCAGTGATCTTAGAGCAGGAACTGGAAAGTTCTGATAAAAGGCCATACTCACAGGAAGCTTGTGTGAATACAATCGATTCTGTAACTTCCTGGGTGTAGCTACGCATTCAACCCCTTTCTTTCTCCATGAGATTAGCAATAAAATTCCTAACTGATCTTAAGGGAAGATGAATCTGGAAAAAAAGGTATTCATTCATTTGTTCAAACATTTTCTATTCCCCTACCATGTGATAGGATCTATCGATGGAGTGGCTAGTACATATTAGCTTCTCAATAAATACTTATTGGATGAATGATGAATTAGAAAGAGTCTCTGATGTTAAGGAACTCAGAACATCATTAAGGGAGAAAGATAAATGGGAATGACCATACAGAATAATGGGTGTTATAATGGAAATTACTATAGGATTTTACAGAAGCATCAGAGAGGGCCATCTAATGCAGACTAAGGGTCACAATACATTAGAAAAGAGGTTATCCAGGTTAGTAAGGGAAAGGTGATTCATGGATGGTTACAGAGGGCATCTAGTTAGACGGAACAACATTTACAAAGGTCTAGAAGAAGCAACAAGATACTCACCACAGTCCCGTGGTTGAGAAAAGGTTCCAGGTCCAGAAGTTCCTACCACCGAATCCTATTTCCCCCTTGAGCAAGGTCCACTCCTCTCTGTAACACGCTTTCCACATCTATACAGTGGGTAACATTAGTCTTTAACTCAGAATACTGCTAGGATCAAAGAGGTTAGTGCATTAAGCAAAATGACTGACATGTAGTAAGATCTCAAAAACTGTCGGCCATAATTATCATCACTGTTAGGGAGGATGGGGTCATGTTCAAGAGACAAAGAGCAGTTCTGAATGGGTCTAGGACCCATTCAGTGATACGTGGTAACTTTAAAGAGACTGAGTCCTTGGGCCTATCTTAAGGAAGAGAAACACAGCTAAGTCTTTGGGGCTGAGCAGTGCCTCGGTGTGTGGGATTTCTCAAAACACTAAGGTTGAATTTGATGGAACCAATGTGTCATTATGTACTTTCTACTATTGTGTGAGCTGAATGAGCCCATATTAGCTCCATTCATACCATTCCTAATATGCTGACGTGAATCACATCACTTCTCTGCTTCTGCTACTGCAGACCTCAGAGCCTCTGCCTTATCAGTCTACCTGCACATGGGAGCCCTGGCCACTCTCCTAAGGGCATTTCCTGGCTCTCACCTGCTAGTGTGGACATGGGTCACCTGCCTGCATGAAGGGTATGTGAAGGCTCTTTTGTTTTCACTGCTCCTTGATGAAACCCATTTTTAAAACAAAATCTTTTAGGCTTGTTTACTTAGAAATTGCCCACAGTGGCTTCGAATTCTGCTTTCTTTTAAATTAATAGCTCCAAGGACTTGATGCTTTAATCGTACTCTATGTTCTCTCTTTTTCAATGTATTATTTTACACTTTCTTGCTCCCTCTTCCTGCCAGTTGCAGAGAAATTCCTGCCATTTATTTTCATTGATTTCATATCTTCACATCTTTGAATATATACATTTCCATTAAGATAAATAACCATTTATCTTGACCTTTATTACCTACCTGTAATCTAAACATAATAAAGGCCCTTTGTTATTTTAATGGCTCAAGTATTAGAGATAGAGCCTTCCCAAAGTTTGAAACTCAAAATATGTTATCCTTTTTATTTATAGAGTGAATAGTTCATCTAGCCTCTTAAGAATACATTCCCCATAGGGTGCCTGTGTGGCTCAGTAGATTAAGCACCTGACTTAGGCTCAAGTCATGTTCTCATGGTCTGTGAGTTCGAGCCCCATATTGGGCTCTGTGCTGACAGCTCAGAGCCTGGAGCCTGCTTTGGATTCTGTGTCCCCCTCTCTCTCTGCCCCTACCCTGCTTGCACTGTCTCTCTCTCAATAAATAAATATAAAAAACATTAAAAAAGAATATATGGTCAAACATATCCAGTCATTTGTCTGTCTGTCTGTCTGTCTGTCTGTCTCTATCCATGTTTATCTAGCCTGCTGGAGCTTCTTTTCATCTTAAAACTGTGTTCTGCACTCCTCTTTCTTCAGCTCCAGTCTGGCTGGGGTTGCTTCGTGAGACTGCTTTAGGGCTCTAATCCTGGAACTCTCCTTCACCAGCATTCTCCCCCACCCCCTGGTTTATTAAATTATAATTAACAAATAGAAGCTGTATGTGCCTGAAGCATACAATGCGATGATTTGTTATATACATTGTGAAATGATTGCCACAATCAAGCCAATTAACATGTCCATGACTGTGTGGGCGGTGAGAGCACTTACGCTCTCCCCTAGCACATTTCAGGTATATAACACAGCATTGCTGGCTGGAGTCACTCTGCCGCACGCTCTATCCCTAGAACTTATTTATCTTGTAACTGGAAGTTTGTATCTTTTGACTGACATCTCCCAGTTCCCCCAGACCCTGGCACCCGCCATTCTACCCTCCTCCTGTGACCTTAACATTTTTAAATTGCACATCGAAGTGAGATCATAGTGTATTTATTTTTCTGTGTTTGGCTTATTTTGGTTACCATTATGTTCTCCAGATTCATTCACACTGTTGCAAATGTCGGCATTTCCTCCTTTTTTAAGGCTGGATAATACGTGCATGTGCACGTGCACCCTTAGTCTCCCATATTTCTTTATCTTTTCATCTGCTGATGTGCACCTAGGTTGCTTCCATGTCTTGGCTACTGTGTCTAAAATAGGAGTGAATGGGGGGCACAGTTATCTCTCTATTGAGCACCCCCTTTGCATATTCTGGAAGAACCATGTTTAGAGAATTAAGAAAGTTGGAATAAAGCCACTGTCCAGAGCTATGAAGGGTCTGAGATTTACCCTACTTGCAAGCTAGCACATTAGCCTGCCACCAGGTCACATGCTGGCAGAATGCCAGATGCTGGCAGAAGACAGACTCCCGGGTCTGAGACAAAGGACATTATCACTCACAGTGAGACTACTGAGAGGGGCACTGGTTCCTTGAGCTCCGCTTCTCACACAGGAGCAGGAGGGGCAGGAAATACCTGAACATGCAACAAACTGCATTAGAAAAATGAAACTGAGCTTGGGAACCTCAGATCTGGTTTAATGGGCAGTAGAGTTGCCTGCTCTGCACTTCCGAGGGAGATACTGTCCATATTCCAATGCTGTTCATCATACAGATTTCCTGGAAATAATAATCTAGGACAAAAGCTGGAAGTGCCTCTGTTCACAAGACATACAGAAATGTGAGACCCAAGGGGAACTGTCCCAGTTCAAGGAGGTACAGCAGAATCTCAGATGGAAGGAGGAAGACGTTGTGTGTGATGGCATGTGGGGTAAATGTTGGCTTCTGGAATGAAGTGCAGACACACTGAGTGTCACCTGGGAGGGAAAAGCAGCTTGGCTTTTATATGAGGAATGTGTTCTCTCTCTCTCTCTCTCTCTCTCTCTCTCTTTTTTTTAATGTTTGTTTATTTTTGAGAAGTAGGGGAAAGGAAGAGAGAGACAGAATCTGAAGCAGGCTCCAGGCTCAGAGCTGTCAGCACAGAGCCCCATATGGGGCTCGAACCCATGAACCGTGAGATCATGACCTGAGCCGAAGTCAGCCACTCAAGTGACTAAGCCCCCCCCAGGCAGTCCTAGAACTGTTTGAATAATAAAGTGCCATTCTGTACTTTTAATTCTGCATTTGGACTATTCATAGAAACTAAATTCAATTGTACAAAATTCAGTTGAACTTTTAGATGACTAGAAGTGGTCAAACCAGAAAATGAATTGGTCAAACATAAAGCCTGGTGAAGAAACAAACAGAAAGGAAGATTGTAGTATCTACCAATATCTCTAATTATAAAAGATGTGAGTGGATTAAGTTAATCAATTGAAACGAAAAGGCTTTCAGACCGAATTTTAAGAATCTGACATGACAGTATTAAAATAAAATGATACAGAAGCGTTGAAAATGAAAAGGCTGAGAGAGGGTCCAGAAAAATCTGGCAAAAAAGTTGATGTAGGGGCACCTGGCTGGCTCAGTGGGTTGATTTCAGCTCAGGTCATGATCCTGAGGTCGTGGGATCGAGCCCTATGTCGGGTTCCATGCTGAGCATGCAGCCACTTAAGATCTTCTCTCTCTCTCCATCCCCTACCTCTGCCCCTCTCTCCTGCTTGTGCTTTCTCTAAAATAAAAAAAAAAATGAATTTCATGTAATACTACAAACATCAGGCAAAATACTTTTCAAAGTGAAAACCAGTAAAGAACCTAGACTATTGGTAAGCAAAATAATTCACCAGGGAAGTATTCCATTCATGAATTTATAAGGTCCTAACAGCATAGCTTCAAAACGTATTACACAAAAATTGATAAAACTCCTGGGAGAAACTGAGCACCCAATCACAGGAGATATTCACATAGTTCTCTCAGAAACTAATACAATCATGGGGCGCCTGGGTGGCTCAGTCAGTTGAGTGTCTGACTTTGGCTCAGGTCATGATCTCATGGTTCTTGGGTTCGAGCCCTGCATCGGGCTCTGTGCTGACAGCTAGCTCAGAGCCTGGAGCCTGCTTCAGATTCTGTGTCTCCCTCTCTCTCTGACCCTCCCCTGATCAAGTCTGTCTCTCAAAAATACATAAATGTTAAAAAAATTTTAAAAATAAAAGAAACTAATACAATCATCAATGGATCAATAGGGTTCAAAAGGGTATACGGACAATTAACACACCTGATCTAAAAGTCTAGCCTTCATGCAGAGAATGGTCATGATTTTGACCCCACGGGAAGCCTCAATAAACTCTGAAGCACTGATTTTATAAAAACAATCTCCATGAACCACAATGCAATATATCCCCCATCCCCAAACAGAAGCCACACGCTGGCTCACCCTTCTTCACAGATGTGAATATTTGCTTCATAAACTCTTCTATGCTGGCCATTATTCTAAGCGCTTTCAAATATTTACTCACCCAATCTTTACAATAGCTGTTGGAGGAAGGACTATCATCCCTCACATTGTACAAACAAGGAAATGGACACGTGGAGAGAAGGAACAGCTTGTCCCAGCTTGTCCGGAGTCACAGAGAGCCGGTGGCAGAGTGAGACAGAAGCCCCAGACTGGACTCCATGTCCTGAGCTCTTGAGTCCTGTACCACACTGGTTCTATTAACATAAATATCTAAATAAACTGTGAGTTGGGGCGCCTGGGAGGCTCAGTCGGTTAAGTGGCTGACTTCCGCTCAGGTCATAATCCTGTGGTTCGTGAGTTCGAGCCCCGCATGGGGCTCAGAGCCTGGAGCCTGCTTCGGATTCTGTGTCTTCCTCTCTCTCTGCCCCTCTGCCTCTTGCGCTTTATGTCTCTCTTTGTCTCTCAAAAAATAAATAAACATTAAAAAAATTTTTTTAAATAAACTGTGAGTTGAAGAAACAAAAACAAAATTTTAAAATACACAGTTCTACAATGTAACAGAAGCACCACAGATCAAAATAAATGAGGAATTCTCAGAGCCGTTCTCAGAAAGCAATTTATAGCTTTCTATGTTTACTGTAAGAGGCAAGATAAATAAAAGATTTTAATCCAAAAAATGTGGAGAAAAAACAAAATAAACCCAAAGGAAGTAGAAACAAATAATAATGAAGTAGAATTTAATTAAAATCCAAAGCAAACATGAAACAAGATAAATGTTCTTTTTTTAAAACTTGGAATCTTTGGAAAGATCAATCTAAAACAACCTTCAATGACTATCATAAATCAAAAGATTAAACAAAATCAGGTAGGAGAAAAGGACATGAGGGCAGGTACACAGAAGATAATTATAAAAACATACTTTGAACAACTTTATACTAATCTATTTGAAAAAGTATATAAAATGGACAAACTCAGAGGAAGATATAAATGACCATAATTATACCAAGAACAGAAAATTTGCTAGAATAATAACCCTAAAAAATGGAAAAACAGTGGGGAGAAAAAAATGTACCCTTTCAAAAAACAAACAAGAAAAGACACCAAGCTCAGAGCTTAGAAAAGGCATGAAACTTTCCCCAGCACTTAAAAACATTGTTAATTGCAAACGTTTGGTACCCAAAATAGGCAAAGTAGGCAAAGAAAACTATTGGCAAATAACAGGTAGATGAAAAAAATAGCTAATTCAGTTCAATCGTGTATATTGGATCTTGGTCTTTTGACCAAGCAGGGTTTTCTTAAAAATGTACGAATGAGTCAACCTTAGAAAAATCTATTCATGTAATTCACCACCCTAACCAATTAAAGAGTAAAAAGCATATAATCGTTATCAATGGATATAGAAAAGGAACAGGCTGAAAATTTAACAGATCACTAGTGAGAAAGTGTCAAACAAATGAGAAATAGGAAGGCACTTCCTCCATCTGATAGAGGGCACCGCCAGAGATGTGCCCCAAGCATCCCCTTTCACCGTGACCGAAACACGAGAGGCATTTTAATTACAATCTGGAAAAAGGAAACACGCCTCTATGATAACCTCTGTGGCTGCTAGCATTCGATATTGTGTCATGGCTCGTAACTGAATGCAACAAGAGGAGATATAAAAAGTCAGAACGGAAAAGACAAAACTGCCAAAAATAGGCAGATGATGTAAGCAATGTATTTTTCTCCCTTTTCAGAAAAAAAAAAATCCCCCATCCACTCCAGATTTTCCAGTCTTTTTACGTCTAAACTTATGTCAGATAGACCCACAATAAGAACCATACGTGTTCTAAAAATGCACACAGTTTCCAGATCATAATTTCAACATCAGGGTTTCCTTTTCTTTCTCGTGGCTTTCAGATCCCATTGTATTCCTAATTCCAAAGAGCTGCCTAAATACTTGAATTGAGCTGCCTACCAGGAAAACTGTGAAGAAGGGACACTGACAAATAAGGACCGGATTCACGGATTATTTTCAGGTTTTGGGAAGAGCTGGCTGCCCATGGTGAGCTCCCCCACGTTTGTCCTGCCGAGCGTTTTCATGGTCTGACCAGTAATGTGCTGCACCCCTCACCCCTGACCCCCAGCAGTGGTAAATATACCACGTAGTATCTCTCTTAGCTGTGGGTCTCTCTGATTTTAATGACTCATCAGCCTAAGTATTTCCAGTTTCTCTCGGGTCGTCAACGTTTGGGGCCAGGAGAGATTATGTGGGACTGGACAAGTTATCCCACGCTTGTGGGATGGCTGACAATTATCCCACGCTAGTTTGTCAGTCTCTTTCCATTGACCCCGCTTATCAAAGACACATTAATAAACCACCTTACTATCGAGTATTCCTGCCTCAAGCATGCTGGATCTTAGAAAGGGAGACTTTCCTGCTTGGTAGGGGTGGGTGTGGGAGGGTCCCTGGGAGAAAGACATAAACTAGGCACCAAGGAGCCAAAATCCCTGGGAAGCTGTTGGGTCAGTGTCTGGGCTGCCTTCAATCCCTGGGAAGGCCCATCTTGGACCCACAGCAGGAGAGGCAGATAAGGCTGGGTCGGCTGACTGCCCAAAGGCTGGGGGACACAGGAGGGAGGCAAGAGGTCCTCTCCTTTCTTCAGCCATTCTTGGATGCTCTGGACATCACGTGCAAACAGAGGGACCTGCCTCAGTACAGATGCCATGTCCCTAGCTGCCGCCACATTCCCTGGACGTAGCACGTGCAATGCGCTCAGCGAGCACCTCTGGAAAGCATCCCCGAGTGAATGAGTCACAGCTCTTGGAACATTTGAATTGGAAGGGGCCTCGCAGACCTTCAGCAATTAGGGTGCGAGGTCCCAGGGGGTGAGTGGCTTGCCTAATAAAGCTGCACCCTTAAACATGGTCAGGTCCTGGGGCACCCGGGTGGCTCAGTTGGCTAAGGGTCTGACTTTGGCTCAGGTCATGATCTCACAGCTTGTGGGTTTGAGCCCCACGTCGGGCTCTATGCTGACAGCTCAGAGCCTGGAGCCTGCTTGGGATTCTGTGTCTCCCTCTGTCTCTCTCTCTCTCTCTCTCTCAAGAAATAAATTTCAAAAAATTTAAAAATTGGTTTGGGTCTGGAGGCCAAAGTTCCTCTTCATCTACAGAGCAGAGCAGGGCTGTGTCCTAACACAAAGACTTTGTCCCTGGGGGAAGCCCAGATCACCTACACACACTGTCCATGTGATTGGGCTGAGGAGCCCCCCCTTTTTTCTTTTATAGTTTATTGTCAAGTTGGTTTAGAGGAGCCCCTTTTCTAATGAGGTCCCCAGACAGCAGCAGAGTTGGATCTTATTATTGCCACCTTGGGGAGAGGGACCCCAGGGCCCAGGAGCCCAGAAGAACAGTACCCCATGACAAGCCTGCAATACACACTTAGAGAACAGGGCTCCGTGAAGGCCCATGGGAGCCTGCGGCTGCTTTCTGGGACTCCTGGACCTGTCCAATTAGTGCAGGAATTAATAGACAGGCCCCGGCGGGGTCTAAGGTTTTCTTCTAGGCTTCTAGAAGACTCTGAGCGTGCACACCTGCCTGGCAGAGGAGGAGCGCTGGCCCCTGGCGGTCGTGGGTCCGTGCTCTCCAGCCTGATCGAGTGTCGGCCTCGCCTGGCAAGAGGTCAGTCACCCTACAAGACTCGGCAAAGCAGGGGTTCTTGACTGCCTGGGTGTGGCCTCACGATCCTTGCTCATGGGACATCACCCTTTGTTTTTCTCCCCTGTCCTGGGAGTATGGTCAAGTGGAGAAATGAATGCATAGCTGTGCTATAAGATTTAGGGAATAGAAAGCATTATAAATACTGGGGGGAGAAATCATTCAGAAAGGCTTATTTGGAACTAAGCCTTAGAAAAGTCGCAGGCAGAACTTTCTAAGGGCATCGTTGGTCCGTTTAGCCCAAAAATCAGTGTTCAGCACACCACACTGAGGGAGCCAGGGGACCTGGGAACACACACTCCCACCCCTCCCACCCCATATCACTCTCCTGGTGTAGGGGGCTGGGTGGCAAGCCACAAAGCACCAGACTCTGGCGTGGTAAACTCAAGTAGGCCCTTTCCACCAGAGAATGTGTATTACCTGAATATAGAAGTCCCCACCATTTTCCTCCTGTTTCCTGTCCCAGATCTCAACCCAGGGGCCAGGAAGGTGAGGGTCGGTGAATGGCTGAAATTGAAGGGTTTCGTGAGTGCAGGAGTCCAAGTAGAGTCCAAGAAGAAGGTCCCGGACGTGGGCACGCCTGGAGAAGTGTTGCGCTGGGGAAGGCTTACCCATCCCAACCCACATCTGCACACTCCCCCGTCCTTGGAACTCTCTCCCCTGCGGAATGTTTCCTTCCCTGTTACCTCCTCCTCCTCCTGTATCTAAAAGCTAGCAAAGCATCCTCTAAGCTGCAAGCTGCTCTACACATTCTAGCAACATGAGGACTAACCACGTCCTGAGCTGGGACTTGGGAGAGAATCGAAGATAAAAACAATGACCTAAAACACTCCTATTTTGACATCGAAGCTCATCTTTATCAACGGTTACCATTTACTGATGGCCTACTGTATACCAGGCCCTCCACCAAATGCCTTCTAGGCATCTTGTTGTATAATTCTTCCATCAGTCCTCTGCCATGGAGATCGGCACTGCCTTCATCTTACAGGGGGAGAAACTGAGGTCCGAAGAGATGAGGGATCAATTCAATGGTCAAACATGAAGCCGCTGGAGCTGGGGTGTGTTCACAGGGGTGCTGGACTCCAGACCAGCCCCAGTCCCCTCCAGAGTGCAGAATCTAGAACCAGACAGGAGGTGGGAAGGGAGGACCGAGTATCGCGGTCAACAAGGATGGGACAAATCAATGATGAGAACCATGCCTGGATGTCTGGGTGGGTCTGCCATTCAAGTAGAACCCGATCGGAAGTGGGGATGGGGAGGGTGGGTGAAAGAGCAGAAACAGAATGTACTGTTTTCCTGTTACATATCAAGAACTATGCTTGGCTATTTACACAGGGTAATTAATATAGTCTCCATAGCAACACTGTGAGTATATATTATTCTATTTTACAGACGAGCAAAGGGAGACACACAAAGTGAGCAAAGGTAAAGCAAGCATCTTCTACTTACACTAGGGTTAAAGGCAGAGGTTTCTAGAAATGTAAATATTTTGTTGTTTTCATCACTGTTGTCTTGGAGGTATTGGTACTTCAAACCTTTAGGATGCCTGAGATGCTCGACTAGACTAGGAAACAAGCAAAAAGGACCATCCACACGGGAGGGAGGGGAAGTAGGTGTTGAAGAATGGGGTATTTGGGGAACACATGGAGGAAAGCAAGGAGTGGGCTCTGGATCGCAGAGCATCCTGGGTCCACCCATCAGCCTCTAACCGAGAGAAAAAGTAGTCTCCCCTCTCACTGACCTAGTCCAGGCACTGGCCATTTTTTTATTAAAATTCTTTTATGTTTATTTTCTGAGAGACAGAGCAGGGGTGGGGGCAGGGAGAGAGAGAAAGAGAGAGAGAGAGGGAGACACAGAATCTGAGGCAGGCTCCAGGCTCTGAGCTGTCAGCACAGAGCCCGACATGGGGCTTGAACCCAGTGACAGGGAGATCATGACCTGAGCTGAAGTCGGACGCTTAACCAACTGAGCCACCCAGGTGCCTGACACTGGCCATTTTGAATTTGACCCACGAGGGTGGGGGGTGGGGGGACAATATTAGGTGCTGTGAGCAGAGCTGGGTCTGGCCGCCTACCTCCCAGAATCACGTCTCCAACAGCAGTCTGTCCCTGGCCTGAATTCTCACTTTACGGAGGTCCCTTCACAACCGGCTCTCTGACAGATGATGTATCACTGCTGGACCAAAGCAGGTGAGTTTGGGTGGACTCCCAGGGCTGTGCACACTCAGTCTAGTGCCTTCTCTCATCTGCGTCTCCTCCAGCCAAGCATGAAAGGTGCACTCAAGCTATCTGCAGGTATTTACTCTCTTCCCCCACCTCCCTGCGTCTGTCTCCCAGTGTGAAGGCCCCTGAGAACCTTGGGAAGTCTTGGAGAACTTGGCCAGTGTCTGAAAGCTGAGAGCTTCGGAAACTGGGAGCTGCACCCATTTTGTGTCCCTGCACACAGCTGACGAGGACACTGGACCGGCCTCCTGTTTCCAGCCTGGATGTTCAAATTCCCTGCTTCATCTCTTTCAGACCCAGATTCTCCTCAATGCCAAGACCCAACTTGACTGCGGTGACAGAGTTTACCTTTGAAGGTTTTTCCATTTTTGGGTGGCAGCACAGACTCATTCTCTTTGTGGTCTTTCTGGTCTTGTACCTGCTGACCCTCGCCAGCAATGCCATCATCTTGACGGTTATCCGCCTTAACCGTCAACTTCACACACCCATGTACTTCTTCCTGAGCGTGCTGTCCCTCTCGGAGACCTGTTATACAGTGGCCATCATCCCCCAGATGCTGTCCAGTCTCCTCAGCCCCCAACGAGCCATCTCCATTCCAGACTGTGCCACTCAGCTCTTCTTCTATCTCACCTTCGGCATCAACAACTGCTTCCTGCTCACAACGATGGGGTATGACCGCTACGTGGCCATCTGCAACCCCCTGCGGTATTCAGTCATCATGGGCAAAAGGACTTGCCTACAACTGGCAAGTGGCTCCTGGAGCATTGGCCTAAGCACGGCCATCATTCAGGTGTCTTCTGTGTTTAGTCTGCCCTTCTGTGATGCCAGCATCATCTCCCACTTCTTCTGTGACATCCGGCCCCTGATGAAGCTGGCCTGTGCTGACACGACCATCAAAGAATTTGTCACATTGCTTATCAGTCTGTGTGTTCTTGTTCTGCCCATGGTGCTGATCTTCATCTCCTACGTCCTGATTGTCTCCACCATCCTCAAGATGGCCTCAGCTGAGGGCCGGAAGAAGGCTTTTGCCACCTGCGCCTCTCACCTCACGGTGGTCATCGTCCACTATGGCTGCACCTCCTTCATCTACCTAAAACCCAAATCCCAAAATTCCCTGCAAGACAGACTCATCTCTGTGACCTACACGGTCATCACACCCCTACTAAACCCTGTTGTGTACAGCCTGAGGAACAAAGAGGTCAAGGATGCCTTGCTCAGAGCTTTGGGCAAAAAGCCTCTCTCTTAAGTGCTGGCCAGTCTCCATAAAATTAAAAAGTCTGCTGAGGAGTTGCAGTGAGGGACCAAGTCAGACAGGTACCAGGTACCTGATCTGGGCAGCATCTAGGAATGAGAGGGCTGGAGTAAAACAAGGAAGGGAAAGATTAATAAGAGATTGATGAATTTCCCAAGACCAGTAGATGGGCTTATCAGGCTTGGTGAAAACCAGGTAAGATAAAGCATATTCAGGAGCTGTACTATAATGTTAGCCCTCATTCCCATTACCCCTGGCATAAGGGATTATAAACTAGTAGTGAGGGTGGGAAGAATATATAGTATCTATCACAGGAATTTATGGGATCGGAACTTGGCCTCAGCATGGAAATCGAGAGCACTGAAATAACAAGTTCTCCATTATTTACACCTAGCACTTCTACACTGTATTTCATACTACAATAAAAAAAATTCACTCCATTAATTTACCTTGTGCCTCTTCCTACCTGCATGAACCATCGACAGCTCTGTCGGACACAGGTTCTGAGAGCCAGTTGACAAACTGGTTGAGAAGAATAAAGCAAAACACTGTAAAAAGAGCTTCCTGGATATTGAGAGTTGCAAAACAAGAGTTCCCATCTTTCACATCCCATCCCCTCTCCTCCCCCAGATGCCTCTGCAGTGACTTACTGGAGGGTGCTGCCCTCTCCCCCGCCCCCACTCTGAACAATCACCACTGGTTGAAAGGAGGCTTTCTCAGCAGGGGGGACACATACCCCACTCCTGCCCTCCCTGGGGCAGTCCACTACACAGCCAGTGCCTGAATGACCTGGGAGGTACAAAGACACCCACCTTGCCTCAAATTGTGATTAACTCTAGAGTCTTCCATTAGATCAGGCTGTCCAAGACCGCATCCCAGCTGAGCTATGCTCCACCCCACCCTGCCTCTCCCTCCATTTTCTGAGAGCGTGTCCTTAGTCCCGAGCACAGGGGCAGGCTCAAGCTCTGCTTCAGGGCACCGGCCAGGTGTGCCCAGGTGTGCTCATGCCCACCGGGCAATCACTCAGGCTCCACTGCCTCTACACCTAGAACAGAGCCTCTCTCTGCCTCTACACCTAGAACAGTGCCTGGTACGTGGAGCTTGGGAGTTATTGAAAGGAGGAGGAAAAGAAGGAAGTAAGGCCAACTGTAAGCAACCAACACACAACTGGCATCAGCACACAGCTCTTCTTCCTCTTTTCCTTTCATTACGAGATTCCTTTCAGGTTGCCGGCCTCCACTTTGTGACATCCCTTTCGGTACACTTATGGAACTCATCCTAGACAGCCAGCATTCATTCAACCCTCACTATTAATCTAGGAGGTAATTTATTAAACTATTTTACAAATGGGAAACCTAAACCCTGAAAAGATAAAGTAACGTCCTGAAGGCCAGAGAGCTAGTATGTGGGCCCTAATCAGGACCCGAAAACACGCAATCCAGCCCCAGAGCCAGCAGCTGCATTATGGGCTCATGATCGCTATTTAGCCAGCTTTCCTCCTTTCTAATAACTGGAGAAGGAGCGCCACACGTTGCGAATTTACGCATAGCTCAAATCTCCCTGGAATGGCCTTGGGTCCTGGAAATCTTTCTGGAAGTTCAGAAATTCCGTATTTAATATGCTTTCCTTCAATATCTTGGTGCACTTTCTCCACTCAGCACAGCTTTAAAGATGCAAAGAGAAAAAGGATAAAGTGGGCCAAAGGCCAGGTGGGGGGTGATGGGGTGACAGAGCTCGTGCCCATCAGCTTACTAACTCTAGATCCATCCACTTCCTCACTTGTTCATCCTGATGACCTAGTAGGAGATGAACAGGCAGTAGTATTGTAGAGGGAGTGCAGGCTTTGGGGCCAGAGAGGCACGTGTCCTGATCTTAGGTCTGCCATTATAAATGTGTGTTCTACGGAAGTGACTTAATCTCACTGGCCTTCCTTTCGTACTGCACCCTGCAGCCAGCAAGATCAACCTCCAGGGTTCCTGTGAGGCCCTGAAAATCTTACGGGCCTCACATTTCCTGGAGCAGCTGTAACGGTTAGCACCTCCTCTGCTCCCCACCCCCACCACACACTGCTCTCTAAGTCACTCTGAGGTCAATATCAAGTCAACCCAATATGGACACATAGCCCCAGTTCTCAGAGTTCTCAGTCATGGAATGAGCTCCCTCTTCCCAGGAGAGACTTTGCAAGGAGCACTCCCACACCCTGCCCAGTGGTCCTTGCTCCCAGATTTCGGTCCACAAAACCTGTTCTCAGGGTCTTACAAGAGTCACTTCTGGGTTATGCCTGTCACGTGTCAATAAGCCGCTTCCCTCTCTCACTTCCTACCCCAGACTCCCTTCCCCGACGCCCTGCCCATGTGCAGGCCTGCCAGCCACTTCCCATGGTGTCATTCCCTCTTCTCTGCTAAGGCCTTGAGTCGGTGCCAGGACTCACGGGTGCATCTTCAGAGGCAGGCCCGATACGTACTAACAAAAACATGTCGAACTATTTTTGTGCTGTAATCCATTTGACAGTATACTGATCACCAGATTCGTGGTTCTCTTTTTCAGAATTTATTTTTTTCTATCAATAGATACAAAGAGTATGACTGTATGATTCAACTAGTATCAAGCTGGAGAGCCATAAAGTTATTTTAAGATTAAAAAGGAGTTTTCACATGTAAACTAGAGCCCCCAGCTCTGGATGAGAAGGATAGGGTTGGGGTGTGTGTGTGATTAGACATAACTTCACTGCCGTGGACTGAGTCGTGACCCCCCAATTCATGTGTTGAAACCCTAGCCCCAGCATGATGGTATCTGGAAATGGAACCTCTGGGAATTGGGTTTAGATAAGGTCATGAGGATGGGGTTATGATGGGATCGGGGCCCTTTAAGAAGAGATACCAGAGGATTCTCTCTCCCTCTCTTCAAAGTATGAGGACAGAGAGAGTAACCAGCTACCTGCAGTCCAGAAAGCAAGCCCTCACCAGGAACTCAATCTCCTGGCCCCTTGACCTAGGATTGTCAGCTTTCAGAGCTGCAAGACCCTCCAAGTCTATGGCTATGGTGTTCTGGAGCCCGAACTAAGACATTCAGGAACCATGCTGACCTCAGCAAACTCTGTACTAAGTCCTCTTCAGGGCTCTGAAACACCCCCATGACAATTCTAAGGCACCATTAGGAAGTCTAGACTGGAACCCTAAGTTAACGTGAAAGCCACAAAGGACCCATAGTTAGGGCTACCGGAATCTGGCCCCCAAACAATGTGCTTTGCAGAGCCGAGGGGGTCGACAGTGGGTGCTCCCGGCCACCTCACTGGCTTCGTCTCAATAGTCACCCCACACGCTCATGTCTATCTCGCATCAAAGTCCAGTGGGTTTACCACTGAGGACAGAGTGTCCTCCTCACCACCTCTCATTGGTGAAGTAAGGATGCCACAGGCTTCATAGGCCAGTTGGAGGACTCAGACAAAACCGTGTGAAAGGGCTCAGTAAGTGTAAGCTTATTCTGAAGCTCGACCTCTTGTTTTCACCAGATGCCACATTTTTACACCATGTATCCAAGTGACCCTTGTCCAAAATCCTCCTAATCTGTCCCCAAGCAAAGGTGATAAAGCGCTGAGCTATTTTGTTCACCTCTCCTCCCTCCCTGTTAGGATCCCATGGCCACCAATCACACCTAGTGGTTGACCATTAACAGGAGTCATTTGGGTCAATTTATCGGTTCCAACAGGAAGCAATGCAGACTGGAGTCTCAGGGAGCTGGCATGAATGAACTTGAGATTAGTGTATGAAATGATGGGTCCTCTCCTCTCCCTTGATCCACACATGCAGTCACCAGCCTACTCACCTCAGATGTCTCTCACCTCTGTCCCTCTCACCTCCAGGGCCACCCCCCTAAATCACCCCCAACTGACCTCTGGCCTGCCCTGTGACATTATCCCCCTCGCTGATCTCCCTGCCTTCTCCCCAAGCCCCTGTCACCCTCACACAGCTGCCACATTAATCTTGCAAAAAAGCAGAGTCACCAGACAGGCAGGAAGAAGGTACAGGGCAGCCGGTGGTTCTTACGTGCCAGTTACTACGGGACTCTGAAGCCCCTAAGCAGGAGCAATAAGTTAAATTATGTGAGGGGCCCTTAAAAACAAGTGGTAAAATCTCACTACTCTAAGACCTCGTGTAGCCTGGTCTTTAGCGTAAGAATTTTTTCTGTGATCCACCTGCAATTAATCCAGGAACATCCCCTCCCCGCCCCCACTCATTTCAGTTTACTCTAATCCTCTGTCACTTAAACTAAACCATGAGGTGCTGGAAGGCTGTGTCCTGCATTTCCCTTGCTCCAAGCAACCAGCCCTGGGGCCTGGCACTGGCTGGTGCATGAAGGATGAATGGACACAGGTAAGCACACATGGTCAAGTAAGAACCTGGTAAGCAAATGATAGGTCCGAGAGTCTGGCATTGGATTTTGACAGACTAGAAGTTTTGCCAAAATGGAGGGGGGAGGTAATTCTGGGCAAAGAGAAAGAGTATTCAGCCCCCATCCATTTCCTGGCCTCCAAGAGAGGGTCTTTGGGATCAAAGAGATTTCCTTCCACTTCTGAGTACCACAGGGCAGAAAGGCAGCCAGAAGAGCCCTCCACAAAGCCAGGGCCAAAGCTGACTGCTCTTACTCCAAAGAGAAAACCACATTCTTTAAAAATTTTTTAACATTTATTTTTGAGACAAAGAGCAAGGGAGACACAGAATCAGTAGCAGGTTCCAGGCTCTGAGCTGTCAGCACAGAACCCAACACGGGGCTTGAACCCATGAACCGCGAGATCATGACCTGAGCCAAAGTCGGAGGCGTAACTGACTCAGCCACCCCGGTGGTCAGAGAAAACCATCATCTTAAACTGGGCGGGGGCCCTGACATGCAAGACGATATATCTCCAAGCTTGAGCTGCCTGCGTTAGGAAACTATGGATTTCCAAGGCACATCTGTAAAAAAAAAAAAAAAAAACCCCACAAGGTGCTTATGGACGCTAACAAGTAAAATTCAAGTAAATAAACCAGCCTTATCTAATGCTGTTTTTACTTGAAAAACTTGCCCCAAGCTCCCACACGGCTAAATCTGGGACTGGGTAAATGAGTCCCTCGTATAATGAGGCCCCCGGGTGCCTACAGTCTACATCCTCCCAGCCCCGGGTCGGTTGGGGGGGGGGGGTCTCGGGATATCTTCAGGGCGGGAGCCCCTGGAGCCCCACTGGCTGGTCTTGGGGGAGCACCTGCTCTGCTGCAAAGACTTCGCACAGAGGCGTGGTCAATGCCGCCTGCGACTTCCAAGCTGCCGACCCTCCTGCTAGAGCGTGTTTATCCGCTGTCTGCTCAGCCTCCGCCTGTGACGGGCCATCCCTCTCCATCACCCTGCTCTTTCTGCACCTGCAGACCATGGCCGCCTCCAGCCCGGCTCTCCTGCTGTGACTCAGCACCAGGCAGACACAGTAAGTGTTCTCCAGAACAGGAAATGAGATGCGGCTTATTGCCCATGGGCTGGCTTTAACTTATTGCAGTGTAGCAATCTATCATCGTCTTCATAAGGACGTGTATGCTCTTCTTTCCCTTGATTTCCATGCAAGACTTACAGGCTCCCAAGGCTGGAGGGTGCTAGCCGGGTCATAGCAGCCACCCTTCTACCTCAGGACAGACAGACATCAGCCAGATCAGACGTCACCCTGGCCGGTGGCTTCTCAGCAGAAACCCTATGGGTGTTTGGAATAGGACAAGTCTTCCTTGGGTGGGTCTGTCATGTGGGTGGCAGGCAGCTAAGCAGCATTAGTTGCTGGCAGCAGCTGTGTCCATCATTAGAACAATCAGAAGCAGGGACACAAGCTTCTGACTTCACAGTAGAGCTGCCAGGCCACCTCCTGCTGGACCACCACCTAGTTTCCATCCAGAGAAGTTCAATGTCTTTTGGCACATCGTTCAGTGTCAAAATGATTTTCTCTGTTCACAAATGTCTCTGGTGCAGCTTTACTCTTTCAGCAGTTTTAGTGTAAATGAGTGACAGCTAGTAGCCAACATCCTTTAAGTAAATTTTTATAAACAGGAAGGAGGTCTCTGTGCCTATAACCTTCATCACTGATGTGATTTACTTTACATACCAAGTCTTTCTGAATCTGCATAGGCAAATCGGATATAATTTACATTCCCTACAGGAGCTTACTGTCTAACGGGACAAAAATGTGAAATATGACAAATCGGACTGAGCCCCATCCTTCACCACAATGACAAATCTTTAGTGGGGTGCCTGCTGTGACTTTCGATGAGAGAACTGAATGTGCTCCATCTTCCCCGGCAGAACTGCTTCTCTCTGCAGAGCAGGTGTCTGCCCACTAAGGTCTAGGGGCTGTCAAGTTGCCTTTTAGTTTGGGGAAGTGCAGCTTCACACCATCGCAGAGTCAGGCTGCACCCTGCCGGCCGATGCCCATGTCTCCGAGACAGCAGTGGCCAGGGGGCAGTGGTTGGTTTAGATCTGCCTTTTCTTCCTTGGAAACAATATGAGCCTTTGGGTCTGCTTTGCCTCTATGTCCTCAAGGGTGTGCAAAGGGAGGTTTCATAATCTTGAAAGAGAAAAAAAAAAAGGTCTCCAGTCAATCCTTAAGTTACTTTCTTTTTTTTTTTAAATTTTTTAATGTTTTATTTATTTCTAGGAGAGTGAGAGAGAGACAGAGTGAGGAGGGGAGGGTCACAGAGAGAGGGATTTACAGACTCTGAAACAGGCTCCAGGCTCCAAGCTGGCAGTCAGCACAGAGCTTGACGTGGGGCCCGAACCCATGAACCGCGAGATCATGACCGAAGCAAAAGTCGGACGCTTAACCGACTAAGCCACCCAGGCGCCCCCTTAAGTTACTTTCAATGATCTGATTGATCCATAAGCCTGAGATGGTGACACGCGCAGATGTAAAAGGTGTAATGCCGCAGAGCGTTTGTGTGTGGACGGCATGGCACAGGCAGGGAGACAATCGTCCATGGAAGCATGAGGACCTTGTGGCACAATAGCTGTGGATACTGTGTCAATACCTACAACGGTCCTTGAGGAATGGGGAAATACTTAGACAAGAGGAGAAAAGGAGGGAGGGCATTCCAGAGAAGTGTGGGGTGAAGTGAGTGGGAATGTACATAGTTATGTTGTGAGAGAAAGGAAGGAAAGGAAAGGAAAGGAAAGGAAAGGAAAGGAAAGGAAAGGAAAGGAAAGGAAAGGAAAGGAAAGGAAAGGAAAGGAAAGGAAAGGAAAGGAAAGGAAAGGAAAGGAAAGGAAAGGAAAGGAAAGGAAAGGAAAGATAGAAAGATAAATAGATTTATAGACAGATAGATTCTGGGATGCATAGGAAATTGTAAAGGACAGCCACAGAGTAGAAGTATTTTAAGTCAACCCAGAGATTAACGCACAGGGAAATGCATCCCCAGGTTCACAGCTGAGAATGGAGTTCAGTCCATCTGAGAAATGTGCATCTACAGCCTTGTTGAAATTATGCACCTTCTGTTCTTCTCCATTTCAGATTTTGCAAGCACTCCATGGAGGGAGGGAACCACACTCTCATAATTGAGTTTGTCTTCCAGGGTTTCTCCAGCTTCCGTGAGCACCAGCTCACGCTTTTTGTCGTGTTCCTTGCACTGTACATCTTAACCCTGGCTGGCAATGTGGTCATTGTGACCATCATCCGAACCGACCGCCACCTGCACACGCCCATGTACTTCTTCCTGAGCATGCTGTCCTCCTCAGAGACGGTATATACACTGGTCATTCTCCCAAGGATGCTCTCCAGTCTTGTAGGTATGAACCAGTCCATCTCACGGGCAGGCTGTGCCACCCAGATGTTCTTTTTTGTAACCTTCGGCATCACTAACTGCTTCCTTCTCACGGCCATGGGCTTTGACCGCTATGTGGCCATCTGCAACCCCCTGAGATACTCAGTCATCATGAACAAGAGAGAGTGTGTCCAGCTGGTGGGGGGCGCCTACAGCATTGGGCTGATCGTAGCCATGACCCAAGTGATATCTGTGTTCAGGTTGCCTTTCTGTGCTACGAAAGTGGCCCATTTCTTCTGTGACATCCGACCTGTGATGAAGCTCTCTTGCATCGACACCTCGGTCAACGAGATCCTGACTGTAATCATCAGTGTGCTGGTGCTCGTGGTTCCCATGGGCCTGGTCTTCATCTCCTACGTCCTCATCATCTCCACCATCCTCAGGATCCCCTCCGCCCAGGGCCGGAAGAAGGCCTTCGCCACCTGCGCTTCCCACCTCACGGTCGTCATCGTCCACTATGGCTGTGCCTCCATCGCCTACCTCAAGCCCAAGTCAGAGAACACCAGGGACCAGGACCAGCTGATTTCGGTGACCTACACCGTCATCACCCCCCTGCTGAACCCGGTGGTGTACTCCCTGAGGAACAAGGAGGTCAAGGATGCTCTGCTCCGTGCCATGGGCAGGAAGCTTCCCTGACAAAATAGGAAGTGCCCTGCTGAGGCTCTCAGCATCCACTTTCAGCAGGAACAGGAGCAGAGCTTGGCGCCTTGGCTCCCAGAGACCTGCCCCAGAGGGAGGCAGAGGAACAGCAGCAACATCCAACTGTGAGTCTGAAAACTTTAAAACCCCTGAACAAAGCATTAGCCCTGTTTTTGTGGGTAAGTAGACAAACGAGGACAGGAATTGCCCGAAGAAGAGGTCAGGAAGCAGTGTGAGCTCAGGATCCTTCATGGACATTTTGGTTTCTAATGAAGGCAACAGAGAGGATGCAGCAGAATCCACAGGATGCATTTTCTCCTACAATTCCTTCCTATTTAAGAGCGTGAGGATTTCCCAAACGGGAGACCCTGTTAGAATCTGTTTATACATGATATATCAAGTAATAAGTGACTGTGTGGATAGGAGGAATGGCCTCTGGATGGGAGAGCAAGGGAAAATAGATTTCCTCCCCTGGCTTTCATTTATCCCAGCTTCTAGCAAAACTGCTTATTAAAGATGGTGATTGACCACAGACAGTTTAATTAGAGTTCCTGGCCATCCCAGAGCTTGTCAGGTTTAAGGGCACATTCCAAGAGCCTCCTGGGTCGGTTCAGCTGTTATTAATCCAGACGGTGTGTCACAGGTAGTAGCGACGAACAGGTCCGTCTCCCGGATTCTGGGAAAGACTGATGGAAAGACTCTACCTGCATGTCTTCAAGGAGCTCAGATTCTAGAGGCTGAGACAAACGTTTAAAAGTATGGTTTCAATTCTTTAGAACAGGTTGTGCATACAACAGATTGCGGGAGGAAGGGAGGGAGGGAAACTGCTGGAGATGTCAGGGAAGTCTCAGAGGAGGTGATCTGCAATGTGAACTGGCTTTAAAACATTTGTCGGAGATTTCTTGATGGGTAATTTATTGGAGGAGATGAATCCCAAAGGGAAGGAACAGTATATATTCACAGGGATGAAACCAAGAGGAATGCTTAGGAGATTAAAAAACAAATTAGTTACCGGACCGACTCCATGGGAAATGGGGGGTGGTGGAGGGAGATTAGGACCAGAGAGGAAGGCTAGGGTCAGATTATCAAGGCTTTGTCTACTGAACTAAAAAAAATTTTGGCTTTAACTTTTAAACAAGGGTAATCACCCAAGATTTGGGGAAACGAGGATTTAGTATATGAGGCATCCATGTGAATTGCTGGTATCCTTCTTGCCCTTACATTGCTCCAATGGGACATGTAAGAAGTTGTATGGATCTCTAGAATCTAAGCCAAGAAAATTAGGGAAAAGGGAATAGGGGTAGAGTATCTGGAGGTAATACACAGAAATAATCATGTAGGTGTGATGAAGCTGAATCAGACCATGATGCAGAGGCTGATCACAGAGTCTCATACAGATTTGGAGACTGGGGCTCCAATGAGGACCCCGTGAAGGAGAACAAGGGCCTGCCATTGCGTCAGTAAGTAGGCTTGACCTCAGACACGGGCACCACAGTGCCAGGACACACCTTCCACCAGAATTCAAGGGTGGGTCCATTACTCAGAAAAGCCTTCAAAAGAAAATACAGGGACACCAGGGTGGCTTGGTCAGTTAAGTGTCCTTGAAGCAGGGTGATTGTCGGAAAAATCACCCAACACTGAATAGAAGCGAGGCAGGATTTTATTCATGGCTGAGCCAAACCTGATCTCCTGATCTTAAGGAGAAAAATGCAGAGAATGACCCCGAACAAAGGTAGCAGTAAGCTTATATGGATTTCAGCAAGGCAGACTATGTCATTATTTAGTTAACCAATTACAATTTACAGCATTTCATGGTAGCCAATTATATTATGACACACAGACATTAGTTTTGGTGGAAACCTATCATTTTAAAGTTCTTTGTCATAAGAGGGTTTGAAATGACCAATCACAGTTAGACATTTGAGAAACCTTGGGGTAGTGACTACATAACAGACCACCTGACACTGAATGGTAATGAGGTGTTCTGTAACCTTTGCATACAGGGTGTGGTTAACCAGAACAGGGAAGCACAAGCTTGCTTAGTGGATTTACAGAAGCAGAAATAGCATGTTAGTATTTAACCGAGCTTGTGGTCAACCTACAACAGTCCTGACTCTTGATCTTGGCTCAAGTCGTGATCTCACAGTTTGTGAGATTGAGCCCCACATCGGGCTCTATGCTGACATCATGGAGCCTGCTTGGGATTCTCCTTCTCCCTCTCTCTCTCTCTGCTCCACCCCACTTGTGCTCTCTCCTCTCTTAAAATAAACTTTACCAAGCCCCCCCCCCCCCCAATTCAGAAACCTGTACAGCTCATGTATCTGCCCTCCAGACCAGAACTACCAGTCTCCCTCCTAGGATTGAGCGATGACAAAAATCAAACTATACCTAAAGTTCCCTAGAATCCACAGTGGCCTAAAGTAATGAGAAGTTACTCGCTGGCATTGGTTATTTCACAAAGGAAAGAACAGAATGATTAAAAGCAACATCACGCAGGCAAAGGGCTTGACTGGCATTCAACAATCGCGGTGGAGCCTTCTCTACAGCCAGAATGTGTGGGAGATGTGGGGCCTATCAACATACACTTGCCCTGAGAAGGGAGTCTTCAGACTTGCAGGGGAGATGGGCTTCTGCAGAACTTGCCATAAGGCAAAGGGATGGAGAAATGAACACAGAGTGCTTAATATTTCATGACAAAGACCTAAGCCTTGGGATATTGTTTTGTGATCTACATAAAGCTCTATCTCTCCTGAGGGCAGTGAAATAAATGCCTGTTACCTAGCAATGGGCTTTTGTTATGTGTGGGGGGGGGCCATCCCCTGGGGCCAAGAGTGGCTCTGCTTCCAGACCAGCACCATTGAGAATACTTTACCACCTTGGACTTCCTGCAAACTTTATCACCCAGGTTTTTCAAGCAGTTGTCTAAAAGGAAGAGCTTCCCAGTCAGATATCACGGACTCAGAAGGTTTCATCAGCCCTTCTCAACCCCACAGGGGAAATGTCCACAGAAATTTCCCTCACTGGCTCCACAGTCAGAGTTTTTGGCTGCATTCTTAGAATCACTCTAGAAAGGAGGCAGGGGTGAAGCTTTGTGCTGTACAAACAAGGCTAAAATTGACAAAGGGGTGAAAACAGGACCTGAGTTTGTACCAGCTGGCAGGCACTTTGTTTATCCAGAGTGTATCCTCACCCAAGGGCAATTCACAGTACAGACAGTGAGGTGCCAGAGAATTCCCCAGAGCCTCCGATTTCCCAAATGAGACCTCGTCCCAGAACCTTCTTCCAGAGAGAATATGTGTCCCATTGGAAGGGCCACACAGGCCTCACCCTCGCCAATGAATGGGGACCCCAGAGGAAGAATGTCTCTGGCAGAAATTCAAGCCATTTTCATGAGGACCAGCTAAAATGTTAGGAAACGTGGGCATCCACTTTTCTCCAACATAAAAACAAGTCAGAAAAACATTTAGAACTCCAGAAGCAAGGCTGGCCCTCAGTTAAGAGGATGAGATCTGGTGCTAACTGCTGAGAGTGTAGTGGTGAATTACACTGAATTTCTGGCCTCCAGAAAGATTGTGTGTGTGTATACATATACAGACACACACACACACACACACACATATTTACACACACATATATGTAAAAGGCAAAACCATAGAGATTGCACATAGATCAGTGGTTGCCAGGGGTCTGAAAAAGAGAAGGTTGAACAGACGAAGCACGAAGGCATGGGGGGTGGGGGGGTTAGGGTGGGGTGAAACTATTCTGCATGATCCTATCATGGTGGATATGACACTCTGCATTTGTCAAAGCCCATAGCATGTTGCAGTAGAGTGAACCTTAATGTATGCAAATGAAAGAAAAATCATTTTAGAAGACGAAGATCCCAGAATAGAATGCAGGCTGAGGCAAAAGAATCTAAGTGTATTACAAACATACAAAACAACCCCTCCGAAGGGGGAAGGGGAGAAATGCTGACCTTGATAACTCTGAAAATGAACGAACTTCGTGAAGACCAAACACAAAAGGACCTATACATAAGCACGGTCTTCTAATTTGGAAAACTGTTACCCACAGGGCTTCGGGTTAGCAATTCTCAAAGTGCTATAAAGGCATACTGGAACTGCACCATAAGAAAATGGATGGCAGATGGAAGAAGCCAGGTTTTCCACTGTGAGTGTGGGAAGTTACAGACAAGCAAGGGGCGAGGGCTAGAAATGATCTATGTGGTAACGGGTTATAGAAACCAAATCTCAGTTTCGCAGCCCATTCTCCATTAAAAGGATCCAGAAATCCTGCATAAATGAGTATCCTAGGACAGGAAACACAAGAAATAAGTGGGGGAGAATAGACCAATCTTTTGGGTGGAGATGAATTCCAAACAGTTTCTATACATACACTACTCTCAAGGGGTGGAGCATAACTGTATGAAAAGTGAACCGTAGAGGCACCTGGGGGGGCTCAGTTGGTCAAGCATCCGACTCTTGATTTTGGCTCAGGGCATGATCTCCCAGTTTGTGAGTTCGAGCCCCACTGATGGTGTGGAGCCTGCTCGGGATTTTCTCTCCCTCTCTCTCTGCTCCTTGCCTGCTCTCTCTCAAAATCAATAAATAAACCTAACAACAACAAAAAGAGTGAACCACATATGGTGATTTCTTTTCAAAGAGTATGGTAGGGAGGTGGGTTACAAAGAGTAACTGATTTCAGAAACCTGTAAAACCACCTTATCCAGGTCACCGAGATTAACATCAACGGTGGAAAGTCATATTGGGAGAACGTTCCCTAAATATGATGAAATGAGAATGGCATTTTCTCTCTGTGGTCTTCCTCCCAAAATCTATAATCCTTAGTACTTTTCTTTGAAGTCTTCTTTATCTGCTATTAATGTAGCCACTCCTACTTTGTTATTTTCCATCCTTTTATTTTCTACTGGCCAATATCATATTTAGATTCTTGTAGAGAGTATATAGTTGGGTCATGTTATTAAATCCACTGTACCAATCTCTGTTTTCAGAGGACCTGTTTAGACCACTTAAAGTAATTATTGACATGTCAGGGCTCAAGCACATACTTCGTTTTCTATTGTATCTTTTTCTCATGACTTCCTGTGGGTTATTTGAACATATTTTAGAATTACATTTTGATTTCTCCATTGTATTTTGAGTGTGTCTCTTTGTACAGCGTTTTTAGTGGTTGCTCATTTGGGTCAATAACAAGAAATGGAGTTGCTCAGTCCTAGGGTGAATGTGTGTTTAACCTTATAAGACACCGTCAAACTGTTTTCCAGAGTGGCTATACTGACATGCTTTCCCAATATGAAAGTCCCTGTGGCTCCTCATTTGTAAGCTGTTAGTATTGTTAGTATTTTTTATTTCTGCGATCCCAATAGGTATACAGCTGTATTACAGTGATTTTAATTTATATTTATCTAATGGCTAAGAAGGTTGAATAGAATTTCATGTCTTTATCATCCTTATATCTTTTCGGTGGAGTGTCTGATCAAATATTGTGCCTTTTTTTAATTGGATTGTGTCCTGATCTTAAATGTTGAGAGTTCTTCACATATTCTGGATAGAAGTCTACTGCCAGATATATTATTTGCAAATATTTTATGCAAGTCTGTGGCTTGTCTTTTCCTCAACATTACAGTTATTTCACAAAGCAAGATTTTCCAACTCTGAAGTTCAATTTATCAATTTTGTCTTTAATGGTTGTGTTTGTGTATCCTATCTGAAAATGTGCTGCCTAACTCCAGTTGAGGAAGGTTTTCTCCTAAAAGTTCTATGATGTTAGGTTGTACACAAACAGATGTAGGATACATTTACATTTTGTGTAAGGTATGGGGTTTAGGTTAAGTTTCCTTTTTTTACATCTACAGATCCAGTTATTACAACATCCTCTTTTGAAAAGATTATCCTTTCTGCACTGAATTGCTTTGGCACCTTTGACAAAAATCAATTCCACATTTGGGCCCTTCCCATAATTTGGCTATTGTTGATAGTGTTCCTATAAACGCCCAGGTGCATGTGAATGTGGTATATACAATGGAACACTACTTGGTAATGAAAAAGAATAAAATCTCACTATGTGCAGCAACGTGGATGGAACTAGAGGGTACTAGGCTAAGTGAAATAAGTCAGTCAGAGAAAGACATGTCATATATGGAATTAGAGAAACACAACAGATGAACATAAGGGAAAGGAAGGAAAAATAAGATAAAAACAGAGAGAGAGGCAAACCATAAGAAATTCTTAAGTACCAAGAACAAATTGAGGGTTACTGGAGGGGAAGTGGGTGGTGGGATGGGGTAGATGGGTGATGGGCATTAAGGAGGGCACTTGTTGGGATGAGCACTGGGTGTTGTATGTAAGCGATGAAGCACTGGGTTCTACTCCTGAAGCCAAGATGACACTGTATGTTAACTAACTTGAATTTAAATTTAAAAAAATCAATTCCACATATTTGCATAATATTGACCATTCCTATTCAGGAAGAAAGCATGTCCCTTAAGATCTAACCCTCTACACACACCACCACCACCAGCAGCACCATGTTTCGTGTATGGCTTCGTTTTGTCTTCATGTGCTTTGATTATGTCTAGGAATTTTAGCAACAGGCCCTAGACCACTGAGTCTCTGCAGTTTCAAGAGTGGAGAAACTTCCACAACCTGCATCGCTGTTACCGGACAGCAGAGGCTGACCTGTATATGCATAACAGCCCCCAAAGAGCCAGCCTGTCCTGTGGCCTCACTTCCAGACACCACACCAAAGAACAAAATGTGCCTCTCCAGCCTCCTCCTTCACCCATCCCCCCTCCCTGTAGGAATCCCTTCACCGAAGTTCTATCACACACAAAGTATTTTATGTAAATGGATTCCTGGAGGCCTGACCCTGAAATGTCTGAATCTCAGTGGAGACACAACTTGGCCTTCAACGGAGACCCTTATACCATATTCAGAACATTTTCCCTGTTTCCCAAATGTCATTAATAATGAGATGACTGGAACCTGAACCCAAATGATGAGAGCATGAATGGAGGAAACAACATATTACATAAATATGACAATCCAGGCCCTGACCCCAGATTCAAGAAGGAGCTTGAGGAAGAGGGTGGAGTGCAAAATCACTCTGGGGGATCATTCTAGGTGGAAAAAGCATGAGGTTCATAGAAATTATGAAATATGGAGCAGTTCTGTTGTAAACACATAGTTGACTTTGAGGTGATTATAAAGACTTCAAGTGGAAATACTCAGCAGAAAGTTGGATATGCAGGTGAGAGCCTCTTCGAATATGAAATGGGGAGCCATCCACAGAAGGTGAAGACTCAAGCTGTGAGAGTCAAGGATTTCTCTGAGGAGAGGTCACATGGAGAAAAATGGAAGAGTGAGGACTGAGCCTCGAAATTAATGAGTAGGGTTTAAGTGGGTGACTGTGAAGACCAGGTGGCAAAGGTGTCAATGTAAACAGAAAGAGGCTAATTGAAAAGGAGCAAAGAGCTCCCCTCTGCTGAAGGCATTAATTTCAGCTTTCACGTAAGCAGTTTTCTGTTTTGTTTGCTGTTGGTGTTGTTCTGAATATTTGCTCTGCTAACCAGGGCTCCATGGCATCGCCATCTACCCGCCTTACTGTGGGTTCTCCTCTTGAAGAAGAAGAAAGAACATTCTGGTATCAGTGGTCTGGGAACCCTTCTGGGTTTCTGGGAGTCCTTCTGAAACTCTACGCAGACACCCAAGAATAGGATACCCTGTAATAATCATTTGCAAGTTTATCCTTTCAAGAAAGACCATCAGTACCTTCATCAGTTCTGCATTTACCAGATCCTTTCTGATTATTTGCATCTATCCATGGCTATTCTTTTTACAAGCATCCAACAGATTCTTTGTATGTTCAGGAATTGTACTGATTACACACAAGGTTTTCATAGGAGTATTTAGTTTCCCAGGTCTCCCATCCAAGCACTAACCAAGCCCGACCCCGCTTAGCTTCCGAGATCAGATGAGATCGGGTGCATTCAGGGTGGTATGGCCATAGACTAGTTTCCCAATTCTAAAATAATAAACGCCCATTCTGAAAAAATAAAATATCAAAATACATAAGGAAGAATATAGGAGAGAATTTTAAAAATCCAACTAACTGGACATTTGAGAAAGCACATTCCCTTTGTTTTTTACTTTACAGAGATAATATTTTATATAAAAAAAGTCATGTTGCTTTTTCACTTAATATAGTAAAAGCTTTTCTCTATACTATTGCAGCCTCTTCATAAGGATGATATTTAAATTAAAGGCTTCAAAATATACCATCATATAGATGTTCGCTATTTTCTTCAGTCATTAATTAGTTTTTAGCATTTGGATTGCCACCTCATTTAATTCAGTGCAAAAAAAAAAAAAGAAAGAAAAAAAGAAATCTGTAAGAAAGCATGGCTTCTCGTTGTTAAAATAATCCATTTTGGCTCATTCTCATATGAAACAGATTTAATATGAATACCAATTTCAGTTAAATGAAAAAAGGTGGTGTCCACAGGTCCTACAGTGTACAGGTCCTCTCTGCATGTGAAATTCCCACAGTGTGCAAAAAATGGTCCAAAGATTTTTTTCTGAGTGATGAATGTGAACCTAGAGTTAATCTTCCTCCTTCAGTGCATTAACCCCAAATCTCTCTTCTAATAACTCTATTTCCTTTCCCTTAAAAAATCATTCTAATTACTTTTTTACTGTTTATTTTTGAGAGAGAGAGACAGAGAATGAACAGGGGAGGGGCAGAGAGAGAGAGAAAAAGACAGACAGACACAGAATCCAAAGCAGGCTCCAGGCTCTGAGCTGTCAGCCCAGAGCCTGACATAGGACTCAAATTCAGGAACTGTGAGATCATGACCTGAGCTGAAGTCGGACGTTTAACCAAAGCTGCCCCTATTCTAATTACCATGAATCATTTTTTGGTTTAACATTCACCCAGCTTTGGTCGTTTACAATATCCTCACAAGGAGAAAGAACGTCCATCTTTCTTATATTCACGTATCCAGATCAATGTGCCTGTTGCCATAAGATACTATCTTAAGGCTTTTCTGATGTGTTCTCCTGGACTGGATTCTCAGGAAATGTGCACAGTGGGGCTTGTGTATGTGACAGATAGTTACAATCGAGGACTAAAAAATCTGTCGACAGCTTACAAAAATTCTTTTCAACCAAAGTAATTTTTAAAAGTATGTTCTCTGAGTAGAATGTAGTTTCCAAGATCTATAGGGGATTTTCTCTATGATCCACTTCTCCTGTGTTAGAGTTTACTTTTGCCCTGCTCATCCCCAAGCCTTCTGTACCCCCAGAGTCACAGAACAGGTCTGCAGGTTGGCCCCGTTGGGGAATCACTGAGCTAGAAGAGACATGGAGATGACCAAGTACCTTGTCTTACAAACAGAGTCTGGAATATTTTAAGGGAATTGCCCAGCAACATGAAGCTAGCCAGTCCAAGCTAGTTGACTTGAAATTTGTGTACTTAACTTCAATACTATCTTGTATCAGAAAGATAGATAATTAAATGTTGGCTGCAAATATATTCCCCTGGGAACGGTAAATGGCTCAGTGGGAAAATGTGGGATGACTTTAGGCTTTGATTTGAAATTTGGTTGAAAATACAAACGCAAAAGATGTGTAAGACAGGAAGAGTTGGAACAAAGTCTGACCCCTGATTCATCTGCCCCACCCCAGCCATGCTGATGGGATGGAAGGAGGGATCTTGAACCCTGCCTCACCACTTCCACCATTGTGAATGTGTTAATAGCCTTGTCCTTCCCAGCAAACTTCTTGTGCCGCATACTTGCAAGGGTTACACGTTAAGGCATTGGTGTCAGGCCATCGAAAATTTATACATATTTTCTCTTACCCCAGGATATAACTTTCAATATATTTTCACAATCACTGTGATTCTTTGAGTGATTCTTCCCAAAACAAATGAGATATTTCCCAAGGTGACATTGTCTCTTGTTAGTTACACAAAGAGCTGGAACTTTTTTTAAACAATTTTTTAACGTTTATTTATTTTTGAGACAGAGAGACACAGAGCACGAGCTGGGGAGGGGCAGAGAGAGAGGGAGACACAGAATCTGAAATAGGCTCCAGGTTCCAAGCTGTCAGCACAGAGCCCGACACAGGGCACGAACCCACGGACCGTGAGATCATGATCTGAGCCGAAGTCGGACGCTCAACCGACTGAGCCACCCAGGCGCCCCAAGAGCTGGAACTTTTAAAATGGCAACTTGTCTTCCCAAAGAAGTAAAGAGAAAACCAAAAGGGAACATGGTAAGTTTTGCTTTTAGGGGCACCCAACCACTGAAGCCAGTCCGTGTTTAAAAACAAGATACCTCTTTGTCTCCCAGCGTTATTAAGTACCTAGGACCACATTTTGAACAAACCAGTTCACTATTAAGTATCTGTGGATGGAAAGAAAGACATACAGAAAAGGGAGGAAAGGAGGAGACAAAGGAAGGACAGGAGAAAGGAGAAACAATGTGATCTATAGACCAGGAAGGGGACAAGAACCAATATATATGAAAGCTAACCATGTGTTGGACATTTGACTTGCAGTTTTATTTTGTCCTAACAGATAAAATGGGAATTTTATCTGTACTTAGCTATTGAAGGAAATGAAGCTCAAAGTTCATACGCAGTTAAGGGACCATGGAGAGAGATTCCAACTGCTACCCCTGCAGTTTCCCTGGTCTTCACTACCACATTTTGCTTGGATTCCTCGAATAGTCCACCTGTCCCTTGCTGCCTAAGACAACTCCTTGCTGCCATGCAATAGTCACCACTCAACACCAGAATCTTTGTACAAGGTAGATCAGACCGTGTCACTGTCTCCTGACCGAATCATCCTGGTGGCTTCCCTCTGCACTTAGAATAAAAGGCAAATGTCTTTTCCAGGTTATCACAGATCTACTTGACTATAACCTGTATCTCTGACCCCCTAGTTATCCCTCCCACTTACCACCATGCAGCCACATACCTTCCTCCAGTTCCAAGAATACAAAGCCCCAATCCTTCCCCTAGATCAGAGGATGACAAATCATTGCCGTGGGCCAAATTCAGGTCCTCCACCCCTGCCTGTTCTTATAAATAAAGTTTTATTGGAACACAACCACTCACATTTCTTTTACCTACCGTTGCTTCCAGACTACAATGGCAGAGTTGAAGAGTTAAGGCAGAGACCACGCAGGTTGCAAAGCCTAGAATATTTACTATCTGATCTTTTTCAGGAAAAAAAAAGGGGGCCCCATCTTTGGGGCCCTATTCCATGCCCTATATTATGACCTGGTCGGTCCTATCTGGTCACTCAGAAGGGTGTCTAACTCAAATGTCATTTCCAAGAAGCAGCCTTTCCCGACCACCCAGTCAGTGTGGGTGGTCCCAAAATCTTTGCCCCAAATCCTATCATCTGTAATACTGTCCTTAGGACACTTATTTTATTCATGTATTCCTTGTTTCCTACCTCACTCCCCTCCTTAGAATATGCATTCCAAGCGAGCTGTGACATTCCGAGTCTTGTTTACAACATTTGCTAGTTATCAGCATAAAATAATCTCTGATGAATATTTTTAATAAATGAATACATGACGGTACTCTTGGTTTTTATTATTGCAACTCAATAGTTTCCATGGTCTTAGATTTTCTAACAAGAAGAGAATGCTCTGGCCATAGGACAGAACGATGTATAATTAAGCAAATTTTGCTCAGTTCTGCAGATCTATTTCAGATATGGTAGAGACAGACATCACACCACCTTCAAGAAAACCATAAAATCTACAAAGTGCAGAGTACACTCTAACTTAATTGACAGTGCCATACCACAGACCTACCTGCAATAACCAGGCAGAAGCATCTGGAAGGTTTCCATGGGGAGAGGAGTTTGTTCTGGGAGAGTCCTAGAAAACACTTTGAAGTAAGCAGATTGTCTTTTGAGTTCAGCAACTTTTTCTCCCAGCCTTCCAGGGATGCAATCACTGTCCAGCTGCTGACTAATCCTGGTGTATCCAAGACATGGTCCCAACATTTTTTTTAAAGTTTACTCCTCTTGGGGCACCTGGGTGGCTCAGTCGGTTGAGCATCCTACTTCGGCTCAGGTCATGATCTCTTGGTCTGTGGGTTCGAGCCCCATGTCGGGCTCTGTGCTGACAGCTTGGAGCCTGGAGCTTGCTTCTGATTCTGTGTCTCCCTCTCTGCTCCTCCCCTGCTTGTGCTCTGTCTCTCTCTCTCTCTCTCTGCCTCTCAAAATAAATAAACATTGAAAAAATAATAAAGTTTATTCATCTTGAGGCCCATCCCTTAAAGACTTTCATCTGATACTCAAAGTTCACAGCAACACACCAATCAGGTAATACAGAGATGGTGGTATGTCAGCTCATGTGTTGACCCTCCCTGGTCCTAGAAAAGCATTGTCTTCGTTTATTTTTTTATTTTTTAAAAAAAATTTTTTTAATGTTTTATTTATTTCTAGGAGAGAGAGAGAGAGACAGCGTGAGCAGGAGAGGGTCAGAGAGAGGGAGTCACAGACTGAAACAGGCTCCAGGCTCTGAGCTGGCAGTCAGCACAGAGCCCGACGCGGGGCTCGAACCCACGAACTGCGAGATCATGACCTAAGCGAAAGTCGGACGCTTAACTGACTAAGCCACCCAGGCGCCCCAAGCATTGTCTTCGTTTAGAAGGTCATTAAGGACAAGGGGTTTCAAATATTCAGTAAGCCAAGTTACTAAATTTACTTCCAAGGTGTCCCTGAATGTATAATATACTATCAAACAATTCTTGCTTGGGATCAGAATGACTCTAACTGGGACATCTGCAATCAATTTACAAATGTGTACAGTGAGGGTATAGGATTGATGATCTCTAAGTCCCTTCAGTTAGAAGAACTCATGCTTCTAGGATGTGCACCAGAGACTTCAGGACAGTGCAGAACATGGACATTGAGAACACATTGCTGGGAATTACAATGTTGCGTGGCTTGTGGAAAACTCCTTAGTCACTCAGAGCCTCGGTCGCCTGGGACAATATGGAAACAATACTGCCCATCTCTCGTGTGGTCATGGCAATCAGAGCATGCCAACTGCATATAGAGCACTTGGAGCTGCACCTTGCTAATACATAGAAACTATTATTATTTTTTAAATGATTATCTTTGAGAGAGCGCGTGCGCGAATGAGTGAGAATGTGCATGAGTCAGGGAGGGGCAGAGAGAGAGACAGACAGACGGAGGATCCAAAGCAGGCTCTGCACTGACAGCAGAAAGCCCAAAGTGGGGGGTTGAACTCAAAAACCACAAGATCACAAACCCCTGAGCCAAAGTCGGACACACAACTGACTGAGCCGCCCAGGTGCCCCTCATTATTATATTTCTAATGGGCTCCAGCCTCAATAAAGCTGGGGAAAGTTGATCACGAGCCAACAAGGACTAGATCAGAGACCAGAGTTGGGGGGAGTGGGGGGTTGATGGAACACCACTCCACAGGTAACCTATTTTTGACCTGAAATCAAGAAACCCATTCTCAGAGAAAGATTATTAAGGATCTCAGAGACAATTTCAGTTAGAAAGAGGAGCTGGCCTTTGTCCTTGGGCTGATGGACCCCTCCTGATTATGTAAACCGATTGGCCCTGGTCTCACTGAAAGAGGATTTACAAACAAAGGTGCACGCTGCAGCAGGCTCTCTCAGTCCGGACGTGGTTAGAGAGAGGCTACCTTACATAAAGGAGACTTGGGACTTGGTAAAGCTCTTTATTCTATTTACCAAATTTCTTCACATTGAAAACCTTTACTTTTAAAACTTACCCAATTTATTCTGTGTAATGAAATGAAGAAAATCATATTCCCCCAAATTCCTCTTAGGGAGATTTTGTATTTATTCAAAAGAAATTACTTTCTTTGGAGTATGAGACCCTAAGGAAATGCTCAAGTAACACAATACGCAATTAAATGGTTCTGCCTAATACGTGGATGAGAGATTCTAACAAGGGACAAGCCTGGAGAGGGAGAAAGGGAGGGAGGCAGGAAGATGGGGAGGAGAGGGCAGAGGGGCAGGAGGGAGAGCGAGCCCCATGGACTGAGTGGCAGAGAAGGGACTCAGGAAAAGATTAAAAATGTCTAACGGGAGGAGGTACATTGCTTGCTCTCAGTGTGCAATTCCTAGCCCTTCCTCTGCTTCCCCTAAGAGAGCACAAGAATGCCACTTTTATTGCTCCCTATGTTTTTGTGCATTGTTTTGTAGAGCTGAAGAAGTGCTGAGCTCTGTGTTCAAGTTCGTACAGGGAGAACACAATGTTCCAGGGAATCGTAACTTGGAGAATAGTGGGAATAAGGGGGATAGAGCTAATATCAGAGTCAGACACAGTCTTATTTCTTTATGGTTTCTCATAATATTTTTAATGAAGTTAAAAAAAATTACCTCATCTGTACTGTTATATGGAAAATTAAGACCAGAGAGACAGAACTCAAGTGTAGTAGGAAGACCCTTCCCCAAGGAGGAGAGCAGACACTCAGAAGGCCAAGTTCAGGGAGCATGTCTCAGCCCTTCTGGCAGAACACCCCTGGAGGGGACCCATCTAGCTTGCTCCGTGGAGAATTTTATCTTCTTTTTAAAATTGTTTTAACATTTTATTTATTTCAGGGAGAGAGAGAGACAGTGTGAGCAGGGGAGGGTCAGAGAGAGAAGGAGACACGGAATCCAAAGCAGGCTCCAGGCTCTGAGCTGTTAGCACAGAGCCCGACATGGGGCTTGAACCCACAAACCACGAGATCATGACCTGAGCCAGTTGGACGCTTAACCAACTGAGATACCCAGGCGCCCCTCTTATTTATCTAAGACAGAACTGTCCAAAGAAAATAGAATGCGAGGTACATATGTAGTTTTAATTTTCTGATATTCATTTTTAATTAATTTCTAATTAATTCTAACATTAATTTCTAATAGCCAAATTAAAAATTGTAAAAATAAAGGCTTAATTTAATGATGTCTTTTATTTCACCCCACTTCCCTATACTGTCATGTCACCATGTAGTCAGCACAAAAAAGCTGAGGTATTCTACATTTTTTATGCTCAGTCATTGAAACGTCCTGTGTATTTTATATTCACAACAGCACTCGATCCAGACTGGCCACATTTCACGAGCTCAACAGCCACACATGGCTGTGGGCCACTGTCCTGGACAGTACTGATTTCAGGGGTGAGTCCCATATGGTCACAATCACAGACAGGGAGAATTCCCACCTGGATCCATGGATAGACTGACAGTTAATCCATGTGAATATTAATGGTAGAGTACTTGGTTCTGGAAGATTTATTCTTAGTAAATTAGGAAGATGTGGCTTAAGCAAGCCGACCCAACAATTATTGAGCATTAGTACAAGCAGCTGCTAAAATAGGCACTTCCGTTACATCTAATCCTCCCAAAGAAAACATCTAAGGATCGTTATGGAGGCAGACATGGCAGACTTGTACCCAACGTCCAGTCCATCCTCCTACTTTGCCTTCTCGAAGGACAGGGTGGAAAGCTCCTGCATTTCCTCGACTTTGAAACTTTCTCAGTGTGATTTATATTCAGCCCATCAGACCCACATGTGTAAGGTCCAGAGCCTGCAAGTTAGGCAGAGACAACACATTGGCCATTTTCACCCTTTCTTCTGTCACAGGCATGGGTTTTGTTTTTTGTGTTTTTTTTCCCCAGCAGAATTGGAGAGGCTCCATTATCCAGTCCTCACCCGTGGACTTGGTGAAGCAGTTTCCTGGGCACCCATGCTACTGGACCACACCCGAGCAAACCCCAATTGTGTGGCTCTGGAATCACTGGCAACAGTGGCAGCACCTAATCCTGTGGACTTCTGAATGCTGTAGATTCCCACCGATGCTATATGGGTTCTGGAGCAATCTGTCCTGATGATCAAAGAAATACGAGTTTCCTTGATCACTCAGTTCTGCAATGTGGACACAGAGGTTATTCTCTAATGTCATGCTAGATTCCGTTCTTTTCTCCCAATGATTCCACAAGCCATTCCCACAGAACACCATACCGACCCATCACTGGTATCACGCAGATCTGGCAGGATGAATTCAGGATGGCTAGCGTACCTCGCAGCTTGGTATGACACGGGCTCTTCAGAGAGTGAGAAGTCCTGAACCTTGAGAAATTAGCCACATCAGTTGTAAAGGTCCAGTGGTCAGAGGTAAGCTAGGACATCCCCTCCAGAGTAAACAACAAATTGCTCTATCTTTTCTCCCTTACCACAAAGTAGGAAGCATCAGTATCTTATACATCCCTTTGGCTTCTGGAAGCAATAAAGACCTTACTCCAGCAAAATGTTCTGGCCCTCAGAGAAGCTTCCAACTCTGAGCAGGGCTTAGAACAGGTAACGGCTGTGCAGCAGACCCAGGATGGGCCCAATCGGCCCCATCACTTGGGCTGTACTCTTTGGCAGACCTCCTTGCATTGGACGGGTCAGGGGAAGAAAAACGCAGTGCTTAGTTTACACCAAACTCCAGGGCGGAGGATTGCAACACAGATCTCAGATTCTGGAGCAAGGGGAGACCATCTAGAGCAGAGAATCACCCACTTGTGGAAAATCAGCTCCCAGCATGCTACTGAGGCCTAGCTGAGAGCACATGTTGGATGAGAAGACACCAAGTGACCATGTCCTCCAGAAATTTCCTTCATATGTTGTCCTTCATCCTGTTTGACCTGCAAAGTCACAAAATCAGGTAGGCCCAGTAAAAATTCATTATGAGATCCAATCAGTCTGGGACAGAGCTGAAGTGAGAGCACAAGGCACAAGCAAGCTGCAAAAGCATGTCACCTAGACCCCAGTGTCACCAGAGTTGCTCAGCACCTCACTCTCTCAACTCACTGCAGTGGTTCTGCAGGGTGGGGCTGAGGGGGTGGGTCTCTATAGCCAACTAAGAGAGGGAGAAAAAGTCCAAGCTTGGTTTATGGATGGCTTGGCTCAATATGTGGATGTGGCTGTAAGTCAAAAATACGTGGTGACTGCATGATAGCACCAGTCAGGGGTGGCTCTCAAAGGCAGTGAAGAAGGAAAGCTTTCCCAATTAGCAGAGCTCTAAATGGGGTGTCTGGTCAGTGACTATGCTAAATGCAGAATGTCCCCACAGCAGAATATATATGGCCTCATGAGCATAGCCAATAGCTCAGCAGGTTGGTCAGGTACCTGAAAGGAAAAGATTGGAGAGAAAAGCCTGGGGTAGAGCCACATGGATGGGGGGGAGGGGATGCATGAGAGTGGGCATGAGGTGTGACGATGTTGACATCGCACACTGAGGCCCACCCAGAGGCATCAACCACCAACCAACCAAGTAGACAAAATGCCTCAGTCAGTCGACATTGGCCTAACTTTTTCAGTAGCTACTCCAAGTCCTGGCTTGAGGGCCACACTTGTACCCACCACTGTGGCTGAGGTAAAGGTTACATGTGAGGCCAACCACATGCGCAGCCACTTACCAAGCCTTCTGTAATCACCGCCACCTCCGATTACCCAACTGCCACCAATGGGGACCTGTAGCAAGCCCCCAGTAAGGCACTATTTCCCAAATAGACAAACCAGCTATCTTGTAACAGGTAGATTATACTAGGCTTCTTCCTTCCTGGAGGGCCAGGAGTCGGTCTCACAGATAGAAGCTTCCTCTGGAGAAGGGTTTGCTTTTCGTGCTGGCAGACCCTCAACCTGAACCATTAAAGGAGGATGGGCAAGTGGTGGTTTCACAAGTACTAGATCCACTGGCCTTAAACCCTGCTCCATTAAACAGCCAACTACTGGACCCTCCTCATGGTGAAAGTGGTCCAGCTGTGGGCCCATGACCATGGCATCCCCTAACTGTATCACATACTGTACAATCCAGAAGCTGACTGGCAAGACAGCCCTGAAAGTGCCTGCCGCAGGTGTAACCGAAGTACCAGCTCAGAAATAATACTTCACAAAAATA
The DNA here is from genome assembly GCF_003009895.1 of Hyaena hyaena. NCBI lineage: Eukaryota > Metazoa > Chordata > Mammalia > Carnivora > Hyaenidae > Hyaena > Hyaena hyaena. Next base: position 1,587,753 of record NW_024080914.1, on the reverse strand, counting down.
CGGTGCTTTCCTCCAGCAGGCGGCACATGCACCGGATCACACTTCTCTAAGGCGCTGTGTCCCCAGGCAGGAGAACACACGGGTCCAAGAGCAAGGAGTGAAAGCAAGAGAAAGCCTCCTTACCATTATTCCTAGAGACACCTGGAATGTGTGCTTAGCATCTGTTTTACTCTGGGCTGTGCAGAGTCGGAGGTCCTGGTCCTCGAGAAGGGCACATTTGGCAGAGACACAGCAAGGGTGCCATGGAGGCACAGCCCACGACTGTCCCCCTGGGGCTCTCAGGCTCCATGCAGCCAAGGAAAAGCTGTCAAGAGGAGGAGTCCTCACCCTGGGAGGCAAAGGAACTCTGATCGGCAGGAAGAGGTAGGAATGTTTTTCCACCGGGTGACCAGGGTGGAGTTATATGTGGAGTTGGTGATCCACTGGGACACCGTTGGGTACTCCCCTGTCCCACCACGATCACGAATGGACTTGAGCAGCAGCCCAAACTGTGAAGGATGTGATCACTGGAGCTCTCTGGGACACCGGAGCTATGAAGGTTTGGGGACGCTGCAAGTCAACCATCAAGACCTTTAGAGATGATGGCTGAGGGGAATTCAGAAGTGATAGCAGAGGAAAGACATTATTGATATTGTTGTGACCCCAAGAGTAACTGTGAGGATGAAGGCTGTACTTTCCCCACTACCCTCTACTGTGTAGTCCCCTTCAGTAGGAGGCTCAAAAGAAGCCTCAATGTGCTATTTCCCAACTGTAGACAGAGAATGACGGGTGAGAGATAAGGGCTGGACCAGGGCAGACACGGAGACACAGTTCATGGATTCACCTTTCAGGAAAGGAATTCTTGCCCATGTGTAAGACCCGCTGGGCTTTTGAGTCAGAGTCACACTCCTGTGGGGTCCCCCAGGCTAACAACCAGCACAGCGGCTGGGCCATTCCCACAAGGGGATCCCTTTAACAAGCAGTATTTCCTCCTGTGTTCTCCATTGGGCTGGCGGTGATTTTGTCAAATACACAGCATGGTCTGATGACCGCCCTCCCCTGTCCTTCCTCTCTCCCCCATTTTCCACATGTGTTTTTCTAAGGGAAATCTTTTGCTCCCCCCCATCTCCAACTCAGATTCTGTCCTGGAGGACCCAGATAAGACCAAGGGTTACTTTTTTCAGGAGATTCACTTCCTGGTAGCAAGAAACAATAAAAAAACAAAAAACATGATTTCCAAAGAAATGATATAGGGCAAGGGTAGAGTGAGTAATAGGGGCATTATTAACAAACAGGCTGGGCCATGAGGGCTTCTCTGAGAAGACACATGTGAGTAAAGACCTGAATAAAGCACGGATATGTGAGACGCAAGTGTGAAGATGGAGTGGTTCTTATCTTCTCCCACATTCATCAGAGTGCATTTTCCAAATCAACCTTGGCCCTGTTCACTGTGTTCTTAGCTCATGACCTGGTGTATTCTACATCATTCCAGAATCATTATATCATATATTCCTTCTACCATCAGACCAAGAAATACCAAGGCATTTTGACTGAATTCTTCCAAATCTCTTAAGCCAAATCTCTTTTATTTTCTCCCTCTCTTTGCCCATGACCCTCTCTCTGGGGAAGACCATGTTCTCATGGCCAATACTAATCTCTCCATTTGTAACTGAAGACAAGCAATGTAGTGGTGTTCTCAACTGCCCCCCAAAAATTATGCATTTTTGCCTCCAGGGAACACTGCCATTTTCACAGAGTACGAATCAGAAGCTGCTGATGCTTCATAAAATAAGACTAATGAATCTCAGTGCCACACTGAAAAAGGACATGCTCAGTAAAGTGATCGTTAATTCATCACCTCGTGAGCACCTGCTAGTGTGTCTGGTTTCACCAGTGATAGCAGAGAGGTAGCCAGCACCCCAAATCTTCCACCACCTGTCCCCTGTTAACAGGGCATTCTAAGAATTCTTAATAGAGCCCATTCTTGTAGATTCCTAATACAGCATATTTTGTGTGGGTGACATTCTAGGAAAATGCATATGTGTCCCCAAATAGAGTATGGTGCCCTATTCTTGATGACTTAAGCCAGTTCACATGCACTGCCCACAATGTCCCGCAGCCAATCTGACTTGAAGGCCAGGCTTAAAGCCTTGACATGACCTCTTGGCTTTCTCTACCAGGTCTGCTCCAGGAATTGGACCCAATGATCTTTTCTAATAAAATAGTAAAATGAGGGAAAGATAGAGCTGAAGAGTAGGAATCTGGGTTCATAAGGCCCAGAGGACAGCGACCAAAGGGGCTTGCTCCAGGCTTCCCTCTGTACCCATGTCAGTACTGGTGGCTTTTCCTGGGGTTGAGATGGGAGGCTCCAAAGCCAGTAGTAGTAGATGCTATTGCTACTCCAGCCCCACTGGAAATGAGAAGAGAAGCAGCAATAATCCCAAATGACAACCTTCTTGGCAAAACCTATCCAACCTCTTTGATTGGCCTGTTGAAGGACAAACCCACTTCTCCCCAGCACCCACACTCCATGGATTTCCAAGCAACTGGAGAACTTTTGCTTTATTCCAGGGCTGACACTTCTGTTGTCGAGTGCTCACCCTGCTTTACAGGACCTGTCCAAAATAACCATATAAGTAACTGAGAAATGAATCCACAAAGAGCTCAATGTTTTCTATGTATGAGGACATGAGCCCAGTTTGCACTGTCACCACTGCCGTCTAGAAGACACTGAAGAGCTACCCCCATGTACAGACCTCACCCACTCAGACCTTGTAGCTCTACTGTCTTCCTTTCCCCTGCAATGTCCTTCCTGTTTCTGAAATCAGGGTTTTCTGCCATTGTGGAAATGGCCAACACTTTGGGAGCCATGGCAATGACCTCATAGAAGATCTTTATCCACCTCACAACTGGATGCATCATCTTTCTCTCGTTAAAAGCAAAAATCAAGTCTGCTGCTTGTCCAGAACCCAAATCCAGTCCTAGAAACTTTAAAACCATCTGTTCAAGTGTTCAAGATAACATTCGCAGTGTGTTCTTAGGCACACTCTCTACTCCAATCCTCAAACACAGGGGAAATGATCACAGCAGGAATGGTGAACTGCATCTTATAAAAATGTGGTACATGTCCTTGTCATCCGCCAAGCTCTTCAGCCTAACTCCCTTCATCCCCAACCTGCATGGTCGGATCCTCAAAACCCATCATCTTTGTAGCATATGATGCCCTCTTTCATCAAAAATTGGTTGAGTCAGGAAAGATCCTAATAGGGTCAGTCTTCTTCCCTCAATTGGGAATCTAGAACTGGAACAGAAAGAGAGCAATGTGCAGAAGTGGAGACAGAAGAGAAGAAAAGAAACAGTAGAGACAGAACATGAAGTTGGAGAGCTCTGGTCAGAAAAATAGCCCTCTGGGAAAAAAAAAGAATTGCACAGTTTGTACAGAGAAACAGACCCCCAAAATGAGAAAGAATGCTGAAATTTCAGTTCCATGGCCTAATTTCTTCCCAAGGTCTGGCTATATTCTTGTCCTTGAGCTTTATGGGATGGTGCTATAACTTACAATGAATCGTTCTTTTCTTTAAGCTAGGCCTAATTGATTTCTATATTTGCAACCACCATTAAAAAAAGGTAAGATGCAGAGTGATTAAATTTATCCACATTCACATGGTTGGGTAATGGCTGAAAAATTCAAAATCAAAGTCCAAGCCCCTGACTTCTAGTCAATTAATTATAAAGAGCTGTTCTATTCTAGAGATATCTTCTTAGATCGAGAGATAGCATACAAAAGTTTATACATTAAATTCAGAAGGAGCAAGCACAAAAACTGAAAAAGCCAAGGTTAAATGGTGTCCCCCAAAAGATATGTCTGCTAGGAACCTGTATCTGTAACTTTATTTGGGAAAAAGTCTTTGCAGCTGTAATTAAGGACCTTGAGAGGAGAGCATCCCAGATTAGGGTGGTCCTTAAGTCCAATGTTAAGTAACATTATAAAAGAGGAAAAGAAGGAGAAGGACATACAGAGAAATTGAGGTAAGGACCAAGGCAGAGCTTATCATGATATATCTACAAGGCAACAGACACTGAGGACCCCTGGCCAGCAGCCACAGAGCTCCTAGCAGCTAGGGGACAGGTGTGGAATGGGCTAACCCTGGGGATACCCGGACTTCTGACTTCTAGCCTCCAGGACTGTGAAAGAATACATTTAAGTCACCAGGCTTGTGATAATTTGTTAGGGCAGCCGCAGGAAACTTAATACAATGATTAAAAGTAGAAATAAATCTGAAGAGCGGAAACAAATTAGAAAATGAGAATTTAGGAATAAATCAAGGCAGCCTGCGATATCTGAACTACAGCATCCACATGAGAAGGCAGGAGGTCACCAGCCACTGGGTTCCGTTCTGATCACCCGGTCTTTCACGCCTGTTCGGTGCGTGGTGGAGGCGCTGATGACTCGTGAGCCTGCAATGGACTTGCGTGTTGAGGTCCAGGCTACTCAAGGGGAAGAGTTCAAAAGGCTATTTTTTATTTATTTGGTAAAAAATGTTTTTTTCTTTTCTCTGCTATAGCTTTATCAGAGAAGAAATAAGACATCTTCTCCCTTCCTCATAAACACCAACATACCTACTCTCTGCTACCCTCCACCCCCCCCCATCACTCCAAAAAAAATACAGTGAGTTGTTTCTCACTCTGGAAGCTCCGTGAAGCAGGAGAGAGGTAAACACTGCCTTCTGCATAATTCTCTGAACTATAAATCTTTGTGTTTCAAAAATGGAGCCCATCAGGGCCACGGGGATGGGGGGATGGTTTGACCGTGAGCAGTAATGAGGGAGACTGGCTTTCGGGGGAGAAGTGGCTGGCACAGCTCCGAGGGGGTTCAACTCCCCAAACCCCAAGAGGCTCTGGCGGACTGAAAGTGCTGATGGCATGGAAACCTGCATGTTCCTCATCCCCAGCGCCCCAGAAATAGAAAGATCTCAGGGGGGAAACAGTGGTATGAATACCCTTGGAGACTAAACCCTTATGAAAAGAACCAGTTTCATATTTTGAAATCAGAATATCTAAGGGCATCCTTTCTGTGCTGCTTGCTGAAAGGACAAAAAGCAGGTCAGGGGACACAAAGGGTCTCCTTCCCCACCGCTTCCCTTTCACTTAGAGTAATGTGTCAGATTAACATATGGGCGACTCGTTCACTTGCGATTTTAATGAAAAATTTGGTTTTCTAGACATAACGTATAATGTATTTGTATACAGAAGCTGAACAGAGGTCTTACATGCTCCCCAGTTGACGATTCCATCTCAGGAGGAACTTAACTCATGTAAGTTAGGTAATTAATGAAAGAATGTTCTAGGGGGAATTTGTGGACAAATAGCTTGCTAAGAACCTGTGACTATCTCAGGAATGTTGTTAACAGATTCTTCTGCTAAGACACAGAAACTCTCTCTATTTTTTTTTAATGTTTATTTTTGAGACAGAGACAGGGTGTGAGCAGGGGAGGGGGAGAGAGAGAAAGAGGGAGACACAGAATTGGAAGCAGGCTCCAGACTCTGAGTTGTCAGCACAGAGCCTGACTGGGGCTCGAACCCACGAACCATGAGATCATGACCTGAGCCAAAGTCGGATGCTTAACTGACTGAGCCACCCAGGAGCCCCTATTTTTTTTTTATTTTTTAAAGTTTGTTAATTATGAGAGAAAGAGAGAGACAGAGAGAATGAATATCTCAAGCAGGCTTGAGTTGTCAGCACAGAGCCCGACACAGGGCTTGAACCCATGAACCATGAGATCATGACCTGAGCCGAAATCAAGAGTTGGATGTTTAAATGACTGAGCCAGTCGGGCACCTCGCTCTATATTTAACATCCCTGTTCTTTCACCATCCTGTGCTCACAAAGTCACTGGACTATAGAAGTTCTACAGCTTCTTCTTGTTGACCTAAGAAATGATCAGCTCTGTATGTCAAAAATAAAAACAACCTAACACAACTTGGATCTTTCTTACTGGGGGCTTTTCAGCGTCACATTAAAAAATTTTTGATCATGGCTAAGTGGAGGATTTTAAGATAATTTCTACCTACAACCCTAACCAATAGGGATCCCCACGACCAACCTCCGAAGGGGAGCAGCTTCAAACATACTCACTGATGTAGGCACAGAACCTCTTCGTCACTGTCCAAGGTCCAGCCTATACACAGCACTCTGAACTGCCTCAGAGACAGCCCAGGTCCAGTCCAGTGGAGGGAAGGGACTCAATAGTGCTATTTTCCATGGGATCTGATGAATGGGAATTTTTGAGAAATTTCATTTGATTGAGAAAAAGAAATGTAGCACTCATTGTCCCTAGATATTTGTGAATTGGTTCAAATCTACCACTTTGCACACTGAGAATCTATGCCTAAGATGCTCCTGTGTTTGTGACTCAAACAGGATCATTTGAGCAACGTTGAACAATGTTGACTAAAGACATTTTTTTTTAATGTTTATTTTTGAGAGAGAGAATGAGCAGGGGAGAGGCAGAAAAGAGAGAGGTGGACAGAGGATCTGAAGCAGGTTCCATGCTGACAGCAGTGAGTCTGATGCAGGGCTCAAACTCCCGAACCGTGAGATCATGACCTGAGCCGAAGTCAGACGCTCAACCAGCTGAGCCACCCAGGCACCCCAAGACTCATCTTCGACCTTTTATTTTCATTTTACTTAGAAAGTAATTAAGCTCCACATGACCTGTCAGCAGCTTAAGAAAGCGTAACCTACTATTAGTCTGTAAGTTCTCTTTTCTTTCATACCTAGGGTCTTTCTAGGAACAAGGTAGAATCCGTACTTTCCCAGTCACCAAACTTTGAAAAGAAACCCCCCGGGTACCCAAACTGACTGTAACAGGCTGAGGCTTCACCTCTGTGGCTTCTGGACACTCCTTCCTCCCCAACATCCACTGGAGCAGCTTGTGATCTGTGTTGTGCTGTGACAGTTCTGGTCACTCTCTGAGCACCGGCTAAGTCTCACTGGGCTTTGAGCTGAAGTCAGAGTTCCCATGCGGAGTCTCTTCTGGTTGCTGAAAACACAAGCCTGTGCACTCCGCACGGTGCTGTTTCCTATTTGTGTCACTCCTGCTCTCCCAACGGCCCCGGAGAGCCTTGCTCTTCACAGTAGGAACCGGTCCTCAAGGCATCCGGGGACCCGACTCGCAACCCAAGCCCCACCTCAACCATTCTGGTCAGGTTTAGAACTGCATTGACTGCATCAAAGAACAGTTGCCTTGGACACAACAAAATCCTGGGAAGTTTTGCTGCCTCATCTTTTAGAAAATATATAAGGCAGGGCGCCTGGGTGGCTCAGTTGGGTAAGCGTCCGACCTCGGCTCAGGTCGTGATCTCATGATTTGTGAGTTCAAGACTCGCATCGGGCTTGCTGCTGTCAGGGCAGACCCGCCTCTGATCCTCTGTCCCCGTCTCTCTCTGCCTCTCCCCTGCTTGTATGCTCAAAACTAAATATACATAAACAAAAAATCTTTAAATAAAAAAAAATCTGTATGGAGCACCGATTGATCTGCTAGTAAAATAAATTTACTGTGCATATTCTGTTATGGAAAATGAACAAGATGCACGAAGTCCCTGCCGTTTTTCTGGCAGGTGGTAACAAATGATTAACAAATAAATACAGAATACATTAGATGGTAACAAATGCTAAGGAAAACACAGTCAAGGGGGCTAGGAAGTGCTAAGGTGGGCGGAGGGTCCTATTTTATAAAGCACAGCTCAGAAAGGTATTACTAACAGACATTTACAGCAGAAACATGAAGGAATAAGGAAGCCAAGCAGGCAACTTTCTGGGGAAAGAGACTTCCAGAAGGAAGAGAATCCTTTCACAGACACTGCAACAGAACTGTGCTGGGCATGTTAGAGGAAGAGCAACATGGATGAAATGCAGTTATTCAAAGTGTAGAGGAGCAAAGGCACTGGGGCAGCGGTCCTTGGACAGGGCCACACCTCAGAATCACCGGGGGACTTTAGAAACCAGCGAGCTGATGCCTGGGTCTACCCTTTGGGACTGTGATTTAATTGGTCTGGGGGCATGGCTTGAAATCAGGAGCATTTAAAAACCTGCCCAAGAGAGTCTAACATGCAGGAAAGTCTGGATTGAGAAAATTCGGTAATGTTGCCTAGCAACCCTCCATCCCACACCAACAGAGATGACTCAGAAAGGTTGTGTTTTCCTCCAATGAGCTCTGCTGTGTGGATTAGATGCAGATAGCTGAAGTGGATTTAACTAGGTCTGGAGGTTTACCATGTAAGTGCAATGAAGAAAGAAGAAAGACAGTTGAGACTATGCAAAGAGTGGCTGTAGAGAGAGGTCAAGGAATCTAAGCAGGGCAAGCCGTTAGCACCAAAGAAGGGTGACCAGTGTTGTAATCAATTACAAAGTGCCGGTTTCTCCTCAACCACCAACCAATTCTCTGATGTTGGCTGGCTAGCCTACAACTTGGTTCCGACACTATCTGCCCAGAGACTGCATCGGATCCCACAGGTTAGGGGCTCAGTCCCGCATGACTGCCACCCACCACTCCAGATGTCAGTTACAAGTCCAGCCTCTGACCAAACTGGCTAAAATAAGAGGTTCCCACCACCCCTTTCTCAGGTTTAACTAATTTGCTCGGGCAGATCACAGAACTCAAGAAAACAGCTTACTTACTGGCTGATGGACAGAAGAGACGCACAGGGGTGAGGGGAAGGGCACCGAGCACCCATGCCCTCTCCAGTACGCCGCTTGCACCACTCCTCCATGTGTTCGCGGATCTGGAAATTCTCAGAATCCTGTCCATTTGGGTTTTTATGGAAGCCCTATTATGTAAGCATGCTTGATTACACTGTCAGTCATTGGTAACTGATTCAACCTCCAGTCCCTTCCACTCCCCAGAGGTCAGGGCTGAGGCTGAAAGTTCCAACCCTATAATCACACAGTTGGTGTTGCTGGCAACCAGCCCCCACCTTTAGGTGGTTTCCAAAAGTCACCTCACTAACAAAAGACATCTTTATGGCTCTGATCACAGGAAATTCCAATGATTTGGGGAGCTCTGTGCCAGCAACAAGTCAAAGACCACAAATATGTATTTCTTATAACCACAAACAGAACCCAAGTCCTACTTGGGCTGAAGATTTGTTCCCTTAAGTACCAGAAAGAGAGGTGGAGAGGGAGGCAGTGCTGGTTTTAGAGATTACAGAGGAGATGTAGTTCCTAGTAACAGAAAGATCTAGTATGTGGCCACAGAAGGAGGTGGTCAAGGTAGAGTGGGAGAAAAAAATTTTAGGGGCTAAGACAAAAACCAAGGGGTCAGGGTTTTGGATGGCTAGTCTATTTATCGTTATTACAATCACTAATGGGTTTCCGTATGGAAAAAAAAATAGGAGCAAGTATATAAAAGGGAATGCAGAATGCCAATCACCAAAATCCTTTAAAATTAAAGAGAACCTACTAAGGGAAAAAAGAATCCATAAACTCCTGGAGAGAAAGAATGCCTTCAGTGAACCTGAAATGTCTAGAAATTTCTGAAACTAGAAAACAGTGCAGCAGTGAGCACTGGCTTGTGATGAACCTTGACTCACGCATTCTCAGATGTTCCTCCCTTCAAAAGGTGCAGTTAATTCCCCTCCTCAGGAGGGTGGCCTGTACTTAGGGACTTGCTTCTAATGGAGGAGAATGTACAAGAGTAATGGCACATAACTTCTGAGGTGTGGTCACAGAAGGCGCTCTGTCCTCCTCCTTGCCGCTCTTCTCAGATCACTAGCTCTGGGCAATACCAGCAGCCACGTCCTGAGAACACTAAGCAGCCCTATGTAGAAGCATAGGAGAAACTGAGGCCCTTCTCCAAGCACCAGCTCTAACCCAGCAGCCACGTGAGTCAGCCAACAAGGCACAGAGCCTCCAGTGCTGGTCAAGTCTTCAGCATCCCCAAACCAACACCCTGACCTCATGAGAGACTAAGCCAGAAACACCCAGTGAAGCCACTGCCAGCATCCTGAGCCACAGAAACCATGTGAGATAATGTGTGCTATTTTAAGCTGATGGACGTTTTGGGGCCATGCACCATTAGATGAATGGTATGCGATGTTTGAGTTGTGATGTTAGACTAGACTTACACATTGTTTAATTTTTCCAGATCCCCTTACTGTCTTTTGGGGGCATGGCACACTATCCCCCACACCCTTCTTATACTGGAGGCATACCAACGTAAAACCAGAATGGAGGGGCACTCGGTGGCTCAGTTAAGTGTCCTGCTCTTCATTTCAGCTTGGGCCATGATCTCATGGTCTATGGTTTCAAGCCCTGCATCAGGCTCTGTGCTGACAGTGTGGAGCCTGCTTGGGATTCTTCTCCCTCTCTCTTTCTCTCTCTGCCCCTCCCCTGCTTGCTCTCTCTCTCTCTGTCAAAGTAAAAATAAATAAATGAATAATTTTAAAACCAGAATGGAGATAGCATGGGAGGAGAGATCTTTCCCTTCGTTCACTCGCTAAGCTGTGATTAACCAGCCACCTCATGCCGGTAAGCTGTGCACCAAGCTCTGACAGCAAGAGGGTTTTTGTTTTAAATGACATCCTTCTAAGCATAGAAAACAGATGGATTTCCAGGACAGCAATGCTCAGGAATTACACGAAGAGGCAGTCAACGTGGGCAGAACAGGTCTGTTTGACCCTGAGGTCTTATCATCCAGGGCTTCTCTTCTGTGGTCTTTGTTTTATTCTACTACAATATGTTGGATTTTCCTTTCAAACCACAAAGCAGTACCTACTTGTTGCAACAATAGAGCTGTCAGTGTAACAAGAAAAAGCCAATGATCTTCCTCTTTTCACCCACTCCCAAAGCAAGCAATGTTAATGTCTTATTCTGTATCCCCTTATCTCCCATTCTGTGTTTATGGACATATATCAAGATACCTGCTTTCCTTTATTTTTCCCTGTCTTCTACCACACGTATTACCCAACATTGTCTCAATTTAAATGTAAGTGTTGGGGCACCTGGGTGGCTCAGTCAGTTAAGCGTCTGACTCTTGATTTCAGCTCAACTCATGATCTCACAGTTTGTGAGTTTGAGCCCCACATTGGACTCCATGCTGACAGTGCAGAGACTGCTTGGGATTCTCTCCTCCCCCACCCCCAGTCCCTCCCACATGCACTCTCTAAATAAACATAAAACAAGAAAATATAAACGTCATTTCGTATAAATACAAGCAGATCTAGCTTACTGTTTTGCATAGCAACATCATAATCCATAGTATGATGGACTATTATTTACCCAACCGTTCCACTGATTAAAAATATTAATTAAAATGTAGCAGAAACATCTTTTCAAATATATTTGTAACCTACTGAGACCTATGTATTTAGATCTTATTTTTCAGTGACTTATGAGCCAATGGGCAAATTGTTTTTAAAGTTTCATAACAGCGTTCCAGCTAATCATTAAAATGTCTGTAGCGGTTCACAGCTGTGCCAACAGTATATACATTACGTCATTTTCCCTCTCGACAGGAGCTGCAGAGTCCTGCAAGCTTGGAGTGAAAATGGTCCCCAGGACCCTCTCACCTTACGTGTCCTTGCCAGTCACACTAAGCGTCTGCTCCTGTGTTTCGGGACACTGGCTGTTCTTTTTGTCCTCACAAGCTTTTCTGAGGGAGATAAAGTGGGTATTCTTTTTCTGCATTCTTTCTAAATTAATAGGCTTTGGGTTTTAGAGCAGTTTTAGGTTTACAAAGTTGAGCTGACATATGAAAAGTCCCCACATGCCCCCCCTCCCCCCATCCAGGCTCCCATCCCCCCTCAGTATCTGTTCTCATCCATGAACCAACACTGATACGTCATTACTCACCAAAGGCAATGGTTTTAGAGTTTTGTTTTGTACACAGAATTCTGACAAATGTCTAATAGGATCCAGTATTATACAGAATCATACGAAATCATTTCACTGCCCTTAATAAAATCACCCGTGCCCCACTTAGTGCTATCTCCCTCGTAACCTCCAGGGTTGGGGTGGAGAGTGGGGGGTTACCCTTAAGCCCTCTCACTCGGTTTTTAAAGAAAGGTTCTTTCTGAAATAGGTACATGTGGAGGCCCAACCCACTGGATCGGGAAACACAGCCAGAACAGAGGTCTGTATACACCAGCCCTCCTGGGTCACCCTGCGTATGGTGCTGGTGATAGAACCAAAGCCAGCCAGGACTATAGCCAAGTTCTGAGGGGGTCCAGAGCTGTCTGCAGGTCTCTAACTGGGACCACAGTCACGGTCAGCCCTGTGAGGAGGAGCCTGCCTTCTCAAAATGGCTCTCCGTGGCCTTGGACTCCACTGGGGTCTCACAGTGTCCTACCTGGATCCCAGAGCCCCCACAAAGGCACTTTTGTGAGGCCTCAGATGCCAAATTGTTGATCGATTGGGGGGTCTCATTCGGTCATCTTGCTGACTCGTACCCCCCAACCAATGTTATTTTTTTAAGTTTATTTTGAGAGAGAGGGAGGGAGAGACAGAGAGAGAACAAACATGAGTGGGGGAGGGGCAAAGAGAGAGAGAGGGGAATCCCAAGCAGGCTCTGCATTATCCACACAGAGCCGGGCTGTGGGCTCGAACTCACAAACTGCAAGATCATGACCTGAGCTGAAACCAAGAGTCAGACACTCAACTGACTGAACCCCCGCGTCCTCTCCCCGACAAATTTTACACAAGTGTGAGTCAACACCGAAATTTGAAAAGGACAGAAGCAATATTTAAAACTGGTAATATTTCAAAATCGTGCTGGATTTACGCCACGAAAGCGAGATGGGGTTGACATGTTAAAATCAATTTGTTTCATGCTTGCAGAAAGGAGGAGGAACATCATCATCTCAGTGGATGTAGAAACAACCATTCATGAAATTTAGCCTCCAATCATGATGAGATTTAGCAAACTAGTATCACAGGAGAATACTGATACTCCATTGTACAGCACAGATTTATTATGTGACATCATTCTGGCTGTTCAAAATATATGCTGGTTTACTCCATAATTCTCTTCTGCTCAAGGGCACTAAAGATCTGATCAACGAAGAGCTTAATAACTTTACGTGAAAGCCCTCTGTTTGGGAAAAAAAAAAAACATTTCATAATCTCAACAAGGCAGTTGAGAAATTAACAGTTTAATGGGCAACTTAAAACACAAACAATGCAAAAGTAGTATTAGAAATGTAAGGAAGAGATTCTAGCAACAGGGCCATCCAAATGCCACCCATATTTGTTTTCCAGTTTGTGTAGGGGGTTTGTGGACACAGAGTATTTGACCCTGAGTTCAAAAACAAACTCTTTTCTACTGCGTTCAAATATCAGGACTGGAAAGGTAGCTCTCACATGCAAAAGATACAGAATCTCAGAGAGTCAAACCTAATTGCTTCCACAAAGAACAGCCCTTAGGGAACCCATTCTTATAGGAATCCTTCTCCAGTCTCAGCGAAGTCTTGGGATGAGTCCTCCCTAAGCTTCTCTGCCACAGACCCTTCCTCACCAAGGCCTTCCCATCAATCCAGAGCCCAATGATGCCCCAGGGGGCCCCTCAGCACTAACACTGACGACTGAGTGGTTGAGTCTCTGACTTTGGAGACCATATCATAACCACCATTCCATAAACTGTACACTCCAATCATAGGCCTAGCAAGAACTAAGTCACTGTCCTTGCTCTCAGTACTAGAGAAAAGAGGTCTGCCATTAAGGGAGAAGGCCACAAAGTCTCGGCGGCACAGAACACCATTCCACAGAAGCTTCTTCAGCTATACAACCAGGCTCACATAGCATGTAGTAGCTTCTCCAGAGAGTAAAAACCTCTCCTCATGGTTGTCCGTGAAAAAGCAGAAAAATATTTACCCAATACATTATCAGGTAGGAAAAGACCAGATGGAACTCTCTTTTTTTAAAGCAATCACTTCTCTCCTTTCATTGAGTGCCCCGCTGCCCACCCCACTGCCTCTCCTGATTGAGCAAAGCCCGTGGCCTAGAGCAGTGTGCACACACAAAGCTTCTCACCAGCCCATAGGAGCTTCAGTCCCAGTGCTCCAGCCCTTCCAGCGTTTACATACACAGAAGAGGAGGGAGAGGGGGTTGCAGAATTACCAATCAGTGAATGACTTTTCATTCCTGCACACAGGTGCCAAGAGTCTGAACCTCAGAAAGGGAGGAAAGGAATGACCCTTGGCTGAGAAATCAATGCTAGTTAATAATTAAAGACCAGTTACTGCATGCATTCCAACCTCTGTGGCTCCGATCTCAGTAACGAGAGGACCCAGAATCAATTGAAGGCATCTAAGTCCAGAAGTTGCCACAATACAGAAGGGATGGATGCAGCTAACCGCTCAGTGTCCCAGGAGGCCGTCCTTATTTGACCCTCAAAGGACAGCTCTGTCCAACCTTACCACGGTCACTGCCAGGTTCTCCTTAGCCATGGCAAGTTCTTCCTGAACTGTGGTCTGTGGACCAGACTTCTAGTGCATGGATGTTTGCTTCTCTTATCCTGCTTAAAGCAGTCATTCTCCAGAACAATGCCCTCCATCCCTCCCTCCCTCCCTTCCGGATGCTGAGTACTCACTGCATATCTAAGCACTGCTAGGGAGAGGTGGATACAAAGAAACACACATTTCCAGAAGCTTACAATTCCCCTGCCACGCTAAGTTAACAAATTCCTTTTAAAATCCCTGCCATGCCCCTCATTGCCCTCAGTCCCTTCTCATTACAGTCTTTACTGCATGCAAGACATGCAAGAACCTCTCCCTCTTTTACTAAGAGCTGAAACATTGGATTCAGAGCCTTTTAGCTCTTTGCCAGGTTCCCTGGGCATCACTGGCTGTGAATTCTGATTCGTCCACAATATAAACTGCAGTGCTGAGGGCTTGGGATACACTGGATGCCCAGAGTAGAAATGGCTAACGTCCAGGGGCACCTGGGGGGCTCAGTTGGTTGAGAGTCCCACTTTGGCTCTGGCCACAATCTCATGGTTCATGGGTTCAAGCCCCACATCGGGCTCTGGGATGACAGCTCAGGGCCTGGAGCCTGCTTCAGATTCTGTGTCTCCCTCTCTGTTCCTCCCTCGCTCATGCTCTGCCTCTGTCTCTCAAAAATAAACAAACATTGAAAAAATTAAAAAAAAAAAAAAGAAATGGCTAATGTCTCTTGTTCCCAGGTCACTGGTCCCAGGGAGAGACAGGGAGAGCTCTGTCCTTGGTGTGTGGGACATCATACTTTGGTTCATTTCTTGCTTGTATTGCAGCCCCCACAGCACCGTCCATGGACAGGTCTCCCAGTCTTTCCTGTACTCATTTAAACTCCCAATCTCACTCAGCACCCTCACACTCAGATTGTATCAAACTACCTTTTGGCAAGATTTAACGAGTCTTTCCACTTGGAACACCAACCCCCATACTTTAGCCCTCCCTCTCTGGCCTCATCTTCTTTGGAGAAAACATACCCTACTGCTGCTTCAGACCTAGAGCTAAGAACAAACAGCCCTACAAATAATTTCTGCCTTACGGTGTATAGTCTGAGGAGGACATGGAAACTGCTGATGGTCCATAAATGAGACTGTGGAGTCAGCATGTCAGAGAAAAAATGCACTCAAGTTGCTAGTTCTGCAAGTAGTATTCCCTATCACCTTAAGATTTTAATACATTTCAGTTCAAGCTTAAAGTTTTGCTAGTAATAAGTCAATAAAGACTTATTGGCACCTAGTACAAATATGCATATGGTAGATACTCAACAAATTTCTTAGAAAACCTATTTGCCAAGTGCAGCCACATTCTGCTTCTTTTCTAATAAAAGCTTTGACATTTAAAAATTAAAGGAACAGAGGGTCATGACTGTAATCACAGGACTCTATTCGCAATGGTTCTTAGAGACTGTCGCTTCTTCCTCTTTCTACCACATCAGAGTTCCATCCACCTGTCGATGACGATCTAATTTTGGTGACTTGGAAGATAATGGCAGTGGATTCCTAAGAAATGTTAAAACTCAAAATTCAACAGTAAGAAAAACAATCCAATTGAAAATAGGCAAAGGGAGAAAAAAAACCCACACACATTCCCATCATGGAATACTCGGTGATACAAAAAAATGAGCTACGGATGCACAGAGCAACTTGGTTGGATCTGCTTACACTGGGTTTAATTGTCCTCTGGGTTTTAAGATGGATAGATGACAGACTTTAGCCCATTCTTCTTGAAAATGTAATGCTATGATTCTCCCCAAAAGATTGCTTTAGCTGCATCACACACAAATGTTATGGGTTTTGTTCTCATTTTCATTCAATTCAAAATGTGTCCCAATTTTCCTTGTGATTTCTCCATCAATTTATGGATTATTTAGGAGTGCGGTGCTTAATTTCCAAATATTCAGGCATTTTCTACAGAGATTTCTGTTACTAATTTCTAATTTAATTCCATTATGGTACTAGAGGGTTCTCTGTGTCATCTTACTGCTTTTATTTTTTTTTTATTTTATTTATTTCTAGGAGAGAGACAGAGAGAGAGAGAGCGCGAGCAGGGGAGGGTCAGAGAGAGAGGGAGTCACAGACTGAAACAGGCTCCAGGCTCTGAGCTGGCAGTCAGCACAGAGCCCGACCCCACGAACCGCGAGATCATGACCTAAGCGAAAGTCAGACCCTTAACCGACTAAGCCACCCAGGCGCCCCAATCTTAATCCTTTTAAAATGTAGTCAGATTTGCTCTAAATCCGAGTAAATGATCTGTCCTGGTGAACATCCTATAAACACCCAAAATGAATGTGTATTGTTTTTAGAAGAAATGCCCAATAGAAAGAAATTAAGTCAAATTAGTTGAAACTGCAGGTCTTTATTCTTCAGTGTTTTTCATCTATATTCTTCTAAGTCTTTTTTATAAATTTTTTTTCCATTTATTTCTGAGAGAGAGAGAGAGAGAGACAGAGTGAGCAGGGGAGGGTCAGAGAGAGAGGGAGACACAGAATCCGAAGCAGGCTCCAGGCTCTGAGCTGTCAGCATAGAGCCCGACGCGGGGCTCGAACCCACAAACCGTGATATCATGACCTGAGCCAAAGTCGGATGCTTAACCGACTGAGCCACCCAGGCGCCTCTAGATCTTCTTTTTCTTCTATATGTGTACTGATATTATATCTGTTACATCAATTATTGAGATGCCAACCAAGCAAATTCATCTATTTTTTCTTTCAGTTCTATCAGTTTCTGTTTCCTTTGTTTTGAACACCGATATTTAGGGCATAGACATTTAAGACTTAGGTCTTCTTGGGAAATTGACCCTTTTATTATCATTTTGAATGGTCCCTGTATTGATGATAATATTCCTTATCCTGATAGCATTTATCTTCTGAGGCCTATCTTGCCTAGTATTGTATGGCATGTGTTCTCCTTTAGTTTACTTTTAACATGGCTGACATTTATATTTAATATGCATCAAATGTAAACATGTAACAGGTCCTGCTTTTTTATCCATGTTGACAACGTGTTTTGTTCTCAATTATATTTTTTTAATTTAAATTTTAGTTAATATACATCACAACACCAGTTTCAGGAGAATTCAGTGATTCATCACTTACATACAACACCCGGGGCTCATCACAACATGTGCCATCGTACGTGCCCATCACCCATCTAGCCCATCTCCTACCCACCTCTCTCCATTAACCCTCACTTTGTTCTCTATCAGTAAGAGTCTCTTGTGATTTCACGCTCTTATTTCCCCTTTTCCCCTATGTTCTTCTGTTTTGGTTCTTAAATTCCACATATGAGTGAAATTACATGATATTTGTCTTTCTCTGATGGACTTATGTCACTTAGCATAATGTACTCTATCTCTGTCCACGTCATTGCAAATGGCAAGATTTCATTGTTTTTGATGACTTAGTAATATTCCAACACATACACAACACACACACATACACAACACACACACACACATTTCCCAATTTCAATAACTTACTATGAAACTAGAATAACTAAGACTACGCACTACTGGAATAAAGGCACATGCATAGATCAGTGGAGTAGAATTGAGGGTTTAAAAGTAAACCTACATACATTTTGGGCAACAAATTCACAACAAGGGCGCTAAGACAATTCAATGGAAAGAGAGTAGTCTTTTCATCAAATGGTTCTAATATAACTTGATCTGTCATCCAACCAACAGCAGACTCCACATTCTTCTCAGGCTCACATGGAGCATTCACCAAGACAGAATGTTCTGGGCCATAAAACTGAAATTTAGCACAGCTAAGAATTTACCCAAGGGATACAGGAGTGCTGATCCATAAGGGCACATGTACCCCAATGTTCATAGCAGCATATTCAACAATAGCCAAATCATGGAAAGAGCCTAAGTGTCCATCAACTGATGAATGGATCAAGAAGACGTGGTTTATCTATACAATGGAATACTACATGGCAATGAGAAAGAATGAACTCTGGCCATGTGTAGCAATGTGGATGGAACTCGAGGGTGTTATGCTGAGAGAAATAAGTCAGGCAGAGAAGGACAGATACCAGAGAAGGACAGATATATGTTTGCACGTATAGGTGAATCAGGAGGAACTTAACGGAGGACCATGGGGAAAGGGAAGGGGAGAAAATAGTTGGGGAGAGGGAGGGAGGCAAACCAGGAGAGACTCTTATACTGAGAACAAACTGAGGGTTGATGGAGGGGAGAGGGGAAAGGGGATGATGGGCATGGAGGAGGGCACTTGTTGGGATGAGCATTAGGTGTTATATGGAAACCAACTTGACATTAAACTATAAAAGAGAAATAAACAAATAAATAAATATCATACATTTGCTCTCAGATCACAATGGAATTAAACAACAAATCAGTAACAGGATGATAACTGGAAAATGCCCAAACACATGGAGATTAAGCAACAAGCTTATAAATCCACACAGATTAAAGAAGAATTCTCAAGAGAAATTTTTTAAAAATTATTAACTCAATGAAAACAAAAACAGGAGCTAACCAGGATTTGTGGGATTTAGTAAAAGCAGTGCTTAGAAGGAAAATTATAGTATTGAATACATACATTAGAAAAGAAAAAAGATACAGAAACAGTAATCTAACTTTCTGCCTAAAGAAACGAGAAAAGGAGCCAAGAAATCCAAGTAAGCAGAAGAAAAAACATTAGAGCAGAAACCAATGAAATTGAAAACAGTTAATCAATAAAGATGATCAATGAAATAAAAAGCAGTTCTTTGCAAAGATCAATAAAATCAGTAAAGCTCTATAGCTAGGTGAACCAAGAAAAAGACGTTACTAATATCAGATGCCATGAACACTGAAAGGACAATAAAGAAATACTATGAACTCTATGCCCACAAATTTGATAACATCAATCAAATAGACCAAATTCTTGGAAAACAGAGTTGCCAAAATTCACACAGGATGAAATAGATAAGCTGAATAGAAAAGTAATCAAATCTGTTACTTGGAAATCAAAAAGAATGAAATCTTGCTATTTGCAACAACGTGGATGGAACTAAAATGTATTATCCTAAGCGAAATAGGTCAGAGAAAGATAAATATCATACAATTTCACTCATGTGGAATTTAAGAAACAAAACAGATGAACATGGGGGAAGGAAGGAAAAATAAGATAAAAACAGAGAAGGAGGCAAATCATGAGAGTGTCTTAAATGCAGAGAACAAACTGACGGTTGCTGGAGGGGAGTGGGAAGGCTGGGCTGGATGGGCAATGGGCATGAAGAAGCACTTGTTGGGATGAGCACTGGGTGTTACATGTAAGTGATGAATCACTAAATTCTACTCCCATAACCATTATTACACTATATGTTAACTTGGATTTAAATAAAAAATAAAGTAAAAAATAAAAAAGTAATCGAATCAATCATTGATACCCTTCTAAACAGAAAGCCCTAGGCCCAGATGGTCAATATAGGTTCATCAACTACAAAAGTGTATACTCTCTTGAGAGAGGTTGGTAATGGGGGAGGCCATGTGTAGGGGCAGGGGATATATGGGAGATTTTGGTACCTCCTCCTTAATGTTGCTGCAAACCTAAAACCATTCTAAAAATAAAGTCCTAATAAAGAAAATACAACCCACAGAATGGAAAAAGTGTTCCCGAATCATGTAAAGGTCTAGTATCCAGAATATATAGAGAACTCTTACAACTCAAGCATAAATTTAGACAAATAACTCAAAAACTTTCAGAAGTATTTTTAGACTAAAAAACATTAGCCTTTATTTTCCTGTGTGTGCATAGGATCTATTTCTGTAGTCTCTGTTCTGATTTACATGTATGTCATTCTCATGGAGCCGTGGTATCTAGGTTAATGTAGATTTAGGGTAAACCTTGATCGTCTCCTTCTAAAATACGGTTTTGCTAGTTCTAAGCCTTTTGCATTTACATATAAATTTTAAATTGACTTGTCAATTTCTATTTTTAAAAGCCTGCTGAAATTTTGGTGGAGATTATTTAAATTTATACACTAACTTAGGGAGAATTGACAACAATTATTCTCCACGGCGTGTGCATTGCACGTATCCTATTTATGCCTTCAATTCCTTTCGGCAATATTTTATGGTTTGCTGCGCAGAGGTCTTCATGTACTTGTAGAAGTTATTTTATTATTTGGACAAAAATTATAAATCATTTCCATTTCTAATTGTTTGCTAATGTCTGAATATGATAAGTTTGTACATAATGGTCTTACATTCTGAAAACTGGCTCAACTTATTAATTCTAGTCCATTTCCTATTGATTTCTTAGACTTTTGTCCACACACAAAGCAGATCATATCTGAATAAACACAGGGTACGTGTGTATTCCTTTACCATCTCAATGCCCTTAATGTCTCTTCCTTCTTGCCCTGGTTAGAAATGGCAGGACAATGTTGACCAGAAGTGACAAAAGAAGGTACCTTTGCCTTTCCCTTGTTCTCAGAGACAAAACATTCAAGGTTTCACCATTAATTACAGAGATACCTTGTCAGTTGAAAGAAACTCCCTTTTATGCTCTATTGCCAAGTTGTTGTGTTTTTTTGTTTGTTTGGTTGGTTGGTTGGGTTTTTTTTTTTTTTTTTTTTTGTGAGCAGGGACTAAATGTCCTTCTCCTGAATCAACTGAGTCAATCACAGGACTTTTCTCCTTTATTACACATTTGGCATATATGGTAAATTTCATTGCACAGGGTCCATTTTGTGTGAGTTTTGTATGTTTGTTTCTGAGGGCTCGTTTGATTTTTCTCTTTTGTGTGTTACGCAGAAAGACTTTGTCTGATTTTGGATTTGACTAAAGCTGGACTCAAAGGGGAAATTATTCATCTCTCTAGGCTATAAGTTTGTGAAGAATTTGTACACTTATTTCTTAACTGTCTGATAGAATTCACCAATGATGCCGCTGAGAGCCCTGCAATATTCTTTGGGGGGGAATTTAATGTTCATGGAGATAGGCCCATTCAGATATTCCATTTTTTTCTTGGGCCAAATCTGGTCATCTGACATCCAAAGGTTTTTTTTTTCTTTTCTTTAATCAACTTCATGTACGTGGTTAGATTGGTTGACACAATTTCTCATAACATTCCTCCCTTAATCTTATTAATGCATTCTTTAGTGATGTTACCACTTTATTCTTTCTTTCTTAGTCTGACTAACAGTTCATCGGTAGTTTTTTTTAAAGCTTTTGGTCTTGTTGACTTGGTTTCCTATTTCATCTTATTTTCTTTTATTCTATTTGGCTTTCATTTCCTTTTTATCTTCCTGAAGCGGAAGCTTAGATCACGGAATTTGGACTTTTCCTCACCAACAGAAGCATTCAATGCTATAAAATTCTAACAACTGCTTTAGCTCTATCACACAAGTTTTCATATCTTGTGTTTTCATCACCATTCCGTTCAAAATATGCCCCAATTATCCCTACGATTTCTTCTCTGACCTATGAAATATTCAAAAGTGTGTTGTTTGCTTTGTGGATTTTGTGATATGCATTTTATATATATTTTCATACACACTTCTGGTGTTTATGTCTAATGTATATTCCATTATGGTCATAGAAGAAACTATGATTTTAATTCTTTTAAATTTAAGACTTGTTTTAAAGCCCAGAAAATGTTCTGCCTTGGTGAATGTTTCAGGAACTTGAATATGTATTCGGTTCCCAGATGAAGTGTTCTATAAGTAGCAATTAAGGTCAAATTGGTTCAAATTGTAGTCTTGCATATATGTCTGCGTGTGTGTGTATATATATATACATGTGTATATATATGTGTATGTATGTACATATACATATGTGTATGTGTATATATATATATATGTTTTACTAATATTTGTGCCTACTCGTTAATGATTATTGAGGGAGAATTGTTGAACTCTCTAAGGATAATTGTGGATCTATTCTACTGTCAGTTCTGTCAGTTTTTCTATCACGGGTTTTGAAGCTCTATTAGATATGTACACATGTAAGGCTGTTACATCTTCCTGACGGATTGCCCCGTTATTGTAAAATATCCCTCCTGTGTCTGGTAATGAATATCATATCTTATGTTTAGTGTTTGAATGGTATATAATATTCCATCATTTTAATACTTCTTTATATTTGAAGTGTACTTCATATAGAAAGCACATAGTTAAGTCTTTTTTCTCCTGATAAACTCTCCATTGTAATTGGGAGTGTTCCCACATCAATCAGACTTGATGTGATTATCATGCACTTGGACTGCCGTCTTATGATTTGTTATTTTCGACCCATCTCCTCCTCCTTCCACTGTTTCCCCTTATTCTGACTTATTTGAATTAATCAAGTATGTTTTAAGATCCCGTCTTATTGCCAATATCGGCTTATTAGCTCTACTACTTTGTTTCCCTTTGTAGTGATGGCTCTGAGTTGATACTATGCATCCTGTCTGTACACTTGCATAACCATCAGACCAGCTCACACACAACCTTAAGCTTTCAGGTCCCCTTCCATCTCCCCCTCCCATCCCCTATGTTTTCTAAAGAACATTTAAAATAATAAAGTATGCGTTGTATTTACAAATTTGCTACTTCCGACTTTTCTTCATTTTTTGTGTACATCCACATTTCCATTTGGGAGAATTTTCCTTCTGCCTAAGGAATGCAACATTTCTTGTGATGCAGGTCTGTTGGTAATAAATTCTTAACTTTGATTTGTCTGAAAAATTATTCAGCCTCATTTTTTGGTCCTATTTTCTGTGAATATAAAATCAAGCTTACAGACGTTGTCATTTAGCACTTCAAAGATCTTGTTCCATTGTCTTCTGACTTGCATTGTTTTTAAGGAGAAATCCGATTTTTTTCCCTACATTCTCACACACATAATTTCTCTTTTTCTCTCTTCTAATGTTTTCTTCATCACTGGTTTCAGTGATGTGATCTGGATATGCCCTGGGGTTGGTGGGGGTGGGTGTAAGTGTGTTCCTTACTCCTATTTCCTGCAACTTCTTGTGATGTGGGTTTGTGATGTTCGTTTTTGGATTTTTAAAAAATGTTTATTTATTTTTGAGGAAAAGAGAGAAAAAGGCATGAGCAGGGGAGGGGCAGAGAGAGAGGGAGACACAGAATCCAAAGCAGGCTCCAGGCTCTGAGCTGTCAGCACAGAGCCTGACGCGGGGCTCAAACTCACAGACCGAGAGACGATGATCTGAGCTGAAGTTGGATGCCCAACCGACTCAGCCACCCAGACGCCCCTGTAATTTTCATTTTTTAAATTAAAAGTGATATTGTTGTTACTTATCCAAATATTTTTACTGTGGTCCTCACTTGTTTATTCTTTCCTTCTGGGACTTTTGTTTTAAATGTTTGAGAGAAACAGAGAAAGAGAGAATCACAAGCAGGCTCCGCACCATGAGTGCAGAGCCAGACCCGGGGTTCAAACCCAGAAACCGTGAGACCATGACCTGAGCGGAGATCAAGAGTAGGACACTTCACCAACTAAGCCACCCAGGCACCCTTCCTTCTGGGATTCTAGCAGTGTTTACATTGGGTGCTGCATTTTTTCTACAGGTAACTGAAGCCCTGTTTCCAATCTTTTATTTGTAGCTCTCTCTCAGGTCATTTCTATTGCTTTTCTTCATGTTCAGGGATCTTTGCTTCCACAGTTCCCCATCTATTAACCTTACCGGTGACATTCATTGCAGATAATGTATCTCTTTTACATCTAGAAGGTACATCTGTTCCTCTTCCCCCCTCCATTCCTCTCGTTACCTCCTAGTGGTCTTTGAATCCTTGGACATACCCACAGCATCTGTGATTGCTGCAACATCCTTGTCTTCTCATTCCATCTTATTTTTCATATCTTTTGATTCTTTTTTTGACTGCAAGTGACATTTTTCCACTTCAGGTTTCTAGTAGGGTTTCAGTGAATGCTAGAGATTTTGAATTTTACGGGTAGAATGCTACATTTTTTCTTGTTTACCTTTAAAGAGCACTGAGTATTTTTCTGTTACATAAATAGGTTACTGGTGCACCCTAATGAGCTCTGGCAGGCAAGTATCCTTCATCTTCAGTTCAGGGTTAGAGTAGCCCTTTTCCCCGAGATATAATCCTACCAGATTCTCAGCTGAGGGCCCAGGGTGCTAAGCTTCTCAGGCAGACACCAAGGTCTCACAGCCAAGTGCAAACGTCACAGTCCATTTACCTCCCATCTCCCCACAGTCCTTCTACACCAGCCCTACAGATACGGGCCCCACATGTGTGTAGCATGGTATTCTGCCAAAGACCCAGAGATGCTTCAGCTCTTTTCTGGGGCTCCTGTTTTGTGTGGCTTCCTCTTCTCCCACACCACGCCCCACAATTCTCCACTGCACCATCAGCTCTCAATTTCAGTATTTATCTCCTCAGCTCAGGAAGGCCCTGTCTTCTACTTAGAGTCCATTCCCCTCTGTTACCTTTCACAAAGTACCTTTAGGCAAAAGGCCAGAGCAACTACAGAGCTTAACTTTCGTATTTACCTTGTACTGGCCGTTGTCCAAACCCTGAGAAGAGATTAGTGTATCTTTCTACTTTATAATTTTCTATGCTGCAAGGATTAATCAGGTAGGAGTTCTTCCCTCTTGACTGCAGGCAGCAATATCTCACTGACTTTACAACCTCTGTGTGCCATTTGTGGATCGACTGCCCTTCGATTTCAAACTTCCCTTCATCGCTTGCTCTGTGGAAACTGAGCTGGGCCCTTGACAACTGGCAAGTTGAGCCTTCTCGGGACAGGGTGCTGCAGACCTAGGGCGGGAGGGAGGGACTTCTCTTCCTGGTTCCACTGTGCTCCGCGTGGCAAGTTCCTTCACATCGGTGGCTCCTCCAGCGCCCGGCTCCTGTACTCATGGCACATCGACAGCACCCAGAAGTAAGCCGTTACCCTCAGCCTGCCTCTTTGGCATCATGGGCTGCTGCCAGCAACACCCCATCCCTGCAACAGCTTTCCCGAGCACACCATAGGGCAAATCTCAGGCTAATTCCAAAATGACTCAAAGTCCATGCTGTGTGCCCTTTCTAGTAAGGTCTGGGTCTTAACCTTCATGCAGGAAGAACTGCCTCCTCCTTGGATGTTTGCTGGGTTTTTAATATTCATCTTTATTACATTTTCCTGAATGCACACATGAGGTTTCTGAATCACAGCAGATTTCTTATGCTCACTGCACAATCAACAGTCACAATGACACTGGAACATTAGTCTCCCCACATTTGCAATCCTGTAGAGTGATAAGACCCACATGAAAACATATTCTACATAAGCAGCACACTTACTCTGGATTCAAGAGGTGGATGAATAGGAATGTCCTCCATTCATAACGGGGTGGGAGCGGGGGTAGGGAAGACTATTCTTCTTCCTCTGAGAGTCTCCTTGGAGACAGGATGCAAAGAATCTTTAATCCTCTGTTATGCAAATCTCTCCAGGAGAAAGATAAACCCAGTATCTATGACTTTGACAACCTAAAAATTTCTACAGGGCTCCAGGCTCCACCCCTTTAGAAAGGTAAACAGGCAGGGAGATAATACTCTAACTCAGGTGCCTAACCAAAAACTGTAACTGTTGGCTTTAGGGAAGAGAGAGCAGCTTTATCATATGCAAGCAATTAGCTCCACCATTAAAGAAACAAACAGCCTGCAGATCTAATCCTCACTGTACATAGAAAGTAAAATCTCTCTCTCTCTCTCTCTCTCTCTCTCTCTCTCTCTCTCTCTCTCTCTCGGAAATGAAAGCATACGCATTCCCATGGCTCAGGAACACTAAACATTCCCAAGAATATTTGTCTTCCCACACCACCCATCTCAGCCCTGGGGAGAGTGGCAGTTCCTTTTTCTGCTATCCTGGATTCTTTACGATGATCTTCACTAATGGCTATCGATGTTTCATTGCTCCAGTTCCTTGAAGTTAATAATTCTTTATATTAAACGCCCAATTCAGATTACTGTGTGACATTTTTTTTTTTTTTAATGCTTATTTATTTTGGAAGAGGGAGCACAAGTAGGGGAGGGGCGGGGGGAGAGAGATTGCAAGCAGGCTCTGTGCTCAGAGCCCAATGCAGGGCTGGATCTCATGACCATAAGCTCACGACCTGAGCTGATATCAAGAGTCAGATGCTTAACAGGCTAAGCCACCCAGGTGGCCCAGTGTGACATTTCTTTTTAATTAGACCCTGATTGATCGAGTATTTGAACTTGCCCTCTTACTCATGTCTTAATAAACACCTATAGTAATTGCTACTTCCTGTTCAACAGATCCAATTTGGACAATGTCATCAATATAGTTGATAAGTGTGAGGTTTTATCAAATGTCATAACAAGCAAGATTTCTGTGGTCTATATGATGACAGGGAGCAGGACAGTCACGGCCTTATAGCAAGACTACGAAAATACACTGTTGGCCCTCCCAAACAAAAGCAACTGCTTCTGGGTATCTTTAAAATTGGTATGGAGAAAAAAAAAACTTTTGTATATACGCTTTTTTTCAATGTTTATTAAATTCTAGTTAGTTAACATACAGTATAATACTGGCTTCAAGAGTAGAATTTAGGGGCGCGTGGGTGGCTCAGTCAGTTAAATGTCCAACTTCAGCTCAGGTCATGATCTCACAGTTTGTGTGTTCGAGCCCCACGTTGAACTCTGTGCTGACAGCCAGCTCAGAGCCTGAAGCTTGCTTCAGATTCTGTGTCTCCCTTTCTATGACCCTCCCCTGCTCACACTGTCTCTCTCTCAAAAAAAGAAACAAAACTAAAAAAATATAAAACATTAAAAATTTTTTAAAAAGAGTAGAATTTAGTCTAAATTTGTCACTTACACAGACACAAGTGCTCAACATAAGTGGCTTCCCTTATGCCCATCACCCACCCCCTTCTCTATTGTTAAGAGTCTCTTGCAGCTAGCTTCCTTTTGTTTCCCTTCCCCTTTGTTCATCTGTTTTGGTTCTTAAATCCCACATATGAGTGAAATCATATTGTCTTTGTCTTTCTCTGATTGACTTATTTCGCTTAGCATAATAAACTCCAGCTCCATCCACATTGCTGCACATGGAAAGATTCCATTCTCTGATAACTGTAATATTTGGTTACACACACACACACACACACACACACACACACACCCCACATCTTAAACCATTCATCTATTGACAGGCATTTGGGCTCTTTCCATAATTTGGCTATTGTCAATAATGCTGCTATAAACATCTGGGTGCATGTGCCCCTCTGAATCTGTATTTTTCTATCCTTTGGGTAAATACCTCATAGTGCAATTGCTGAGTAGTATGGTAGTTCTGTTTAATAGTCCAAGAGGGCACCCCTTTCTCCACACCTCATGAATACCTGTTATTTCTTGTGCTGTGAATTTTAGCCATTCTGACAGGTGTGAGGTGGTTTCTCATTGTGGCTTTGATTTGTACTTCCCTGATGAGTGATGTTGAGTATCTTTTCACATGTTTCTTGGCCATCTGGATGTCTTCTTTGGAATTGTGTCTATTCATGTCTTCTGCCCATTTCTTCACTGGATTGTTTTTGGGGGTGTTGAGTTTGATAAGTTCTTTATAGATTTTAGATACTAACCGTTTATCAGATATGTCATTTGCAAATATCTTCTCCCATTCCATAGGTTGCCTTTTAGTTTTGTTGTTTCCTTTGCTGTACAGAACTTTTTTTTTTTTATGTTTACTTATTTTGAGACAGAGAGACTGCGAGTAGGGGAGGTGCAGAGAGGGAGAATCTCAAGCAGGCTCCACACTGTCAGCATAGAGCCCAACACACAGCTTGAACTGTGAGATCATGACCTGAGCTGAAACCAAGAGCTGGATGCTCAGCTAAGCCACTCAGGTCCCCCTGTACTTAAGCTTTTTATCTTGATAAAGTCCTAACAGCTTATGTTTGCTTTTGTTTCCATCCCTCTGTGACATGTCTAGTAAGAAGTTGCTCTGGCCAACGTCAAAGAAGTTGCCGCCTGTGTTCTCCTCTAGGATTTTGATGGTTTCCTGTCTCACATTTATGTCTTTCCTCCATTTTGAATTTATTTTTGTGTCTGGTGTAAGAAAGTAATCCAGTTTTATTCTTCTTCATGATGCAGTCCAATTTTCCCAACACCATTTGTTGAAGAAACCATCTTTTTTTTATTATTGGATATTCTTTCCTTTGCTGAAGATTAGTTAACCACATAGTTGTGCATCCATTTCTAGGTTTTGTTTTCTATTCTACTGATCTATGTGTCTATTTCTGGGCCAGCACATTGTCTTGATGACTACAGCTTTGTAATACAGCTTGAAGTCCAGAATCATGATGCCTCCAGCTTCTTCTTTTTCAAGACTGCTTTGGCAATTTGGGGTCTTTTGTGGTTCCATACAAATTTCATAACTGTTTCTTCTAGCTGTTAAATATGCTGGTGGTACTTTGATAGGGATCACGTTAAATGTGTAGACTGCTTTAGGTAGTATAGGCATGTTAACAAGGTTTGTTCTTTTAATCCATGAGCACGGAATGTTTTTCCATTTCTTTGTGCCCTCTTCAATCAGGTTTATTCCTTGGTAGCTTATGGGTTTTGGTGCAATTGTTAATGAGATCCAGTCCTTGATTTCACTTTCTGCTTCTTCATTACTGGGGTATAGGTATGCAACTGATTCCTGTACATTGATTTTATACACTGACTGCTGAGTTTGTATCAGTTCCAGCAATTTTTGGTGGAGACTTTTGGGTTTTCTACATAAAATGTACTTCATCTTCTGCAAATAGTGAAAGTTTGACTTCTTCCTGGCTGATGTGGATGCCTTTTATTTTGTTGTTGTTGTTGTCTGATTGCTGAGGTTAGGACTTCCAGTACTATGTTAAATAACAACGGGGAGAATGGACATTCTGTCTTTTCCTGACCACAGAGGAACAACTCTCAGTTTTTCCACATTAGTGATTTTATTATCTGTGGGCCTTTATGATGTGAAGGTATTTTCCATCTATCCGTACTTTGGTGAGGGTTTTTATCAAGAATGGGCTGTATTTTGTCAAATGCTTTTTTGCATCTATTAACAGGATCATATGGGTCTCATATTTTCTTTTATTTGTGTGGTGTTTTATGTTGATTGATCTGTCAATATTAAACCACCCTTGCTGCCCAGGAATAATTCCCACTTGATCATGGTGAAGGATTCTTTCAATGTACTGTTGGATGTGATCTGCTAGTATCTTGCTGAGAATTTTCCATCCATGTTCATTAAGGATATTGGCCTCTAATTCTCCTTTGTTAGTGGGGTTTTGTCTGGCTTTAGAATCAAGGCAATGCTGGCCTTGTAGAAGGAGTTTGGGAGTTTTCCTTCCATTTTATTTTTGAAACAATTTAAGAATAGGTATTGGCTCTTCTTTAAATGTTGATTTAAAGAAGATTCTCCTGGGAAGTCATCTGGCCCTTGACTTTTATTGGGAGATTTTTGATGACTGATTCAATTTCTTTGCTGGTTACGGGTCTGTTCAAATTTCTATTTCTTCCTGTTTCAGTTTTGGTAGTTTGCATGTTTCTAGTGGGGAAAAAATACTTTATCCAGGTCAATAGTTACATACCAAATGACGTGTCAATTTGTCCAGCAATGATACGACATCTGGGAGCGAGAATTGCAATTGATGTCACAGGTGATTAAGTTTACAACAGCCCACAGTCATTCTCTAACATACGTCTGACTTTTTCATAGGCCAAACAGGAGGAACTAAATAGAGCTGGGGTGGGTATTACCATCCCTGTTTCTTTCAAGCCTTTTACAGTGCCACTAATCTCTACAATTATCACAGTAATATGATATTGTTTCTTGTTTACTATCTTGGCAGGGAAAAGAATACTTCCTACTAACAGTGCATGCCAGGGAGTCACTGTAGAAACTTTGCCAATTGCTAAGTGTGTCGACTCTCATTTTACATCCAAGGATTGGGGAAACAACCACAGGGTGAGACCCGGGACCAAATAGCCCACTGCCGGTCAGACCTAAACTGACACTACACCTGTCACCTAACTTGAGTCAATACAGTGGGATTGACCAGTCTAGTCTCTCCGCCAGTTTCCAAACCTACAGCAAGCCACAGACCCAGAGCATCTTGATCAAAAGGGAGGCTAAATCTCCTTGAGGAAGTATCGTGCATCATTCACATAAGCATACACTATAAATCTTCCACCAAACCTTCCCCCAAAGTGGAAAGTGCCCGTATACTAGAGTGACCACACTAAGAAACAGAAAACACCTGGCCATTTTAAGGACTACTTGATGTGGACCCTGAATTGATGCCAATATCCTGGGAGCCAAAATCTCACCATGGCCCACCAATCAAAATGAGGGCTTACAGTGGTCAAGTGGACAAAACAGGCCGCTCTATGGATGTCAGTCAGCCTCTTCTCCTAGATACCTAAGTTCAAAGGCTTCACGAACAAAGTGACCACATTATCAGGAATGGCCTCAATTATATGGACTTCCCCTTACCAAGGCTGACCTGACAAATACCGTTAATGAGCGTCTAGTAGACCCATCATCAGCCGTAAGTGTAGCACCATTCCTTGTTTTTTTTTTTAATAGTTTATTGTCAAGTTGGTTTCCATATAACACCCAGTGCTCATCCCCACAAGTGCCCTCCTCCATGCACCATTCCTTGTTTTAAAAAAAAACAACAAACAGCCTAGTGGCAGGTTACTTATATTGGATCTCTTCCACCATGGAAGGGTCAGAAATTTGTCTTTGCTGGGATAGGCACATATTCTGGGAATGGCTTTGCTTTCCCTGCCCAGAATGCTTCTACCAGGACACCGTCTGTGGACACTCAGAATGCCTTAACCACCATTACAGCAGTCCCCAGGATTACAGCTGATCAAGAAACTCATTTCACAGTCAAGGAAGTACAGCAATGGACTCACGTTCACGAAACTGACTAGTCTTACACACACTCCATCACCCAAATAGCTGCTGCACTGGAAAGACGAACAGCTTACTAATGACTTGGTCCATCACCAAATGAAAGATATCTTGAAATGACAGGGTTCGGTTTTAAAGCAAGTAGCATACATTTTGAATCAGACAACTGTGTGGCCATAGTTCACAGGTTCAGAAGAGAAGAAAGTAGGAGTGGCTTCTTTTTCTCCTATGACATCTAAATAACTCCCCTGCAGAATTCTTCTTCCTGTCCCAGCATCCCTGAACTCCACCAGTCTTCATCCTCATGCAGGGAAAGAAAAAGACTTCTGTATAATTAGAAGAGGAGACAGTCACCTGGCACTTGCGGCTCCATGTTGTCTGAACAATCTTGTGACAATTCTTTATATTAAACTTGCCTTGTTCAAGTTGCTCTGATTTCTGTCTCCTGAACAGACCACAACTCCTTCTCTACGCTATTCCATCTGTAACTTTCTAAGCACTGGTGGACCTCACGGGTTTTAATGTCTATACATCTCTAAATAATTTCCAATTTCTATTATTCTTTAACCCATCAGTTAAAGAATGTTAAACTTCCAAATGTTTAGGCTTTTTTTTCCCCCAGATAGTTTTTTTACTTACAATTGAATTCTTTTATGGACAGACAACACACTTTGTTAGGCTATTAATCCTTAAAAGTGTACTGAATCTGGTCTTATATTTCATTATGTGCTCTCAGATCCAGATGCATTTGAAAGTATTCTGCCATTAGTTGGAATGTTCTAAAAATATCAATAGATACAGTGGACTGAAACCGGACCACCATTTTTTATGCTTAGTTTCCAACTACTCAATTGCTGAGAGAGAAGTATTGATATCTCCAACCAGTACTATAGATCTACTTCTCTATTTAACTTAGTTTTTACTTATTTTGGAGCTCTGGTAGGAAGAACATGCATATTTAAGATTGTAAGGTCTTACAGATGCCCTTTATTTTAATGCAATCTCCTTTACGGTAATATTTCTTCTTCTGATGCCTACTTTATTGGCTATTACTTTCAACATAAGAATGAAATAATGACACTTTTAGATAAAATGAAATAATCCCTAGACTACCAGAAATGCTAATGAAAGTTCTGGAAGGTATCACCACTCCAGTATAATGAGAATTTGCATGGTGTATCTTTACCCCTTTTTCTTTCAATTTATGTATTTTTACTTCAAATTATCTCTTATAAATAGTGTAGAGTTATCTTCCTTGTGTTTATCCATCCCTGACAATGTCTGCCTTTTTATTGAGATGATTTGTCTATTTAGGTTGAATATAGTTATTAATATTGCTGTGTTTAAGTTTATTGTTTCACTATGTTTTTATTTGGCCCACTTGTTGTCTGTTCCTCTGTCCCTCCCTTTATTCCTTCTTCTGTATTTAAGTATGTTGTGTTCTGTTTTCTCTAGCACCTTCCTGGCTATGCTTCATTTTCTTTTAACCCATGCATTATTTTCTAATTTAAAAAAAAATTTAATGTTTATTTTTGAGAGAGACAGAATGTGAGCAGGGGAGGGGCAGAGGGAGAGGGAGACACAGAATCTGAAGCAGGCTCCAGGCTCTGAGCTGTGAGCACAGAGC
Source organism: Hyaena hyaena (assembly GCF_003009895.1). Taxonomy (NCBI): domain Eukaryota; kingdom Metazoa; phylum Chordata; class Mammalia; order Carnivora; family Hyaenidae; genus Hyaena; species Hyaena hyaena. The sequence goes on along the minus strand of NW_024080914.1, from coordinate 1,554,791 downwards.
CCAATGCAGGAGTTGAACTCATGAACCATGAGATCATGACCTGAGCCAAAGTCGGATGTTTAACCAACTGAGCCACCCAGGCGCCCTTTATCCCATGCATTCTTAATTAAGCACAATCTTTCTTAGAGTCAAAATTGTATCAATTCTTGTTAAAGGCATCTCAAGAGTACACTTACATTGACTTTTCTTTGAGCTACAGTTGTCCTCTGTATGACATGTGCAGACATCATAGGCCTCATAATAGTTTTCTTTAAATATATTCCTTAAAAATATATACATACCGAGGAACAAGATGTCATTTTATATTTACTCACTATTGACCATTTCCTTTGTCATCTTCATTCCTCTTTGGAAATCTGTATCTTGCATCTGGTATCCTATCCCTTCAAACTGAAGAACTCCTCAACATTCTGGTAGTAAATAAATCATCTGAAAATTCACTTATCGGAAAATATCCATTTCGCCTTTGTTTTTGAATGATATTTTTAACTGGATACAGAATCCTGGCTTAACGCTAAAAATGTCATTTAATTATTTACTGGTCTCCATCGTTTCTGATCAGAAGTGAAGTTATTGTTATTCTCAGATATGTAAAATGTTCCTCTAATCCGGTTAACTTTCAAAAGCTTTCCTTTATCTTTCGTCTTAAAAATTTGGCTCTGAAATACATAGATTTGATATTCTTTTCATTTACTCTGCTTGGGATTCATGGAGATTCTTGGATCCACAGAAGTCTTTATTTCTAATTTGGGAAATCTCTGACCAATGGGTCTTCAAGTGTTTGACACTTTCTATGGTCTTTTTGAGGTTCCAATTACCTGGAAATTAGGCTGATATTATTGCATGAATCAATGAGACTTCATTTTTGTTCATTGTTTTCTTTGTATTCAATAATCCCTATTGATCCATCTTCAAGTTCATTGGCTCTTCTACCATCTCCAATCTGCTGTTATACAGATTAGTAAATATTTCATTTCAAAGAATTTTCACTCCTATACATTTAATTTCCCTCTCATTACAATTTCTTGATATCCCACATAGGTCTGTTCATTATGAACATATTTTCCCACAAGTCTTCAGACGTATTTATACTTGCTTGTTTTTAGGTCACTGACTGCTGATTTCGGCCATCTTCATATAAATTCATATAGAATGCTCTTCTCTTGACCATGCGTCATATTTTTCTATTTGCTCCCATGATGAGCATCCTGTAATTGTATGCTAGATATGGTGGATGATACATTATAGAAATTCTGGATCCATGAATCCTGATGCACTTGCATCTGAGTAGACACGATGTCAGGAAGCGTCCCTAGAGCACACTGTTTGGACTGAGCCAACTCATTCACCATGACCTGCTCCTATCAGTACATGCAAGGGTGAAGGTCATCAACTGGGTCAGGCATTTTCTTCTTTGTGGCCCCATGGTACTGCGTGTATAGCACTAGTCACTCTTTATTGAAATGGGTTGCCAGAAAATTATTACCTACTCAAGAGCAAGGTTCAGGTCTTATACCTGCATCCCTTGTGCCTAACCTAGTGCCTGATACTCAGAGTAGACGTGCATATTTGTGGATGTAACAAAAGGAATCATTTCAAATTCAGAAACCATGCAATGCTGATACAAAACTCAAAATACTGTAATATGTGGATCATTTAATTCAGAAGCAAACACTCTGTTATAAGCTCTTTTCCAAGTGAAGACATCAATGGACCACAAGATAAATTTAAGTGTCTCACAGTAAACATTTCAGGAAATATATTCCTGATGTTCAATATGGTTTTTTTTGGCAAAGACAGGGAAGGAAATGGGACATTTCAGAAAGATCTTATCACTACTGATTGAAATGAAGCTTTAGCGTTTAATCAAAATTTATTCCTCCTGCCTTATCCCCTGGTAAGAATAAAGTGTGTATGTAAACGTGGAATAATAGAGCATGACATTCAGAATTAATAGCTCTGTGGGGCTCACTTCGGTGAGTCCCATCTCTAACCATGGAGGCGACCTCAGGAGAGTCACTTTATCTACCCCCGTTGTATTTATCTGAGAAATGGTGCAGTACTATGTACCTAATAGGAGTGCAGGGAGGACCAAACAAGGTCATGAATGTGAAAGACCTCTGTGAACTGTAAAGAGCTACATAAGTGCTAGGGATAGTTATTCAGTGAAAGAATATAAATAAGACATTACTGCTTAACCATGGAACTCATCACATCTAAAGCTCTCAAAGGCGATCTCTCCCCACAAAAAACACACACGTGCACGCACATCCACATACGACCTCGCACACGCACTCACACGGGTGAACGCGGCAAGAGTAACAAAATCGATTTGGAGCCTTACTCCTTTTAAATATGCCTTTATAAAAGTTAAGCTCTGTGCACCGTATATTCCGTGTCTGTCTTTTGACTGGTCTCTCCTCTCTCTTCTTCCTGAAACATTTGTACTAAGAGAATGTTTGTTCTACTTCCTGTTGGGAGAACTCCAGCCATTTTCCCCTCAACTCCACCACACGGTGTAAGCAGGGAATGTGGACAGAAATCAGGTGAAACTAGTTTTTCTCTAGAGAAGCTACAAACTCAACGATGTAAGAATCTTATTTCAGAAGTTTTAAGATTCATAACTATCGGTTTCCTAATCTTTCCTATGGCTTTATAGGTCGAGCTGTCAAACAAGCGTTTTTAAGTTTGTCATTGATTTGGTTATGGCTATAACACACTAACTTGGTGTTAATCCAGTTTCCTTCAAAGGGAAGATTTTTCTCTAGTCCAATTTTAAGTGACTAGCAAAATATATGAATGTCAATGGTTCACAGAGCAAGTGAGACCAACTGCTGGTAGGCAATCCTGCAATGGGGAAAAATAATTTCCAGTATGCTTTACTGTTATTTTCTGTTGGCTCACTTTAGGTATGGAAAGTCTGCAAGGCATACAGAGGGGTTAAGCCAGATCTACCCAAAACAAAACAAACAAACAAAACCCCTGCAAACCCTGGACAAGACATCGCACTTAATTCACACATTCATATATCCAAAGATATATTAAGCGCCCACTATTTGCCAGGCTAGTATCTGACACGGTGGCAGGCATAAAGAGATGCATAAAATACCCACCTTCCCAACACTTCCAGCCTCTACAGGCTGCTTTTCTCTGCTTAGGCTCCTCTCTGTGTCTCGACTGCCTCCAGACTTCACCTGACCCAATGCTGCATTGTTAATTAAGCATCTCTCTATGAATTCTTTCCTGGCCTGCTAAACAAATTTGATCAGTTCCTTTTGTAGAACACCCCTGGCCCCACACAAGAGTCCTGCACACCTGCCCGTAGCCAGTTTTTGACCTTGGTCCTATCTTGTCTTCTCCACTGAACTCTGAGTAACAGGAAACAGAGTCTCTGTGTCAGTACTCACTATCTTGAACCCGGAACTGGTTAACTCCTTGATATTGTTTGGAAAATATGCACAGATTGAACACATGATCGTGAGTATTTTTCTGATGAACAAAAGAGCTGAATGAAAGAAGTGCTAAGAAAAGTATTTGCAATATGCAAGAGGAGACGAGAGAGCAGAATTACAATGATAAAGACAATGGAGACAGTCTGGGGGGTGGGGGAGACTCACAAGGTTCCCAAGGACTACAATCACAGGCTTCAGGACCATGAGCCCCCGTTCCCAATTCATCCTACTGGGAGGCCCCGGAGCCACACAACCCTGCCCTCTCTCATACCTTGTGCTGCGCAGCCCTGGTGGGAGCGGCTTCCTCCCATGAACCTGAAGCCAAGAAAATTATGTAGCCCATGTGATGCCAGAGGAGTGCTCACCTGTCCACGAGGCAAGACAGGAGTGGCAGGGCTTATGTACAAATACTTAGGGATGGGGGGGGGGGAGAGATGGGAGAAGGCAAGAAAACTCAGTGTAGATGATGTGCCCTGGGGGCTCCATCCTCCACTCCCTCCCCTCAGTCTCCCCGCTAAGCAGCGCCCACCCTCTCCTCCTCTCCCCCCAACTTCATGGCTGAGCAGCAGCACCCACAGAGGCAAATGTGGATGGGATCAAAGAGTGCTTCTTTGGGAGAGTTTACAGCAACTGTGGAAGCAAGGGATCTGTAAAAGAGCGAAGTTGGATCTTGTCGCATCTCTGCTAGGACTTCCGGGAAGAAACAGTTACACCAGTGAAAATCCTTGAAGAATATGAAGGAACAGGCACATTTACCTTTTTACTCACAATTTAATAATTTCAGAAAGTTCAAAAGCCCTGAGGCTCCTCCAAGCCCTCCTTCCAGGACCGGGATACCTCTTCTAGAGGGACAGCAGGTGCTCGTAATCAGCCAACATCCGCTCTTAAGAGCAGTGGACTGCGACAGTCTGCCGCAGGGGGCGCTGGACAGAGACCCCTCTACCCCCTGCCATTGACCTCCTCGCAGAAGGATCTATAGAGCAGGAGAAAATGACATGTCACCTACAAGAGGCCTCAGTACTACTTCTACTGTACAGAACCAAAAAATTCAAGTGGGAAAGAAAGTAAGGGACAGGAGCCGACTTGGGGGATGGAGCAACACTGAGGAAGGACCAGGATTGTATGGAAACAAAGGCTTCTAGATCTGGTCTCCTAGTACCTTCCAGCTCAGTCTCAGGGTGGAGATAGATTGATGGGCAGGTTTATAACAATAGTCCAACAACCTTCCTTACTGAGGGTATAAAACCATGTAGCATGGCTATGCCTCTTCTGCTACAAACAGGACGAGGATGAAGTTTTCACTGTTTCCTGACCGAAGGGTGTTTAATGGCATCTGCTTCAGGCTCTAGAATCAGTACAGCCAACACCTGATAACTACCGGTCCACTGCAGCTGCTACGTAGAAATGAAAAACCCCACACGCTTCCATAGGCTGAAAACTTTTTTTTGAAAAATGCATCTGGATCAAAGTGCAATTTACAGAGAAAAGACACCAATACCTTCTCTCCCTGCTTAGCTTCTAGGGAACAAGAATTTTTGCCTTGATTGCACAGGAGGAAGAACACATGTAGAAATAAATACTATCGTGGGAGCTCACGTGGCTGGATAATCAAAGACGGGATTTTGCAAAAGCTGTTTATTTTTCAATCCGTGAGAATGAGGAAACCCTTTCTGAAATGACTCACAGAGCAAGTGATTTAACTCCTGAGGATAAAAGCCATTGTCCGGCTGTGTCTGTGGGGTTTTTTGTGTTTGTTTGTTTGTTTTTGTTTTTTGTTTTTTCCCCTTAAGACACTGTCCAGATCTCTTCCAATTGCCTCCTCTCCACATCTGCAGACGAGGTCAAGGATTTGATGGTCTGAGAGGAGCCAGGCAAAGTGGGGGCCAGAGGAGGCTTCAAAACCCAAATCCGGAGTCACAGAAACAAGTAGTTCTAATGTGGCTTGGAAGGATTCCTATGTCTTTGGAACAATATTCACTGGAGCATAACCCTGCTTTCTGCCTAGTCCCTAAAGCATGAAAAAGAAGAGCATTTCTACTCTTTGGTGTTCTTCTTGGGAAGCACTGTACTTGATGAACTTGTGTTTGTGAGCAAACACACATTACACTGGGTGAAAGGTCTCCCGACAAAATGATTCCATCTGTTAAGAAATGTTTTTGCCCACAGCTCTGCGTAGAGCGTCCTTGACCTCCTTGTTCCTCAGACTGTAAACAACAGGGTTCAACAAAGGAGTGATGATGATATAAGTCACCGAGAGGAGAAGGTCTTTTTCTATTGAGTTCTCTGACTTGGGCTTGAGGTAGGCGATAGAGGCACAGCCATAGTGGATGATGACGACCGTGAGGTGGGAGGCACATGTGGCAAAGGCCTTCTTCCGGCCCTGTGCAGAGGGGATCTTGAGGATCGCGGAGATGATGAGGATGTAGGAGATGAAGATCAGGCCCACAGGGACCAGGATCACAAATGAACTGACACCATAGTTGATCATCTCATTGGTAGTGGTATCGACACAAGATAGCTTCATGACAGGGTAAATGTCACAGAAGAAGTGGTCCACCACTCTGCCACAGAAGGGCAAGTGGAACATGGCCCCCACGTGGAGAACTGCCATTACCAGACCAATGCCAAAGGACCCACATACCAGCCTGGCACACATCCCTTTACTCATGATGACCATGTACCTCAAGGGGTTGCAGATAGCCACATAGCGGTCATAACCCATTGCAGTGAGCAAGAAGCAATTATTTGTGGCCAAGGTAACAAAAAAGAACATCTGCGTCCCACAGCTTGCCAAGGAGATGGGCTGGTTATGAAGAATGAGACTGGAAAGCATTCGTGGGACAATGGCCAGTGTGTACACAGTCTCGGAACTCGCCAGGATGCTCAGGAAGAAGTACATGGGAGTGTGGAGATGACGGTCAACACGGATGATGGTCACAATGATGATGTTACCAGCAAGAGTTAAAATGTAGATGGCTAGGAAAACCACAAAGAGGGTTATCTGGTGCTTTCCAAAGATAGAGAATCCCAGGAAGATGAATTCCATCACTTCGGTGAAGTTCTTTCTCTGCATCTGCTAGATCCGTGTCTGAAAATGATAAAGGTAGTCATCAAGGAGAACACTCCCATCAGCAACTGGACTTTACAAGAAGGGGCGATGATAGCTGCCCTGAGGGAATGAGCCCAATTCCTGCCTCCATGACCAGAAAGCTTGGGCCCTTGCACATGAAGAGAGAGAACTACCAGAGCCACCTTGGGGCTCACCCACGTGTCATTTATCACCGTGGAGCCAACCATTGCCTGCTCAAGGTGAAGACTTCTGAATAAACGTTACCTCACACACCTCATTCTGACACCAGGGGAAGCATAGAGCAAGGAGAAGCCCTGCTCTGTGTCCCAGTCGGGAACGACATCCACCGCCTAGAAAAACTTAACCAGGTGGAGTACCAGCCGAGTGAGTGTCCAGAAAACTACAGAGATGAGTGTTTTGGTGTGAATGTGACAGCACAACGGGAGGGTCGAGAAAGAGGGCCTTTGAGAAGTGGTCACTGGATTTGGTGACAGGGTTACCATGGACTTTTACGTGGTGCTTCAGTTGAGTTCTGAATCTAGAAACCTCCTTTCAGAGCTAATGGGGTGCAAACAGGTCGTCGGACCCTCAAAGCAGAGCTTCCGCCGTGATCACTCCACTGTTTACTCAATTGGCACTGAAGAAATCACTTCTGCTGACTCCAGTCACCCTTTTAAGAGGTGAAGTCGGGAAGAAAGAATTGTGTAAGGCATTGCTTCACCTCCAGTGCAAGAGGAGAGGGTTAGAACATTTCAAAGTGTGGACGGGGGAATGTACCCACCAGAGTTGAGGAGGAGGAGAAAGTCTGCTAGTTGCTTCGGGCTAAGCTGGCTTGTTGGTTTTTAAAAATCTGGTGCACACAGGGATTTGATATAATGATGAGAAACCATTCCCTAGTCCTCTTCAATCAACAGGAATCCCATCCTATGCAGAAAACACACAGCTGGTCCTGTGGGTCTCCACGGTGACCAGTCCTCCATCTCTTCGTTTTCAGTTACCAAGACAGACTTCCTCTCCCACCCCCCGAAGGTCCCACGGGCTGGCTTCATCATGTTCACTTCCATCAAACTGTTCCCTCAAATGTCACCAGAGTCCCCCCTGCTAAAACTGTCAGCCCACTTTATCCTCTTTTTCTGTCCTTATTCATTTGACACTTCTTAAAACTCTGCCTCCTGGAAGCCTTGTCTGACCTTGGTTTCCATGACACTGTGCTATTTCCCCCTCTTCGCAGGGCTCGTGTCATCGTCTTCCATGAACCTGCTCCCTCCGTCTACATCGTAATTGTAAATGCTGTTTTCTGCTTAATCCTTGGCCCTTGCTTTTTGGCTCTCCACTCTCCCACAGTGTTCTCCAGTTATTATTTCTATGTTGATTGCTCCTAAATTTCTATTTCCATCGATCTTTTCTTCCGAGTCTACAACTTCCTCTGGACTTACCTACTTGTGGGCCTTGCAAATGATTTTGTAATTTCCAAAGAAATGAAACATCCTTCCCTCTGATACTCAGAGAAAGCTCTCTATCTTTATTTGTCCCACTTCCTCTGAGACCTCACCATTATCCCAGCCTATCAGGGTCAGGACAGCGGGTCCACATGTATTTGAATGTCCCATTCAGTGAAACTTTTCCTTACACAAGGTCACAAGGCTGTCCTAATTTCTGGATTCACAACAATTCAACATAAGACTAGGATGATACCAAAACCCTCTTTCCAGGATAGTAACATTTCCATTACAAAATTGACATGGAAATGCAAAAAAACAAAAAAGCCAGAACAATTTCAAATAGAATAAAACATTTGTACTACCTCATTTGAAGACTCCAGTAATCAAAGAGGCACAAAATAGGTATAAGAGTAGCCACAGGGATGCCTGGGGGGCTCAGTCAGTTAAGCGTTCAACTCCAGCTCAGGTCATGATCTCATAGTTCCTGATCTCATAGCCCATGTTGGGCCCTGTGCTGACAGCTGGGAGCCTGGAACCTGCTTCAGTTTCTGTGTCTCCCTCTCTCTCTACCCCTCTCCTGCTTGCACTCTGTGTCCCGGTCTCTCTCTCTCAAAAATAAACATTAAAAAAAAAAAGAGTAGGGGCGCGTGGGTGGCTCAGTTAGTTAAGCATCCAAATTCAGCTCAGGTCATGATCTCATAGTTCGTGGGTTCGAGCCCCGCATCGGGCTCTGTGCTGACAGCTCGGAGCCTGGAGCCTGTTTCAGATTCTGTGTCTCCCTCTCTCTCTGACCCCCCCCTCCCCCCGATCATGCTGTCTCTCTCCTTCTCTCTCTCAGAAATTAAAGAAAAAAGAGTAGACATAGCTCAATGGGATAAAAACAGAGTTCAAAAATGATCCACACATATAGGGTCAACTGATTTTTGATAAAGTTCTGAGATATCTCAATGATAGTACTTTCAATAAATGTTACTTGAACTGGAGATCTGTATGGAAAAAAGTAAACCCAAAACCTTACCTCTTACCATACACAGAAAATAACTCAAAATGAATCACGTATATAAAAGCTGAAGCCAAAAACCCTAGACAAAATGGTGATAATATCTTCACAACCTTGGAATGAGCAAGAGTTCTTAGATACAAAACAAAAAGCATAAATCATCAAAAAATAGATCACAAACTGAATTTCATCAAAACTAAAGCTTCTATTCTTCAAAAGATACTGTTAGAAAAATGAGGAGGAAAGCCACTGACTGGGAGAAGATATTCACAATACGTAGCAACTTGTATTCAGAATATATAAAGAATTCTTACACCTTAATACTAAGACACTTTTTAAATTGGAAAAATATTTGGACGTTTCACAAAAGATATACAAATGGCTGAAAAGCACATAAAAGATGTTCAATTAGCCATCAGACAAACGTAAAATAGAATCACGAGATATCACTACACACCCACTCACATGGCTAAAATTAACAGCTCAGCACCTAATATTGGCAGGGAGGTAAAGGAATTGTAACCTTTAAGCACTGATTGAGGTGATGTAAAATGGCATAACCAATTTGGACAATTGTATGGCGAGTTTTCAGAGGAGGAAATATATATACTTATCTCATGACTCAATAACTCTAAGTATTTGCACAAGAGCAATTAAAACATGTGTCCACACAGTTTCCACATCTCTGTATGGACATGTACACGGAATGTCCTCGGCAACTTCATTCCCGGAAGCCAGAAACTGCAAACGCAAATGTTTATGGTATATCCACATAATGAAATACTCAGCAATAAGAGGAATGAATTACAAATACAAACAAAACACGTCTGGATCTCAATGTACTGAATCACGGAAGTCAGACACGAAAGAGGACATACAGAAGAAGTCTATGTATATGAAACTCTAGAAAATGCTCATTTAATCTGTAGTGCAAGAAAACAGATCAGTGGCTGCCAGGATTATTAGGGAATTGACTGCAAAAGAACACAAGGGAACTTTCTGGGATGAAAGAAATGTTGATTATGGTGGTAGTTACACAGGTGTGTAAACTCATCAAAACTCAACAAAATGGATACTTAAAATTGGTGTATTCCAATTATGTATATGGTGTATTGCAATTATGTATATTGCACTGCATGTTATTCTATTATATACCATTGTAATGTTTTACACCTCAAAGTTGATTTTTAAGAAGACTCTCAGCCACAAATTAGACTCTATTCCTGCAAATCTGTCACCCACAATTCTTTAGGGGCTCATTAGAATGTGAGAAACATGGGAATTGTCCGGGGCTTGGAAAATCTGGAAACTGATCTGGAATCTCTCAACATCAAAACATGTCGTTTTGGGCAAATCACTTAAAGTGATCTTTGGTATCATCTCTGTGATATGCAACAACCATCCAAGAATTTTTAAAAAGTTAACAAAATGAATAAAAACACTGAGACAATGAAAGATGAGAGAGACAGAAAATGTACTTGCAGATTATCCTTTTGGGAAAATAAAAACACTGAAACCGCCTCACATAATGAAGAGTTAGTGCAGCCAATGTTTTAGTCATGAAGATTAGATTCCAAATAAAAAAGGGAAAAAAGTTCAAAGTCGCAAAGAGACTTGCATTTTTAAGGAAAGAAACCACTACAGAATTTGATAAAACAAATCATATCTGTTATTTAAATCCAAGTGAACCTGCTAGGGAAAGGGAAAAAATTTTAGATCTGTCATTTAGGCAAACCTGAAAATTGGTATTATGTGTAAATTACTCTTGCAGAAAATAAACAAAACCCTATGGCCTCTTCCCCAGAGATCCTGAAACAAAAATGCTAAGATGCCAGCGATGGATACAGTGACTTCTTTAAAAATCTCTGATTATTAGAACTATCTGAAGGCAGTGGAAGAAAAACGCTTGATCACAGGATGATAGAAAAGAGTGCACAAGTCTGGGATTTTAGGACAGGAGCCCAGTTGGCCGATCTTTGTGGTTTTCCCCTCCTAAAACTCCAGATCCCGGCCCAAGGTGGATACAGAAGCAAGTGGAACTAGAGCCCGCCCAAGGCGAACATACGTGCACCCCAAAACCTCTCAAATCTACTCTAACAGCATCTATAACAAAACACACAAAACCCGGTGCCTGTTTCAAGAATGCACAACCTTACAACCACCTACATCTCTCCAGATAGGACTGTAGCTCAGAAAAAGTGGCACGTGACATGCACTCTGGTCCCCCTGGCTCGGATAGCTGTGGGTAAGAGAAGGAGCACCTATAAACTCAGCCATCAAGAGAGGAATCTCCAAGGAAAAGCCTTGTTGAGTAGCCTTGTTTTCCTCCATCTCTTCTCCGTACTTCCTAAGTATCTCGGGGGAGCCAGGAGAGTTAGACTCCAGACAGGTATCGAGGGATCTTATTAAAAATGGGACTTCTGTATTTTTCCCTGTGATCAGTGCTTTGTAATTCCAGAGCCAGTTTCTCAAATGGTTTCTTTCCCTTATCCTTGACTTTATTGAGGGGATGCCATGGATGTGTGTGTGTGGGGGTACAAGAACTGTTGCCTTTAGAAGATGGGGGATTTGTCTGTGGAGTATTTCTAAGACATTGGGCGCTTAAGTAAAATTCAGTATTTCCCAAAAATACTCATTTGTTAATAGATTCCATTTCAGCAGGATAGATTATCTTAGTAAATCATAGTGTGAGTATTGTAGCTGGATTCCTGTGGGACACTTTCTTTTTCTTCTTCTTTTTTTTTTTTTACAAATAGTTTATTGTCAAATTAGTTTCCACATAACACTCAGTGCTCATCCCCACAAGTGTCCTCCTCCATGCCCTTCCCCCCTCCCCCCCACATCCATCAGTCTTCAGTTTTTGTCAGCATTCAAGAGTCTCTCATGGTTTGCCTCTCTCCCTTTCCCC
>NW_024080914.1:1271619-1541943 GCF_003009895.1 Hyaena hyaena | reverse complement strand
GGTGTGAGAAAATGATCTAGTTTCATTCTTCTGCATGTTGCTGTCCAATTCTCCCAACACCATCTGTTAAAAAGGCTGTCTTTTTTCCATTGGATATTCTTTCCTGCTTTGTCAAAGATCAGTTGGCTGTATACTTTTGGGTCCACTTCTGAGTTCTCAATTCTGTTCCATTGGTCTATGGGTCTGTTTTTGTGCCAATACCATACTGTCTTGATGATGACAGCTTTGTAGTAGAGGCTAAAGTCTGGGATGGTGATACCTCTTGTGGGACACTTTCTGATGGGCAGGTCATGTTCTTGGTACCCAGAGTTTCTGAGCTTTTCCCAGTGCCTACTCATCTTGAAGGATGCAAGCCCCTTTTCCCATCTCCCAAGAATCTTCTGAGACTACAGTAAATGTTGGTTTGATTTTTCCATTTGATCTGTGGTTATTTATCTCTTACTTGCATAGAAGTTATGGAATGGTATAGACTTTAATATACTTTTACTTCATCCTTTGTAAGACCATTCCAGCAGCCTAGGATGATGCTTTTAATACACACACACACACACACACACACACACACACACACACATACATACACACACCCCCCACTAGGATCAGGATCAAGTGGTCACATCAACCATAGTGCCTGTTTCCATCCACTGAAGTTAAACGTCCTTAAGCCTCCAAAGTACCTCAATGGAAATTTCAATAAGGAATTAAGTATCTACTAGTTTCAAATCCTGTTCTACTGGTTTCAGATCCAGCAACCTCTTGATTCAGTCTTGACCCAACTTTATGGTGACCTTGCTATCTTGCCTACCTCCTGACTTTGGAAGTTAGTTGAAGCACACTCATCAATCCTTTAATCCGCAGTTACCCCCAACATCTCTGCCCCTCTCCTGCTCCAGACTTCCGGTGGCCCTGACACAGGCAGTGCATTCACTGACTCCTATTCCCCCAACATTCTCTGGATGTTTTTAACAAGTTTTTGAGCTCACAAAAAATAATACAAGCAACTCCTGCGTACCCTTCCCCAGATTCACCGACTGTTTACATTTTGTTCCATTTCCCTCATCATCTCTAACTCTCAATTAGTTGAAAGTAAGTTGGAGATGCCATGCCTTTTTATCTTAAATACTTCAGATTTAAAAGGAATTCCTATTACATAACAAAATTAGAGACACAGAATCAGGAACCACTGTGTCTCACCTAAACACATACTGGCAGAAAAGAGAAATTAAGACCCAGAGCTCAGATTTCCACAATTCCAATGCTTCCCCTTCTTAAACTGGAGAATACCCTATTCCTTCTCAGGGTCTTCCTGATCCTCAAATGCTTTTCCCCAAGATCCCCAGAAAGATTTACTATATAAAAGAATAGGAGAACGGGGGCACCTGGGTGGCTCAGTCAGTTAAGCGGCCAACTTTGGCTCAGGTCATGATCTCACAATTTGTGGGTTTGAGCCCCGCGTTGGGCTCTGTGCTGACAGCTCAGAGCCTGGAGCCTGTTTCAGATTCTGTGTCTCCCTCTCTCTCTGACTCTCCCCCACTCATACTCTGTCTCTCTCTGTCTCAAAAATAAAATAAATGTTAAAAAAAAAAAAGAATAGAAGAAAGAAACCCCTCCCCTTCCTTACCTTACCCCTTACCGTTTCTTCCACCTGATCAAGAACATTACTTTCCACAAGAGGTTAGTCTCTGCAGAGTGCCAGCCACCCGATACATGGGGCCATCTAGAAAATGTGTCAATAATCCCTGTTTTCCATGACCCAAATCGTTCATCATACTTTCCCATGGACCATGGCTCAACCACTGTCCAAGGCAAGACTGAGTGCCACCCTCTCAAAGTTTTAACACTTTTATCCCCTCAGATTTACAGAGAAGTTCCAAGTGCAGCACAAAGAACCAGAGCTCCTACAAGAGCAGGTTGCTGAGACATGGCTCATCATCTTCAAATACTCCCTTATTCCCCAGAACCAAGGACACTCACCCACAAAGCCAGCATCCCAATAAGGAGACTGACTGATTCACCATCGTCTGCTTCTCAGGTCCCATTCGATGTTTCACCAAGAGTTCCATCACATTCTCAAAGTACTCCACTGAAGAGTCCAGCCTCACAATGACTGGCGTGGTTTCTTAAACTCCTTTTTTCTAGAACAGTTCTTTAGTCCATCCTTGTCCTTCACAACCTGGACACTCCCAAAGGCCAGTTATTTTGTTGAATATCCTGAAAGTATAATGCTTTCTAAGGAGTAGACTTGGGTCACGTCTCTGAAAGAACAGAAGAATGCTATGTTCCTTCACTGCAGGCTCTCAACCGGCAAGGATTCTGAATGGTGCTGTATGTAGTGATGCCCCGTTGGTATAAATCACGGTTCTCTACTTTGAAATCCCTCTCTCTTTTAAATTAATATTTTACAAGGATGTGGTTTGAAACTATAAATATCCCATTCTTCAAACTTACTTATTCATCTTTATCATTTTAGATTCCTTGTTTACTCTTATTTAATGAGCTATAATTACTTCCATTATTTACACAGATCCTCAAGTTACTCCCAGTGTGGTCAGTGGGACCCCCTTCAGCCTGGCTCTGGTGTCCTTTTGACAGGTCTCCATTATTCTTGGATCACTTCCTTCCTTTCTGGCACAAAATAGTAGTTTAGGTTCATCTCACGCTTTCTCTGCCTGAGATCCAGAACTGGCCATTCCTCCAAGGATCACCGGTTTTTCTTAGTGAAAAAACAGCATCTAGTAAGCAAGGCTGGATCCGTTTCCAGGCACTCTTACTGGAAACACTTTGGACACACATACCAAACACCACAAATTCATAGCCATACCGTGAATTCTCATCGAACACCACAGGGTAACTCAGGGTTTCTCCATTTCTATATTGAGTTCTCTTTTCTTCAGCAGCCCAAACCCAGATGCCCATGATCCTTATTGTTTTCTTATTGTATCAGTTTCCTTGCAAGCAAGCAGCCTCCCTCCCTTGCATAGGTGGTCTCCTCACCCTCTTCTACCTCCTAGCCATACCCCCATACCCCACTTCTGTCCCCTTCATTGCTCTGGGCCACCCCCATGTCCCTAAGTATTCCCTCCCCTGAGTGTGTCTGCTTTGCTTCATCCGATCTAGTGACATAATTCTAGACCTTTCAGGCAAGGGAACAGAAGAACCTTATTTCTTTGGGATGCTTTTCCACAAACCACATGGTAATTTCACTCATAATAAGGAATTCTAAGTATCAGGCATTTGCTATATTATCTGGTAAGAATCTTTAATCCAAGGGAAAAAGCATGGCAAAGTGCTTGATCAAAGTGGGCAATCTCCTTCTTTTCCCGTGTCTCTTTGCTTTTTAAAAAGCATACACAAATTTGCATCCCTGATTGTTTAATTCAACCAATATCTACTGAGTCACCAGTATACGTGAAGCAAAGTGTTGAGTGATGGATGGGATCCAGAGAAAGAGAAAACGGAATCTTTTACAAGATTCCGTACACATGTTTAGATGAATACACAAATATCTGTAACATGAGACAGAAATCTGTAATTCCATGAAATGTCACAATAACACTGATTTTCAAATACTCGTTCTGTGCAAAGCACCATGCTAAGCACTAAGCCACTAAAACCCCAGGACTGTGTGTGGTTATATTACCGTTTCACACATGAGTGCCTCAAGATTCACAAAGTTTGAATGCTCACATTTTCACATTTGGAAAACGAAAGCATGGGATCTGGAATCCACAATCGTCCCATTCTGAAATCTTCACCCTTCACCACTGTGGTATTCAGAAGGTGGGAGTATCCCCTCTCATCGGGATGGGCTTAACCACTGGAGTTTTGGGTCTGGAAGCTACTTTGGTTACAGAGCATGGATCAGGATATGAAGGAGAGACCCAGACATGTGCCCAGGAGGGGATCTGAGCACACAGTGGGGCTCGTGGAGGGACTAAGACAACAGGAGTAGACTGGGAAAGAATCGTGGCCAGATGAGTCTGCATTTCATTCAAGATGCCTATGGTAACTAAGCCCAGCTCCCCCTGCAAACCTCAGGTCGGGGGCGGGGGAGGTCACAGGAATGACAGTGTAGGGGACTGCATCCCGGAAGTGGCACTTGGGTCCGAGTAGCCCTGAGGATTAGAGGAGGTGGAACAAGATTCTGGATGGCAGTTAGTGAACCTGGACAACCCACCCCCCGGGGAGGCCAGGCTGTAAGGCCAAGGGGGTGAAGGACTGGCCAAAAAAAGGGGGGATGGGCCTGGAGGACAGTGAACACAGGAAGGCGCAGAGCAGTTTGATAGGATTAAGTACATGCGATACATGGGAAAATAGGTGTTTAAGGAATTTGTTTGAAACCTGGAGAAAGGAGCAAGGTTGAGCCGTCGCCACTCCAACAGGTGACGCTTAGCTTCAAGGAGAGGGGCAATCACCCGACATACACAGCCCGCCAGAAAAGCCACTCTAGTCTGCAAAACCCCCCCGCACAGTGCGGTAGGGGAGGGGTTCACAAGAGCTGCACACAGTGAGCACTCCCCTGAGCGAACACTAAGGCTGTCCCACCGCACACGGACACCGGAACTCACCCTGAGCAGCTGGAGGCAGAAGGGACGCACCACTGTCAGCCACATGCTAACATCCGAGGGCCCTGAAGGAGGGCCTGGGAGGCGAGGTCATAAGAAGAAAGGAGGAAGAAGGAGAGGCACCTAAGAGAGGTCAGAGCAATTCCCCCAGGACACCGGAGGCGGGCTCTGCCCCTTGCCTGAATCTCCACAGCACAGTGCTGGCAGGTTTTGAACGGATGGGAAATGGAAGGGTTTTCAGGGTCTTCACTGGAAAGCAAGTCCCACAAACAGAAGTCTGCTTCACACAAAGGTGAAAGGGAGAGGCGTTGCATGCACAGCCCAGGAGGCCAGAGCTCATGAGGTCCTAGCAGAGGGCCCTAGAGAGAATAGGGGTGAGCCTTCCACACATCCATGGGCTGACTGGGCCCTTCTTCCTCCCCCCAGCTCCACCTCCCGCCCCTCCCTGCCAGGAACCAGGTGGTGGGTGGGTGGCTCTGGGCAGCCTCGGTACCTAACAAATAACCCCAGTGCTTTCTTTCCTGGCCACACCCCACCCTCCTTCCATCAGGGGCTCTGATGTCTGCCCTGGAGGCAGGCTGGAAAATCCCATGCATATAATGCCCTCCCCCCCATTCCCTGGGAGTCTCAGTCACAAGGGACGGGGGGTTTCCATGCATGGTGCCTTCTGGACCCTCTCCCTCGTCACTCCTCACTCTGCCACCAGCACAGCCCCAGGCCGAGAGCAGGGACAAGTCACTACTTTGGGTGCTGGGAGCCTTTTCTCAGACAGGTTGGAAGATGAGGTGTAGAGGTGCATGTGTGGCAGGTGACGAGAGACAGGAGGGGCAGGCCACAGGAGGGAAAGATAAGAAATTGCTGAATATAAGATAGAATTTGTGAATTTTTTTCCTGTTCACATTTTAGGCGAAGGTTTTTCTTTATCCCTTTCTTTCTCTAACAGACATGAGTGGGAACGGGTTTGTTTCCCTAAGGTAACGCTTGTTGATCTTGATCACACCATTCCAGAAGCTTCCACGGAACAGCCCCCAAGCTCCCCGTGTCCACAGCCTCCTCTCCTGAGGCCTCCTCAGCAAGGAGGGGGATGGATCATTTTCAAGTCTGGGATGAGAGTACAATGTTATCAAGGGGGGGAGGGGAGGCAGGTGACAAGATCTTCTCCAAGGTCAGTGGGGATCCCCCACCCAGCGGACACCTGTTCCATTTGGGATTCCTCTGAGGACACTGCCGAGCTCTGGGTCAACCACAGCCTTGATGAGAGAGTGGCTGAGGCCGGGTTACTCCGGGGGAAGGCGGAGCTCACCCTTAGCCCATCCTGGGGCAAGAGCAAGATTCGCACGAAGGGAGGTGCGAGTATAGACAGCCCCTCCTGACGGACACTGGGATTTGTACGTGTGGGACTTTGCCCAGTTCCTCAAAAAAGAGCGGGATCGTGTACCGGTGTGTGTGGGGGGGGGGGGTCCACAACGAGGCCAAGACCCCGGATGACGTGCTCACCAAGCCCCAGAAGTGGAGCCGAAGGTCTGCTCCAGCAGAACAAAGTCCACGGGAAGGAAAGTCACCGACCTGAAGGAACAGCTTGAAGACAGTTGCGCTCCATGCCCTCCAGTGATTGTGGGTTTTTTTGAATGTTCTACCTGTGGTGGGCTTCATTTATAACAGAAGTACAAAGCCTCCTAGCAACCGCTCAGCAGTTTTTACGGCCCCGAGTATTTCTTATTTAGGGATCATGTTGAGGTTTTCCATGATTCAAAACAATAGGGAACAACCAGGATGTAATAAAACCTTGTTGTGGGGGAAAAGTAGAGCTCGATCAGTAGAAGTGTTTTTATTCTCCACTCGCTGGAGTGGACTCTTCTTGTACTCAATGATTTCTATGGAATTTCACTGAAGTCCTGTGAAGTTGGATTTCAAGGTCACAAGGAATAGAAACAGAAAAGTAGAGCAGGTATGGGGATGCTCTACCCCATGAGGGCACAACCCCAGATACAATAAAATACAGGCCTGTTGGGCGCCTGGGGGGCTCAGTCAGTTAAGCGTCCCACGCTTGGTTTCTGCTCATGATCTCACATTTTGGCAGTTCGAGCCCCGCGTTGCTCTGTCAGTGCAGAGCCTGCTTGGGATCCTCTCCCCTTCTCTCTCTACCCTGAGCCTACATGCTCTCTCTCTCAAACTTAAAAAAAATACAAGCCTGAAAAGTAGGGAGCAGGGCTGTCTGGGGCCACAATGCAAACATTCCTCGCAGTCATCCGGAACATTGTCAAATAGCTGTTGATCATAACCGTGTTCCTGTATCATCAAAATCTAGCACACATGTTACCTTGGCTTCGAGTCCTTAGAAGATCCCCAAGCACCGAGGACAGAAGCCAACCATCTCGGCATGGGATACAGGGTCCTGCAGAATGTGACTGCCTGTCTGAAGGCTGTGCACACAGGTCTTCAGCCACTGACTAGTACGCAATAGATATTATGCTAAGCTATCAGTATATTATTGTTGCTGTGGCTTTTAGGTAAAGCACACGGCACACTGTCATGTTGTCAGTTGGTGCTTCATGAGAGTGGGTTTCAACTTTTAACTCCTTTCCCAAACAGAAAAGGGCAAAAGGTGCTGGACTTGGGCAGTGGGGGGAAAGGGAGTTGCAGATAAGAACAGCACAGGCACACTGGTCCTAGTTTGCAGAGAATGGAGTCGGTAACGAAAGAGTTCTGGATAAATCCAGGGTTTTAATAAGAAACCTGCTGAAACCAGACGAGGAGGCCACTTACAGTACAGGTAAATGGCACAGCACCATCTAATGAAAACAGGAGACTCCAGAACAGAAGATCAGGTGAGAGAGAGGGAGCGGCCACCAAGGCCCACAAAGGCTTCCTAGGTGCTTAAGAAGAGCAGCTGTGCGGGTTTCTCCCAGGCCAGGTCCCACAAGCCTCCCCCCCAGTGAGTGGTAAGGGAATGAGCGGGCGGACCAGGACAGGCAGGTCGTTCCTTGTCAGCAAAGGGAGGCTAAACATGTCCCTTGTCTCCTGGCTTAACCATAAACCTTCCATTCATGATACATCTCCATAACTATATATTTTGAATACTAAGAAGAAAAATAGGTGTGACTCTCCCTACTCTGTTTAAACAAATGTGACTGATATAGTCTATTAAAACACATAATTTTGCGAACCTTAATGCATTTTAGTTTCACCTTTATTATTTTATTTTTATTTTTTTAACATTGATTTTTTTTTGAGAGCTGGAGCATGAGCAGGGGAGGGGCAGAGAGAGGGAGACACAGAATCTGAAGCAGGCTCCGGAGCTGTAAGCACAGAGCCCGACAGGGGGCTCGAACTGACAAACAGAGGTCATGACCTGAGCTGAAGTTGGATGCTTAACCGACTGAGCCACCCAGGAGCCCCTTTAGTTTCTCCTTTAAAGCATCTCCCCTGAGCAGCCTCCCTCCCACTAAGCCATGTGATAGATTGTTCCAGGACAAGTTTGCTCTAGGAAGATGAACTCAGTGGGGAGATAAAACTTTCCTCTAATAAGACTATCATAGACAATACTGATGCTCACCTAGATCTTGGACCCCTGCAAGAACATACTTCTGAGCTCTCTTGCTAGAAGTCAGGACCCTGGTACTAGTTCACTGACCATGAGAAGGGTCTGTGCATCTTCTTGCAGATACATTCAAGAGGAGGCGTGAGATCTCCAAGAATTCTCTCCCACGCACATGGGAATGTCTACAAGATCCATTCTGGTGAAGCTACAAGGTGGCACTGCCATCAGCCTGGAGCTCTAAGTGATGACAATGACCCCTCACCCCCAGTTTGTAGTAAATATTTACATTATATAGAACCTCAGAGACTCCTTGTAGGATGATAAAGACCAACTGAAGAGAAAGGGACACACCGGATGTGTGTCCTGATCCCTCATTCTGGGCTGCCTCCATCATCCCTGGAATTGTCCCCGCAGAGTGAATTTGGTGCCTCAGTCTGGTTAGGAAGATGGGCCCAGAAAGTTAGCTTAACTTGTGATCTTTGTTTCCAAATAAGAAAGACAAGATACAGAAGTTCCCCTCTGTCAAGGAGACACCAGACCCTGAAGGTCATTAAAGCATAAATAGATCTTATTCAGAACTATTGGAATAGAGAAAAGAGACCTCAGTCCAGAAGCGGGTTCAATTCTGAATGCAGCATAGATGAGAGGGATTTATATCCAAGGGGCAGGGTAGCAGTGAGGGGGTGGAAAATCAAGCAGAAATATCAGAAGAAAGAGGGATTCTGGGTCAACCGACCTGATAGGAATCTTGCTGAAGGCAGGCCAGTGATCACATACAAACCAAGGGTGGAGGAGGAGGAATTGATCAGACATCAAGGGCCAGGGAGCCTCTCTGAACTGACTTGACAAGATTCCTTCTAGAATTGAGTGGATTGCAGGCTCTTCAAGGACAAACATGGAAGCTCCAGGTCAAAGCCTAGTGGACAAGAGGGCTTAGAGAAGCCAGACTGAAGTCTGGTCAAGGAGAGTGTCAGTCCCTCCTGTCACTCAAGAAGACCAGAGACTCTTCCTTTGAATGATGTAAGGCCATTCTTGTTCAGTTGCCTGAACTGGGCCAGCTGAACCATCTGCGGGTACTTGGTAGAAAATATCTGCCGAATGATACTTCGGAATGATCCAGCCCCAACAAGGATCTCTCAGTGGTTCTGGTTCTCAGTGGAGCCAAGTCAGAGAGTGGAAGAAAACATGGAAATGTTAGTTTGGAGAATTGGAGGCAGATATTGGAGAAAACTAGAAAAACTGAGAATTTGGTGAGGACTATAAAAATGTGCAAAATGGCAGGATCCAGTCCAGTTTACAAATAAAGCCCCAAAGACAACGAACAGGGCCAAAACCTAATAATCCACAAGAGTATATTATGGTTTTCTATTAAAACAGGGCATTTCTCTACAGTTATCTCCCTTTTTGATTTCCTGCTTCTAAAATAAGTGTGATTTCATTGGATTTGGTCCCTTATTTACATAAATACAGCAAGAAGACACTGACCTCATATAAGGCTTTTCGAGTTGCTTTGCTAGAACTTTCCATAAGGACTCTCAGACTTTCAAAAGCCTCAGGTCTAGGTACCTGAGCCAACAACTCAGCATCTGAATTCATTTTCAGTACCTATAGATATGGATAAATTCCTCTCTTCAAGATCCTCAAAATATCCTAAGCTTGTTGAACTTGCCAGGAAGTGACCTCTCTTACTAACTTGGTGAGGCTGCAAACCCTGTAAGCCAGATACCAGGCTGATCTTTCCAAGAGGAAATAGCTCCATGAAGTCAACCTTAGCCCCTTCATACTATGTGCTCATATCGGATTCTATGTGCCATTTTCAAATATGACCTTCTAGCCCAAGCCTTCATACAACCAATGTCTCCAATTACATACTGTTTCAAAGAGAACATATTCCTATTGAATTTATGCCACGGATATAAGAATACTCAGTAAGGTTTTCCAAATTCTGGAGGGAACAGGTAGAGAAAAGAGATAAGGTTTTCATTTTTGTTTACAAAATTATAGTCTGATTGCTGCAGGTCTAGGTAGCTTCAGAAAAAGGGAAAGGAAGTCTTCCATCTTAGAAACAGACATTAAAAATCTAGCAAGGTTCCGGGGGCTCGTGGGTGGCTCAGTCAGTTAAACATCCAATTTCGGCTTACGTCATGATCTCGGGATCATAAGTTTGAGCCCCACATCAGGCTCTGCATGGACAGCTCGGAGCCTGGAGCCTGCTTCGGATTCCGTGTCTCCCTCTCTGCCCCTCCCCGCTCACGCATGGTCTCGCTCTCTCAAAAATAAACAAACATTTAAAAAATATTTTAAATGTTCCAAACTGAACACACCATGGTCCTTCACTAGTCCATTGACTTCTATGTAATTAATTCTTGTTCTGCTTTATCCTGCCCTGGGCTGCCAGTTTTATGAACCCATAAGTTCTCTGTTAGGGTTCTGGAAATCCTTACTTGGTCCACTAGCATGGTCACAGTGTGACCTAAGCAAAGCCATCAGAAGTCTGGAAGCCCAGAACTGCTGCCACATTCCTTTCCATGGGTCTGAGAAGACCAAGCATTGTGACCTGCAGCTAACTGCAAATGTTTTCCAGGAAGCATCAGAGTGAAATAAATGACATCTGTGAACGACATGGACTTAAAATAACCATGGATAAAGACCTGATTTAATAAGATTATCTGGTTGTTTCTGTGACACGCATTTTAAAATAATTACTAGAATATAGCTGATAACATTATGCTGGACATACCATGGATAGAGTATTGATCAATTTCTAGCAACATCAGTTTCTGAAACATTAATATCTATACAAATACAACCTACAGAAAGTTAATCTCTTTCTTATTTGACAAAGCCTTTTCGTGCCATCCAACATATCAAGAAAACCAAATTAGATGAACAGCTCTTTTTTACAAGGTAAGAGAACAAATCCATTGAGAGTTTCAAATGCACCTCTGGGAAATCTCAAAGCCAATGCAAAATCAAGAAGATTTCATTTAGGATTTGATGTGGGGAAAGCAAAATGTTGAAAGTGGAAAAAACCTGAGCTCTAAGAAGTGATAAGCCTTGGTGCTCCTATATAATCAAGAACATGCACCATAAGGTTAACATAAAGCACAGGAAGTTAGTCTGATAAGACATAGAATCTTTGTTTCCGAGGTGGATTACTTAAGAAGTAAAGAAAAACTTCTTACAATCTACTAAGAACAGACCAATAATGCAAGAACATTTTGTCATTTTAACAGAGAGAAAGTCAAATTCCAGTCTGGGATCAGTATATTTCTGAACTCTTTTTATAACCTTATACATAAGTCCATCCAATCTTCACCAGCTTAACCCCACGTAAAATTACTTTTTCTCAAAACCTTCTACAATGTGCTATATCCAGGGATGGGGTCCTCCCTATATTTTTCCTCTTTCTCATTCTGAACCAGTTGCTTCACCTTGGGACAAAATTAGTCTCATTTTCCTTTAATGAAAACACGTCTCCTTTGTACCTTGCCAATCCCCCAAAGGGATATTTCCCATATCCTATTTTTCTTATGCATTTTTCCTAAAAGATTTCCCTTACTTTTGATAGTTTTACTTTCACATATTGATTATAATTCTTTAACCTATATTAACTTTTTTTAATGTTTATTTTTGAGAGAGAGAAAGAGAGAGCAAGTGTGAATGGGGGAGGGGAAGAGAGAGAGGGAGACACAGAATCTGAAGCAGGCTCCAGGCTCTGAGCTGTCAGCACAGGGTCTGACACAGGGCTTGGAACTCACGAACCTCGAGATCATGACCTGAGCCAAAGCCAGACGTTTAAACAACTGAGCCACCCAGGTGCCCCAACCATCAGTAACTTTTTACAGAGAAAACTAGGAAATAGACCATCATGAACGGTCACATGCCAGCATTACAGCATGTTTTATGGCTGTACATCACAAGCTTCTAGGTACCTGCTTCCTCATTTTTCAATGTTTAACAGCCTCACCTGTTTTGCTTCTCTGTACCATGCAAAATTAAGGAGCCAACGGTATCTAAATTTAAGTTTATGTTCTGTAATAAATGTCTCAGCTGTTCCTCTTAGAAATGATGGAGATATTTAATGACTATTACTTAACTTAGCATAACTTTAAGGTTGTAAGTTACCAAAAGGATTTTAGGAATGGCGTTTAGGAAGGCGTACCAGTAAACGAAGGCAGCCATGGTGTCAAGTGATTTCTCTCGTAAGGATTTTTACAGTACACACATGTCAGGGAAGTCTCACAAAAGCAAAACAAAACACTGAAAAAAGCCAAACACTTGTTTTATTGCTGCGGTTGATAAAGTAATGAACAAGCAATGAGCTTTTATTGCAGCTTTACTACTCATACATTTGTTTTTAAATTGAATTTATAATTTTTATAATCTTGAATATCCAGTATTACTTTATTTGATTAGTATATCCACGCAGAATAAAAGTGTATGTCCATCTCATCCTTACTGCTGACAACTCAGACATAGCTGCTGGTTTTGAATCAATGATATGAAACTAGTCGTCAAAGATCTATTCAAATCTCATGTACTTGAAAAGCACTTGGGGTAGTTTCTGTATTTCTGGAAGTTTGGGGAATATTTATATAAGCACTCATTTATCACTAAGCTAATTTAAATAGAGCTTCTTTACAGGATTTTATACACTAATTCGGTGATACCATCCAGGGGTAGAAAAATATCACATATGCACAACATACGTGCATATATGCATGAACACCCACCCATACACCCAGATGCAAACAAACTTCTACCTTTTGTACTAAACTTTTAGCCATGAGTCAGGTAAATACAGTGGTACAAAAACCTCACTGGCTTATAGCTCCACTCTGTGTTTTTATCCAAATGGTTTGACAGATGGAACAAGTTAAGATTACCTACTCAATATGAGGCTTACATATTTCTGCCAATATTTGTGGGTGAGATTAAAATTTCCTTTTGCCCTGATAGATCATTGTACAGAGGCTCTGGACTACAGTTTAGGAGAGAGACCGAGGGTGCCCCAAGCAAGTGGCTGGACGTCTCCAAAGTCTACGTGGATAAAATATCCAGTCTGTTTCCAATTGGCCTTTTCTTTAATTTTTTAAAACATTTATTCATTTTTGAGTGAGAGATAGACTGTGAGTCGGGGAGGGGCAGAGAGAGATGGAGACACAGAATCCAAAACAGCTACAGGCTCTGAGCTGTCAGCACAGAGCCTTGCGCGGGGCTTGAACTTATGAGTTGGGAGATCATGACCTAGCCATAGTTGGACACTTAACCGACTGAGCCACCCAGGCGCCCCTCCAATTGGCCTTTTCTGGTCAACCTCGGGCAATTGCTTTGGGGGGGGCAGAGTTCCAGGAGAGTCCTCACTGGGACAGCAAGCACAAAGTCCCAGCACCTGAGGAGTGGAGACAGCAAAGGTCCCAGCAGAGTTGGACAGACGAGCCAGGAGGTAGGGGCCTGAAAGGGGACAGATCGAAGCGTTCGGAGGAGCCGAAGGAAATGAAGGAGAGAAAGGAGTGGGCGGAACGGGAAGGGAAAGGGTCTTAGGGGAACCAGCTTGGGGGGAACTTAAGTGGCTTGATTGAGGCCACCCTCAGTAAAGTCATGCCAGCAAGAAAGCCAGCAGAATCAGCCGAACTTACAGTCAGCAGGTGCGAGAGATGAGCTTCAGTCAATGGAGAGGCTCTCACAGGAGAAGCAGGATCAAAGAGAGAAAACAGAGCTCACAGAGATCCAAGGTAGGGTGGGAGGTGGGGGTGCAGAATGTCCACAGGAGTCAGAGAACAAATTCTCACTTGACAAAGATCCAGGAGGAATTTCTAACCCAGGAAGTCGGAAACTAAGCTCCCACTCAAAACAAAGAACAAGGAAGAATTCTCCAGCCCAAGGAGTCAGAAAGTGAATTTTCCATTCAAAACAAGGAACAAAGCTCAGGAGAGTCCAGGGAGCGAATCTCTATTCAAAACAAAGAGGCAGTAAGAAAGACATCCTGTTAGGTGCCTTGCAGACAAAGGTGACTGGGCCCTTTACCGCAGCTTCTAGAATACACTCAGAATCTTAAGAATCGAAATCTGTCAATGGGCTGTTATCCGGAGCAGTGGCTCAGAAGCTAGACTCACCAATGAACCCCTGATCAATCAGACAGGAATAAAGAAGACGCTTCAAAGGTATGCGGGTAGGGGCTCTCGTGAGAGGTCCTGGGGTCCAATAATGAATCTAAGCCTATCCAAGTCACAGCACCATGACTGTCAACAAAAAAACAGTGCCGGGCTGTTCTCAAAGCAATAAAAATAGACCTTATTCAGAACTACTGGATCAGGGGAAAGAGATCTCTGTATAGAACTGGCTCAGTTCCAAATGCAGCATGGACAAGGGGGAGGGACTTATAACCAAGGATTAGGGTGGGGATCAGGGGGTGGAAAATTCAGGAAATACCAGGGGAGATTCTAGCTAGACAGACTTGATGGGATTCCTGATGAAGGCATGCCAGAGTAATCAGACATCAAGGGTAGGGAATTCTTTTCTGATGGACTTAGTAGGATTCTTGCTAAAATTATGTGAAAAGGTCTGACAAGGACAGACACTGAAGTCCAAGGTTGAAGCCTAGTGCAGAAGAGGGCTTAGAAGAACCTGACCAAAGTCTGGTCAGGGAGAGTCTTTGTCAGCCTGGAGCCTAAGGAGAGTTCAGAAGGCAGGGGCACTCAGTCAACTTCTAGGGGACCCACATGGAGGAAGGAAGGAAGTCACCACAAGGAACTGATGAATCTACTAACATTCCCTTTTCACCCCTGTCACTATCCCTGGCAAGCCCGGGGAAGAGGACCAAACCAGACATTGACCAATTATTCGAAAAGCCTACTGGGAACTTATGCAAATGTGTGTTGACAAGGAGTTTTTAGAATAGGAAGGGCTGTTTTGGTTTTACAGACCCCTGTCTCTGCAAAGCACAGGGACGTTCTCAGGGCGGGTCACAGAATTTTGAGATCACATCGTCATTTTATTCATTCATTCATCTAATCAACTTGTATTCATTTCCCATCTACTATGTGGCAGGCTCTATGCCAGGCGCAGGGGACACAAAGTTGAGCAACACAGATGGAATACCTCCCCCCATGGAGTCTGGTCATTGGAACAAATTCCTCCAGGTCGCCAATTCACAAATAAGCTAAACAATGGCTTCTGAATTTTTTACTTGTCTCCAACTTCCATCTAACGCTGCACCTTTTGTTCCAGACCCTCTAACTGGAGAGATTAACCTTTTTCAACAGTGTTAACCCCCACTGGAAAGGTATAGAAGTGACAACAGTAATATTTTTTGATCAGCCAACCTGGTGTGTTAATTGAAATGAAACATCTGGTAATCTTCTATAGGTGCCTTTTATAACTGTCAGACACACTGGCAGCAGGAGCAAAGGAAGAAGATCCCGACTGGAGAAAAACACTTGTGCCATTAACAGTCCATCAGAAAGAAGGATCTGGACAGCACAGAGGCCCAGAAAATCAACTGGAGAAAGATCTAGGTTCACGATAATGCTAATTTCTCACTCTTTCCATTGTCCTAGGGCCAATAAAGACCTAGAGAACAGGGACACTGGGGTGGTTCAGTCAGTTGAGCATCTGACTTTGGCTCAGGCCGTGATCTCGTGGCTTGTGGGTTCGAGCCCCGCATCGGGCTCTGTGCTGACAGCTAGCAAAGAGCCTGGAGCCTGCTTCAGATTCTGTGTCTCCCTCTCTCTCTGCCCCACCCCAACTTGTGCTCTCTCAAAAATGAATAAACATTAAAAATTTTTAGTTAAAAAAACAAGACCTAGAGAACAGATATACTCAGGTCACATGATAAATGTCCAGTGGGCAGAGCTGCAATTACTAACATCAAAGTCTTTTGGGGGGGGTCATCTGCTGCATTCACAGAGAGATCTACTTCCTGTACAGGGGCCAACCCGGCTCCAGAACAAACCCCTTCGGTGAAACCCACTGAAGAATGTTCTGAGATACAGTCCCCTGCACTACTACTCTACCCTCCTACCACTCCATCCACAATTTACTTACGTATATTCAGTGTAAATCCCTGAGCTTGAAGTAGTTTACTTCAGCCTCCTACAAAATACAGCTTCACATTGAGCTGGGGTGAAAACATAGGAAAGATCTGGCCTGGGAGTGCTTATTGTTAGTTCCTTCGGAGTGTGAGCCTAAACCTTTCACATGGCCCAAAGGGATATCCAACAATGTCCTCAAAAGAGAAAACAGACCAGGATCACTTTTAACCATTAACCTGGTAAAGGTAACTGCTCACTTCATCGAGCTTCAGAGTGTTCGAATGCCCTCTCAGGCTACGCATCCGAGGTGGCACCACATGCACTTACTCTGTGTAGTTAACGTGCCCAAATATTAGCAACTGTATGCAATTCTACCCAACAGATGCCCAGAGAGAGAGCATCACAGCTGGGATGGTATTTATTTTTAGAAAAATACAACTGGAGCCTTAGGGTTGGCTGATACATTGCATGGAGCCTGGGGGCTACAAAAGACCCATCCAGCATTACAGAGTGATAAAAGGGTTAAACTAGAAAATATAACATTTGTAAATATAGATACACCTAACAGGAGCACCGAAATATATAAAGGAAATGTTAACAGACCTAAAGAGGGAAATTGACAACAATACAGTAAGTGTCGGGACTTTAATATCCCCTATATGTCAATGGATAACACCATCCAGACATAAAATCGACAGGGAAACATCAGGCTCAAATGATACATTAGACCAGATGGAGTTAATAGATATATATAGAACGTTCCACCCAAAAGCAGAATATACATTCTTCAAGTGTATATGCAACATGTTCCAGGATGGATTGCATGTAGGCCATAAAACAAGTCTCAATAAATTTAAGATTGAAATTGTATCAAATATCTTTTACAACCACATTGGTATGAAACCAGAAATCAATTACAAAAACAAAACTGTATGGGGCGCCTGGGTGGCTTAGTCGGTTAAGCGTCCGACTTTCGCTTAGGTCATGTACTCGCGGTTCGTGGGTTCTAGCCCCGCGTCGGGCTCTGTGCTGACTGCCAGCTCAGAGCCTGGAGCCTGTTTCAGTCTACGACTCCCTCTCTCTCTGACCCTCCCCTGCTCACGCTCTCTCTCTCTCTCTCCTAGAAATAAATAAAACATTTAAAAAACAAAAAACAAAAACAAAACTGTAAAAATCGCAAATATATGGAAATTAAACAACGTGTTATTGGGTTGACAAATAAATCAAAGGGGAAATTTAAAGAAAAAAGACCTGGAGACCAATGAAAAAGGATATACAACATTCCGGGATCTTTGGGATGCAGCAGAAGTGGTTCTAAAAGAGGGAAATTCAGAGTGATACAGGTCTACCTCAAGAAACAAGAAAAATCTCCATCTAGCTTTATATCTAGAAAAAGTACGAAAAGAAGAACAAAGCCCAAAGCTAGAAGGAAGGAAGGAAATGAGAGCAGAAATAAATGAAATAGAGACTAGAAAGAAAAGAACAGTAAAACTAAGAGCTGGTTCTTTGAAAAGATAAACAAAACTGACAAATCATTAGCTAGACTCACCAAGAAAAAAAAGAGCACTCAGAATCAGAAATGAAAGCTGTTACAACCAACACCACAGAAATACAAAGGATCCTAACAGACTATTATGACCAATTATATGCCAATAAACTGAACAACCTAGAAGAAATAGATAAATTCATAGAAACATACAATCTTTGAAGATGGAAGCATGAAGTAGTTAGAATTCTGAATAGATCAATTGGTAGTAATCATATACTCCCAACACACATGTCCATTGGCTTCATTGGTGAATTCTACCAAATATTCAAAACAGATTTAATACCTATCCTTCTCTAGCTCTTCCAAAAATTGAAAAGGAAAGGATGCTTCCAAACTCATCTTTGGAGGCAGCATTACCCTGATACCAAAACCAGACAAGGACATCAACCCCTCCCCGCAAGAAAATCACAGGCCGGTATCCCTGATGAACATAGGTACAAAAATCTCAACAAAATATTATCAAACCAAACCTAATAGTACATTAGAAGGATCATATACCACGATCATATGGGATTTGTTTCAGGTATGCAAGGATGGCTCCACATATACAAAAACAACATGATATACCATGTCCACAAAATGAAGGATAAAAGTCCTATTATCTCAATAGATGCAGAAAAAGCATTTGACAAAACAACATCCACTCATGATAAAAGCTCTCACCAAAGTGGGTAGAGAGGAGACTCACCTCAACGTAACAGAGCCCATAAATGTTAAGTCCACAACAAACATCATACTCAATGGTGAAAAACTCAGAGTTTTCCCTCTAAGATTAGAAATGAAATAAGGATGCCCACTTCTATTTAACATAGTGTTCAAAGTCTAAGCCAGAGCAATTAGGCAAGAGAAAGAAATAAAAGGCATCCAAACTGGAAAGGAAGAAATAAAACGGTCACTAGTTAGGGAAAGGATTTCATATACAAAAAATCCTAATGGCTCAGCCAAAACACTTCGAATAAACAAATCCAATCAGGGTGCAGAGTGTAAAAGCAATATACAAAACTTGCTTGCATATCTATACACTGACAAACTATGGGGAAGGGAAATTAAGAAAAAAATCCCATTTATAACTGTATCAAAAAGAAAAATAACATACCTAAGGATTAATTTAACAAGGCCAAAAAGCTATACACTGAAAACTTTAAGACACTAATGAAAGAAAGTGACAACACAAATGAAAAGATAGTCCATGCTCATGGATTGGAAGGATATTGTTAAAATGTCCCTCTTGTCCAAAGCAATATACAAATTCAATGCAATCCCTATCAAAATTCGAATAGCCTTTTTCACAGCAATAGAACAAACATCCTATAATTGGTATGGAACCACAAAAGGCCCCGAAATAGCCAAAGCAATCCTAAGAACAAATCTGTATGCATCGTGCTCCCTGGTTTCAAACTATATTACAAAGCTATAGTAATCAAAACAATTCAATACTGGCATAAATACAGACTCATTGTCAACGGAACAGAATAGAGCCCTCAAAATGAACCCACTTGTAGTCCATTTATGAAAAAGGAAGCAAAAATACACAATTGGGAAAGGATGGCCTCTCCAACAAATGGCACTGGGAAAACTGGACAGCCACGTGCAGAAGAATGCATTTGACCCTACCTTACATCAGACACAGAAATTAACTCAAAATGGATGAAAGACCTCAATACCTGAATCCAAAAACTGCCTGAAAGACAACATAGGTGGTGAGCCACTTGACATTGGTCCAAATCCAAAATCAAAGGCAACAGAAACAAAAACAAGTGGTACCGTTAACGCTAAACTAAAAACTCCCACACAGCAAAGGAACCCATCAAAAACATAAAAAGGCAACCTTCTGAATAGGAGAAAATATTTGCAAGTCCTATAATCGGTAAGGAATTAATATCCAAAATCGATTTTCAAAACTACAATTCAATAGCACAAAAACAATCTAATTAAAAAATGGGAAGAGAAACTGGACATTTTTCCAAAGAACACATCCAGATGACCAACAGACACATGAAGAGATGCTCAACATCACTCATCATCACGGAAATGCAAATCAGAATCACAATGAGACATCACCTCACATCTGTCAGACTGACTTATCACATGAGAAATAAGAAGTGATGTCAGCAATGTGGAGAAAAGGGGACCCTTGTGCCATGCTGGTGAAAATATACACTGGTTCAGCCTCCATGGAAAACAGTATGCTGGGCCCTCAAGTTACAAACTGAACTACCACACGAATGAATCAAATGCCATACGCACACACAATGGAATGTAATTACACCTTAAGAAGTAATATTCTTACACCCGAAACTAATTGGTGTGTCAACTATACTTCAAGTAAAAATATTAAAAATGAAAGACCATGGGGGAAGGGAAAGGGAAAAAATAGATACAGAGAGAGAGGGAGGCAAACCCTAAGAGACTCTTAAATACAGACAGCAAACTGAGGGGGGATGGAGGGAGAGGGGAAAATGGGGGATGGGCATGGAGGAGGGCACTTGGTGGGATGAGCACTGGGGGTTGTACATAAGCGATGAACCACGGGAATCTACCCCCAAAACTGAGAGCACACTTTACACACTTGTATGGTAGCCAATTTGACAATAAATTATATATATTTTTTAAAATTTTATGTTTTGTTTATTTCTTAGAGAGAGAGAGAGACAGTGTGAGCAGGGGAGGGTCAGAGAGAGGGAGACACAGAATCCCAAGCAGGCTCCAGACTCTGAGCTAGCTGTCAGCATAGAGCCTGATACAGGGCTCAAACCCACGAACCTCAAGATCATGACCTGAGCCGAAGTCGGACGCTTAACTGACTGAGCTACCCAGGCGTCCCAAATTATATTTTTAAAAAAATGAAATTCTGACACAGGCTACAACATGGACGAACCTTGAGAACACACTATGTGGAAGGAGCTACGCATGAAAGACCAATGCTGTGATCTCACATGTATAAAGCAGCTAGGACAGGCACATTCACAAAGACATTCTACTAGAGGTGTCCAGGTGCTGAGAAGACAGAAGAGCAGGGACAGTTTCACGGGGACATAGTTTCTGGGTGGGATGATGAACAAGTCCCAGAAATTCAGAGATAGTGGTAATGGTCACACGACACCTGATGCACTTAATGCCACAGACTTGTACACTTAAAAAATGGTTCAAATGGTAACTACATAGGTTCACAATTAAAAACCACCAGAAAAGAACTGCTACATGATCCAGCAACTCTGAGTATTTATCTGAAGAGCACAAAAACGCTAACTCGAAAAGATCCATGCCTCCCTAAGGTCACTGAAGCCTCATTCACAGTAGCCAAGATGTGGAAACAACCTAAGTGTCCGTGAGTGGATGATGCACGGAAAAAGACGAGCTGTGTACACACGATGGAATACTCCTCAGCCATAATGAATGAGATCTTGCCATTCATGACAACACGAATAGGCCTTGAGGGAATGGCGCGGAGTGAAATAAGCCAGCCAGGAAAAAAACACTCCCACTCACTTTCACTTCCATTTAGATGCAGAATCTAAGAAACAAACCAACAAGACAAAAGTCAGATACAGAAAATGGAATGGCGGCTGCCGGGGCCCAAAGCCAGTGATGGCAGTCAACAGGTACAACCCTCTAGGTGGAAGTCGTGCGGACGTGATCTCTGACACCAGGACCACGAGAACATCGTGGGGTATGTCAAAGTTGTTCACAGTAAACCCTGAAAGCTGTCTGCAGGGAGGGATGGATGATCGTTTTGGAATGCCTACAAATATTGAATCACTATGTTGCACACCTGGAATCGATGTTATGGGTCAGTTATCGCCCAAAACTTAAAGAGGTTTAGAAAATTTTTAATAAAAAAGGGGACCCAAAAAAGGGCCGTTCAGCTATGTCTGCACTAGATTAATGTCTTCCAATGTAATCCAGCTCTGCCTCTGTCAGTGTGGCCTCTTGGGGACCGCCCACCCCATCCCATGCACTTGGACAGAAGAAGGCATTCCTAAAGAAAGAGGAGAAAGTGAGAGAGAAAAAATGGGTTAGGGAGGGGAAAGAGGTCATATAAATTTAAAGTGCTTTCAGCCGCCCAGTCCTGAACTCCTTCCAGACCAATAGTGGCTTCAGATAACAGGCATTATTTCTCATGCCCCTCACACCAAAAAGTTCAGCATAGATAGTCCAGAAAGAATTATTTGTAGTGACTCTTCCACAGCCTGTTGGCTGTAACCTCACAGGCCAAAAATAGCTTCTGCGACTCCAACCACCACGTTCATGCTCAAGGTAGGGCAAAGGGGAAAGAGACGGCATCCGAAAGGTCTATCGCGTTCTTCAGCAAAGCGACTTTCCCTGGCGGCCCGGCACACCAACTTGGCCAGGCAGATGTCGGCTGCATCTCTTTGGCCTTGGCGGCCCCGTGGACGCCAACACAAAAACAATGCTGGACCCGCAGGTACCTGGTGGTGAGCCAGGCTGAGGCAAGGCCGAGCTTCTAGAAGCAGCACTCTAGTCCCCAGAGACCAGCTTCATGGGTTTTGAAAGACCACTGTGGGGGCGGCCAGCAGGGAGGACACGGTATTCTAGGGTCTGGCCCATAGCCACGCTGCTGCTCTAGAGCCTTTACCCAGCAGCATCGACGGCTCCCAAGTCCTCACCACCATCCGAGCAGCCTGGTCCCTCAACTCAAACTTCCCCTTGAAGAGACAGAGGCTCGTTCTGTATCTTGTTCTGGGGTGACTTGTTTCTAGATGCACTGCCTAGAGCCTGCTCTGGCTGGCAATGCTCTACAACTTCATGAACAGTTACCTCTTGTAAGTATGCTTTTGGTTTCTGCTTCCTGCAACAGGGCCCTAGCTGACATGCGAGCCTGCTATTCCTGCCGCAGGTGGGGAGGTGGGAAACTAGCCCTGTGGGGCCTCAGCCTGTCCCCAGGCCTATCCAGGTGACCCACAGAAGCCCACTCCCCTCAGCCACCCCAGGCTTCCACAAGAACGCCTTAACTCTGCAGCCCGGCTGTAATAACAAACCTCTGAATCTGAATATCCACGTGTTGCTGGTTTTTCCCCATGAACAAAGGATACTTCTTTGACATGTTTTGGTTTGGGGTTTCCCGGTTTTTGTTTTCTTTCTCAGTTATGAAATGGCTTCAGGAGTAATAATACCCTGAGACACAGACACAACCCAGGGTAGTCAGCCTCTGTAATTTATAAGGACCTCTGGAAGTTCTGTCTCTCTAAACCACAATTTACTGGGATTTCACGGATTTCTTCTCCCGCAGAGTTAGCTTCAGAAAAGATAGATTATAGGCAAAGACAGATGCATGAAGATTCTTCACTGCAAGTGTGTGTGGACTCAGACCAGGACACAAGGACCGACCTGAACTCAGAGCCTCTGGAGCCCGAACTCCCAGAGGTAAGGGAGTCTATGTTCACCACCATGCGCTAAGCACCTTGAACAGGGTCAGGAATGTTGGGTGTTCCAACCACGCTGAATTACGGAGTGTGTACGAACTGCCTGAGCGCACTCCTCCATCCAGCCTCCAACATCAGACGCCAGAGCCAGGTGACTGGAGACGCCAGCCTCCCTCATCCAGGTATCCATGCTGCTCTTCCCCCACTTACCTGGTGCACCTGCTTTGCTCTGGGCGAGATGATGGGCCTGTAAAGAAAGCAAAGGCTGTGGCTGAACCCAGGACCCACTGGGGCCTCCTGCAATAACTGCTTCCCAGAGTCCATCTCTAACCTCAGTGAACAGAGCCCTGAACCCCATTGTGAAAAACTGCCTAGGGTGACTTTCCTACCCCCAAAGGAGAGGCAGATCAAGGCATGGATTACCCCAAGCAATTTTCTAGACTGCCCGCTCGAAATGGCACTTAAATAGCACTAAAATGTGATGAGATGGGCAAAATGATAACGTTTAAGAAATCAGATATGAAGACGTATTCTGGGAACCAATTGAGGAATATGTATGCGCCTGCCCGTGTGTGTGCAAGGAGTGGGAGGGCAAGGCTGCCAAGGAACATGCTTAAGTAATAATAGAGATTCTCTAAATAGCTGTGTTAGTTATGGTTTAAACCACAAACATTTATTATCTCACAGAGTGTCTGAAGTCAAAAATCTGAGAGCAGCCTGGCTGGGTGGTTCTGGCCCAGGGTCTCAGGAGGGTCCTGAAGAGGCTCACCCAGCAC
Organism: Hyaena hyaena; assembly: GCF_003009895.1. Classification (NCBI taxonomy): domain Eukaryota; kingdom Metazoa; phylum Chordata; class Mammalia; order Carnivora; family Hyaenidae; genus Hyaena; species Hyaena hyaena. Next base: position 1,518,092 of record NW_024080914.1, on the reverse strand, counting down.
CACAGCCTCTGGGGGCCCAGCTGGCATCAGTGGGTCCACTTCCAGGGTGCTCACCCACACAGCTGGTGGCAGATACCCGAGTTCCTTGCTGGCTCCTGGCAGAAGGCTGCGGGTCCTCACCAGCCCCTGGGTGTCCTCACAACGTGAGGGATCCACGAGCAGGTGAACAAGCAGGAAGCTACAATGCCTCTATGACCCCAGCCCTGAAGGCACACCCTGACACTCCTGCTTTGTGTATTCGTTAGCAGCTCATCTGGTCCACACTCCAGGGCGGGGCAGGAACTCCCACCCTCCTGAAGGGAGGCAGAACCAAGAATCTGTGGACATTTAGAAGTACCTTCTATGGAAGGTGGATCTTGTTAGCTACAGGGAGCTGGGGGCATCTCCTAAATTCAGTGTGCAATTTTAGAGCCAGGGATGAAATGCTCAGAGGAATGAAAACTTCCCCTTCCTCCATCCCTCCCCAAATGTGCCTCTATTCTCCTCTACACAAATGTGTGAGGACTCCTTCAAGAGTGCTCCCTAGCTTGTCAAAGAAGGCACTCAACGATTAGAAGAGAGGGCAGTTACACAACTCAACCCCCTCTGGTGCTCCTTTCTCACGTTAGGGGAGAAAAAATGTTATTTTTTTTCTGAAGATCACAGTCCACAAAACAAAATAGAAGTTTAAACATAAGATGATAGAACAACTCTCCTCTCCAAAACATTGCCACCACATCTGAGACCCGGCATAACCACGGCTTGCAAGGAAGAGAAATGCGAGATGTGCCTCAGTTCAGGAAGGAGTTTCTAGAGAAATCCAAAGGCAACAGGGATGAAAACAAGAACATTAGAGGAAACTCACAGCTACAGCAACCAGGAAACACAGCCTAACTTCAGCCAGATAAACGTTATCTGAAACCTCACAACGAATATACTTCAGTGCTTATTACCTAATACCTTACGTCCAGCTTACAAGAAAAAAAGAAACACAGGGCATGATAAAAGGGGAAATAAATCTGAAGAGACAACATAGGCCTCAGAACCAGAGACATATGGCGAGATTTTGCCATCTTCTCAGACTGGGAATCTAAAACAACAGATTAATACGCTATCAGTTCTAATGACAAGGTGGACAACATGCAAGAACAGATGGGTAACAGAAGGTGAGAGGCAGAAATAACACACCAAAGGGGACTGTTAAAAAGGAGAAGCATTTTCACGGAAATGAAAAAGGCCTTTGACAAACTTCTCAGTAGACCCAACGTGGTCAAGGAAAGAATCAAGGAGCTTGAAGAACCATCACAGAAACTTTCAAAAGTGAGATTTAAAAAAATGCATAAATTAAGTAAAAGATAACATCCAAGTCCTGTGGGACAATTACAAAGGGCATAATGCACAGAAGGGGATATCAGAAGGAGACAAGCAAAAAGAGAAATATTTGAATAATGACAGTTTTCTAAAATTTATGACAGACACCAAATCACAGATCTGGGAGATGCAGGGAACACCAAACAGAATAATGCCAAAAAATCTACACCCAAGCATATGATGTTAAAACTGCAGAATGTTAGTGGCAAAGAGGAAAATCTTCAAAGCAGCGAAAGGGAAGAAAAAACCCTTTCTTATAGAGAAACAAGGAGGACTCACAAAGGACTTGATTTCAGACACCATGCAAGAAACCAGACTCATAAAGTATCAGAGAAAAAAACACCACCAACCTAGAATCCTATATCCAGTGAAATTATCTTACAAAAGTGAAGGAGAAATACTTTCTTAGGCAAATAAGAACTGAATTTGTCAGGGCGCCTGGGTGGCTCAGTCACAGTTAAGCGTCCAACTTTGGCTCAGGTCACCATTTCACGGTTTGTGGGGTCAAGCCCCACATCAGGTTCTGTGCTGACAGCTAGCTCAGAGCCTAGAGCTGGTCTCAGATTCTGTATCTCCCTCTCTCTGACCCTCCCCTGTTCATGCTGGCTCGCTCTCTCTCTCAGAAACAAAACATAAAAAAACTTTTTTAAAAAAAGAACCGAATTTGTCATCAGATCTATCTTCCAAGATGATGCTAACTTTCTTCAAAAAGGAAAATAATAGAGGTCAGAAACTCCCATCTACATAAAGGAGAAGGAATAAATGAAGGTAGAATAAAATGCTTTTCTTACTCTTTACTGATTTAATAGATAACTTTTAGGGCATCCGGGTGGCTGTCGATTAAGCGTTCGACTCTTGATTTTGACTCAGGTCATGATCTAGTGGTCATGAGATGGAGCCCGGCGTGGAGCTCTGCAAAGACAGTGTGGAGTCTACTTAGGATGTTCACTCTCCCTCTTTCTCTGCCCCTTCCCTATTCACACTGTCTTTGTCTCTCTCAAAACAAATAAGTAAACTTAAAAATCATTTTTAAAAATAGACAACTTTCTTCAATATAATAACCACACATTGCATGATCACAGCTTATGGACAGGTGAAGCAAAGGGCAGCAATGTTGTAAGAGACTTGAGAAAATGGCAATATAGCTATAAAGTATCCACACTGCTCATCAAGTTGTACAGCATTATTTGAAAGTGGACCTAAATTATTTATAAATAAATACTGCACACTGTACACTAACCACTAAGAAAAACTTTTTACAAGAAGTACAATTAATAGACTGACAGAACAAAAAATGGCGTTATAGAAAATGCTCAGTTAAAACCAATGAGGGATCGGGATACCTGTGTGGTTCAGTCAGTTAGGAGTCTGACTTTGGCTCATGTCATGATCACGCAGTTCGTGAGTTCAAGTCCCATGGTGGGCTCTGTGCTGACAACTCAGAGCCTGATGGATTCTATGTCTCCCTCTTTCTCTGCCCCTTGCCTGCTCGCTCTCTTTCTCTCTCTCTCAAAAATAAACATTAAAATTAAAAAAAAAAAAAACCAGTGAAGGGTGGTTACCCGAGGGGAGGTGAGTAGGCGTAATACATGATGAGGATGACAAAGCACACGTGCCTTGAGGAGCACCGAGTGCTGTAGGAGGTGCTGCATCACTAAACTGTACCCCTGACACTAGCATTACCTTGTATGTTAACTCAAATTTTAATAAAAACTTAAAATAATCAAACCAATGAAGGATCAAAAGAGGAAAATGTTAAAAGAATTAATGCAATGAATACAATATGGCTTACCAGTATGGTAGACATTAATCCAACAATACCAATAATCATTTTAAATGTGAATGGTCTAGATATACCAATTAGGGGTGCCTGGGTGGCTCAGTTGGTTGAGCGTCTGACTTCGGCTCAGGTCATGATCTCACAATTGGTGGGTTCGAGCCCTGCATCAGGCTCTATGCTGACAGCTCAGAGCCTGTCGCCTGTCTTCGGATTCTGTGTCTCCCTCTTTCTCTGCCCATCCCCTGCTCTCTCTCTCTCTCTCTCTCTCTCAAAAATAAGTAAAACATTAAAAAATAAAAATAAATAAAGCAATTAAAGAAACAGTTGATTAGAAAAAAGATGAACTGTAAGTTGTCTGTCAGAAACCAACTATAGACTAAAAATAAAAGGATGGAGCAAACTATACCGGCTAACAATAATCAAAAGAAAGTTGAAGTAGCTTGATTAACTGGAGGTGTGCAGACTTCAAAGCAAAGAAAATTAACCAGGATGAAGGGGGGCATTACATGATAATAAAAGGGCTGATTCTCCGAGAAGATGTAGCAACTGTTAATGTGTATATGCCTAACAACGAAGAGTCAGAATAAGTGAGGCCAAATCTGTTAGAACTAAAGGGATAAAAAGACAAATTCAATATTAACACCCCCCCCCCCTCAGTAAATCCACAGGTCCAGGCAGAAAATCAGTAAGGACACGGTTGAGCTGACCAGCACCATCAATCAGCTGGATGTAACTGGCATTTATAGACTACTTCATCCAGGAGAATATACAGTCTTTTCAAGCTCAATGGACTGAATACATTTGGGGCCATAAAAAATACATTTAAAATAATAAAAGTCATAAAAAGTACACTCTTGGACCACAAGAGAATTAAATTGGATGTCAGTAAGATAGCTGGAAAAAACCCAGATATACATCTCCTAAAGAAAAAAAAAAGTTGAGTCAAAGAATGCTAAAGGGGAATTTTTTTAATGAAAATTCAAATTATGAAATTTGGAAAGATCGGGTAAAAGCAGTACTTTGAGGGAAACTTGTAGCATTCACTGCATATATTTAAAAACATGATCCAGAATCTGTAATCCAAGCTTACACCTTAGGAAAGGAGTAAGAAGAGCAATACAAACCTACAGCAGAGAGAATACGAGTTAGAGCAGAAATCAATAAAATTGAAAACAGTGAAAACAGAGAAAGTCCATAAAACCTAAAAGCTAGTTCTTTGGTCAATAAAAGTGATAAACCTCTATCCATACTAACAAAAAAAAGTAAAAAATTACTAATACAGTGAAACCTTGGATTACAAGTAACTTGTTCTGTGAGTATTCTGCAAGATGAGCAAACATTTCTAATACATTTTCACTTGATAAACAAGAGATGTCTTGCAATAGTAGTATGCTATGCCAAATGTCACATGGTCCCAACTGAACCAATGGTGTCTCATTTTCTCTCTCTCTCTCTCTCTCTCCCTCCCTCCCTCCCTCCCTCCCTCTGCTGGTGATCATTTCCCATGCTCGGATGCTCAGTCTCAAGCCACAGTGCTTGGCAGAAATCAATGATTTTTCAGAATGTTGGAAAGAGCCCACAACTGGCACTAGAGTATTTTTTGTCACTTCAAAGCACCTATGGACAGTCCTTTCCTTTTCCATACAGCAGTAAATCTAGAAATGCTTTGCTTCATTCTAGGTCATTGGATAGGTTCCTTGTTAAAGTTGCATTAAAAGAAATAGTTTCAAACAGAGAAAGAGGCAAACCATAAGAGGCTCTTAAATACAGAGAACAGAGTTGATGAGGGGGAAGGGAGGGGAAAATGGGTGATGGGCACTTATGAGGGCACTTGGGATAAACATTGGGTGTTGTAAGTAAAGGATGAATAATGGGATTCTACTCCCAAATCCAAGAACACACTGTATGCTAGCTAACTTGGTAATAAGTTTTATTTAAAAAGCAATGAGAAAGAAAGAGAGAGAGAAAGAAAGAAGTTTTCATTGAGCCAACAGATAGCAGTGATTCCGTTAGTGATAGTGGAAGTAATCTCTCCTCTCTCCAGTCTCCCTAACACCAGCTATGAAGGTTTTAAAAGGCAAATGCAGGTTAATTTCTTTTTCTTTATATTTTATAGTTTTATTATTTTGTATATTACAGTATTGTACTCATTTTTATATGAACATTTTAGGTTGTGGAACGAATCATCTGAGTTTCCATTGTGTCTTGTGGGAAAATTCATTTTGATAGACAAGTGCTTTGGATTACAAGCATGCTTCCCAAACGAATTATGCTCACAAACCAATGTTTTACTGTATTAGGAAAGAGGGAATGTCACTATATTGATCTCATGAACACTACGAAGATAACTATCAGACAATCTGTACCCACAAATATAGTTCCCTGGAAGAAATGGACAAATTCCTCAAAAAACATCACCCACTCAAACTGACACGAGAAACAGATCATCTGAATAGGCCTCTACCTTTTGGGTTCCAGTTCACGATGGCAGGGTAGGAAGACTCTGACCTCCCCTTCCACACAACACACCAAATTGCACAGATTACTAGAATAATTCCTCCAGAAGAACTGAGGGCAGACAGAACGGTAGGGAAACAGCTAGAGGGAGGAAGACAAGTAACCAGAGAAACACTCACCCCAACACCGTGAATGGTAGTGGGAGACAGTACAGGGGCCCAGGGGAAAGCCAGGGTGTAAAAGAGCAGCAAGCATATGAAAGACACAACTCTAGAACTCGGCCAGAGCAGTGGGGGAGCTCTCCGGGTAAGAGGGACTGGAGAACGACATGGCTTATGAGTCCGCTCCCCCTTGGAACCCCAGACCACAGCAGGGTCTGAATGTATAATGGCTGAAGGTCCATTCATCTCAGGGAGTTTGTACTTCAATGGGCCCAGGGTCCACTGGCCCACACCAGCCACCCTGTGGTGCGGGGGCACAGAAAACAAGCCACAGTTGTGGGAGCTTTAAATTTTAATGTTTATTTATTTTTTGAGAAAGAGAGAAAGCATGCACGCATGAGCAGGGGAGGGAGACAGAATCCGAAGCAGGCTCCAGGCCCAGAGCTGTCAGCACAGAGCCAATGCAGGGCTCGAACCCACAAACTGTGAGATCATGACCTGAGCTGATGTCAGACACTTAATGGGCTGAGCCACCCAGGTGCCTCTTTTGCAACTTTTTAAATTGAAAGATACATTCAGCTGGCACATATGGAACTTTCTGGCAAACCTATGGGGACTGCTGGAACAAAAAAAAAATGGTACAAACTTTGAAAAACATCACTCTGCTTCGTCCCTTCCTTTCCCCACACTGCCAGCTAGTCTGCCATGAGAAGCTGTCTTTGGGAAAGTCATGGTGGCAAGATCCAAAGGAAACTTCTGCTTCTAAAATTGCCTGAAATCTCTAGCTTGCTTTGGTGAATAAACATCTCCATTTAAATGCCACTTCCTCAGAGAGACGGGCTTTTTACTGCCCATTGGCTACTTGGTTACCCAAAACATTAAGCTGAAATCACCTTCCGTGTCTCTCACCCAGATTTTTACAGAGAAAGTGGAATGCTAAAAGCTAAAAGGTGTGAGAAGTCGTGGTGGCATGTTCTAGGAACAAAGCAACACTTGAGCAAAATATGTAGGAGAGACTTTGTTGAGGAATGAAGCCTTATAAGTTGACACAGCCTAACTGAGTGTCCTTGATTGGTCTCACGCCTGACAGCTATTTGATGTGAACCTCCTATCTCCCGCCTCTAAAACCCTTCAAAAATATTCCTACACAAACAAGGATAAAATCCAAAGTGCTGGGAGGGGTGGGCATAAGATTGATGGTGTTTAAGAGTATGGACTTGTCATGAGCAGCAAACAAACCAGAGATCAAATGCACAGCATACTGAATACAGACAATACTGTAGGGTGATTATCTACTGTAATATTGCTACCTCGGCAGCCACATTACAGTATCTAAATGGATCAAAATAATACACTCCATGCCTTAATATTACAACGGTCTATGTCAAATGTTTTCAATAAAATATTTTTTAAATCTAAAGTGCCTCCCATAGCTTAAAATATTCTATAATTTCTATATCTCCATGTTCCTGAACACTGAAACTGACTTTCTGTTCCCTCCAACTATCTACAAAACCTTCTTTTTCCTGTCAAAAAGGAGACTTTGATTCATCTTTCCAGAACAAATTCAAACATTGCCTCCCTGTACAAAGCTCATCTCCAGGGAGAGTCCAGGCCCTTCCCCCGCTGTGTTTGCAGTACTCAGTAATGCAGGCACCCTTTCTTGCCCCTATCATAACATCATGTAAGGGAGAGTGATTAGATTGTTACCTTTCCAAGGACTGGTGCTGGGGATTCCCCTCTGCATCCCTAGTGCCAAACCCAGCGTCTGACACTTAAATACGTGTTAATTGATATTATGGTTAAAAAAAAAGAAAAGAAAAAGAAAAAAAATCAAAATGTAAGCATCAAGCCTCAGGGAATAGAAACGTGCGCAGCTCGACCAAATCACTCACTTGCATACACACCCATTCAACTGGTCAAAATCATCAAAGAATCGTTAAGTCTCTGGCTTAACAACACATGAAGCATTCACTGAGCAGCATCTATGGAAACTTGACAAGAATGGACTTGGTACAAACAGGGGGAGACCGGCAGGTGATTGTGCCTGTGCCATCACCCCCAGCTGTACTGTGAAGAGCTACTGCAGGTGAATTGGACAGCTGGGGAACATGAGCACAGTCCATCTCCCCTCCAGCTCACCGCCACAGAAGATCTGTGCTGGATGGCAGCGGCTGCGCTCTGAATCCCCAGCTTCTGCTTCAAGGGAAGTTCTGGGTGGATCAGCCAGGGATGAGCAAGCCACGCCCACCCCGCCCCACTGGGTCAGCCAGACTTGAGCAAGCCACACCCGCCCCACTGGGTCAGCGAGGGATGAGCAAGCCACGCCCACCCACACCCACCCCATCCTACGGAGGTTCTGCCCAAAAGAAACACAAATTCTGACCTTTTGGTGGCTCAGCGCTTAACTGTGCTGATCAAAAGGAGACCACTAAAAATCCAACTTTTAAAAAAATGGGAAAAATCTGAGCAGAGATACCAGAGGCTTCACACTGGGTGGGGGTGCGTGGATTTCACAATCCAGCCACGTCACTAAATGATAAGCGAACAGGTAAGAACAAGTTCTGAAAAAGAAGGATGAGTACCCAGGGTCGCTACAATTGTTTTCTCAAATATTTCAACACAAGCAGCACCTGGGTGGCTCAGTCTGCCTAGCTTCTGACTCCAGATTTCTGTTCAGGTCATGATCTCACAGTTCGTGTGTTCGGGCCTCTCTCTGCCTTTCTCCAGATCACTCTCTCTTTCAAAGTAAATAAATAAAACTTAAAAAAAAGAATTTATAAAATATTTCAACACAAAGTTGTAAGACCTAAAGTAGTGTGACACAAACGGGGGGGGGGGGGGGTTGAGGGCAGGAAATGCAAGCAGAGAGACTTAAGAGTCCCAGAAGTTGGACTTAAAGACTTCAAAGCAGCTGCTATTAATATGCTAAAAGAACCAAAAAAAAAAAAAGTTTAAAAGAATTACAAAGTGTAAAGACTCAACAAATTAAAAATGGCAACAAACTTTGACAAAGTTACTGCAGGGAGTTGGGGGTGCTCAGGCACAGGTCTGAGCTTGTACAGGGAGCTGCAAAACCTCAGGACAGATCAACACACATCATGCAACCTGAAAAATAAAGAAAATACATAAAAATGAAGAGCGCCTCTGTGAAATGTAGCGTGCCAGTAAGTGGACCAACGTATGCGTGATGGTACCATCAGAGGAGTATAAAAAATCATAAAGACGCATGAATATTTCCCCAATTTGGGGAAAACCGTTCATCTGGAGTCAAGAGGCTCAACTAACTCCAAGGTAAAAACAAAGCTATTCGCGCTTAGATACATCACTGCCTAGATGTCAAAAGTCAGAGATGGCAAATAAAGTCTTGAAACCGGCAGGAGAAAGGATTCGCTGACATCCAAGAGAATCCCAAGGAGATTAACTACTGACTTCTCATCTGAAAGAACGGAGGCCAGAAGGCAGTGGGGGGTCGCATATCCGGAGTCCCGAAGGGGAAATTGTCACCCAGGATTCCTACTTACAGTAAGACTACCTCTCAAGCTGAATGCAAAAGATAAACACACTCCTGGGTGAGCAGACACAGAACATGTTGCTGGGAGACCTGGCCATAGAACAAATAGAAAAAGAAGTTCCTTGGGCTGAAAGGAAGTACCACCACATAGAATTAATGTACATAAGGACAAAAATAGCTCCATATAGGTAATTAGATGGGGACCTATTAAAGGGCAGTATAATTACATATTACTGCTCCTTCTCCATATTTAGTAAAAGAGAAATTATGCAGAACAATACCTAAGATTTCCACCTCTAGGAAGATGAAGTACCTTTTTCTATTTTCCAAGTGCAATGAAAAACCCTGGATGTCATATATGAAAGGCAAACAGACTGATGTTTCATATACACGAACACCAGGTGGAGAGGAGGAGAAAGACCAGACAGAGGCCACAGGACCTGAGGAACAGCATGGGAGGGAGTCCATTCAGCTCTCTTTTTGCTTCTAGGTCCCCAACCGGAAGCTGGAAAAGTCCATGGGTGCAGACAAGAAATCCCCAAGAACAGTTTGTGACCTCCAGACAAGAGAGCAGGAATGGGATATCCTAACAGGACAGAAAACTCTACAATAACAGCTACTCTATTCCAACAGAATACCACAGAGAAAAACTGCCTCCCCAAATGCGCTCCTGCCAGCAAAGGCCACGTGGAGAGCCTGGGTTTCACCCTTGCCAATAAGGAGACCCCCAACTCTCCACCCAAATGGCGTAAAAGACCAAATGCATAAGCAGGAGTTCCCTCTCTGCCAGGCAGTGAGTGACAAGTCCCTGCCAGTGGCCTTGGGGCATCAGGTGGGGAACTTCTACTTCTGCCTCATGCAGTGTTGGTAAGGTGCCTGCACCCCTCCCTACAGGGCTGGGATCCAAGGAGCCCTAACAGAAGGTCCCCAGCTGTAGCATTCTGCAGGAACAAGGCCACTTGCTACCATGTCAGTGGAGGCCCCCTGGAAGGCAGTGAAGACATACCCCTCCCGCTCCCCATAAGGTGCTAACAGCTCAGGTCTAGTGTGGAGCCTGAGCTCTCACTGCCCCCTCCCTCCCCAGCAGCGACAACAACCCCATCACTACTTTGTCAACAGAGGCTGCACAGGACCTGGACTCCTACCCCCACCCACAGTGAACAGGTGGGGACTCCTTTCCGTCAGAGCAGCCTCACAGGAGACCCATTGAAACAGGTTTTAAATCAGATGCAGAGTCTTACAATGTAATACTCAAAATACCTAAGCTTCAATAAAAAATTCATCATACAAAGATACAGGAAGACTTCCAGCTGAATGAAAAAAAAAAAAAAAAGAATCAACAGATGCTAACTCAACATGACATGGGTTGGAATTATCAGACACGATATTTTTTAAAAGGAGCTGCCATATAAATGTTTCCATGAGCAATTATGAACATGCTCGAAACACATGACCAAGTCTCAGCAACAAACTCTTAGGGGAAGAAAAGAAAGCTGCCACCAAACAGATTTAGAGTGAAATAACCAAAGTACACTCAAAGGATAAGCTCAACAGAAGAATGGAAAGAACAGAGAGGAGTCAGTGAATTGGAAAACAGAAAGTCTCTGATCTGAACCAAGAGAAAATGAACTGAAGACAGAGTCTGAAGGAACAAGGCTAGAAGAAACGATCTACTGCTCATGTCAGTGCTGGGAAAGGAGAAGAAAGGGTAGGACTAAAAATTCCTGCAAAACACAAGACTGAAAGTTTCCCAACTTTGTCAAAAGACTTACACCTGCAGACTCAACCTGAGGGAACCCCAAACAGAATAAGCCAAAAAATATCCACTCTGAGACCCAGCATGGGCTTTTGAAAACAAAAGGGAAAGAAAAATAGTTGAAAGAAGCCAGAAATAAAGCTTCCGCACAGACACTGTGGAGGACAAGGAGGAAGGGGTGTGAGGAGGCTTCTCTAGTGCCAACAGAAACCAGTGGCCAACCCAAACTTCTGTATCTGGAGAAAATAGTTCTTCAGGAATGAGAGAGACATCAAGACATATTCTGAGTAAGGAAAGCTAAGAACTGTCGCTGGCAGATCTACCCTAAAAGGATGGCTTAAAAAAGTCCTCTAAATTGAAAGGGAATAAAAGAAGAACCATTGGAATATTAGGAAAAAAGGAAGACCATGCCATGGCAGGCAACAATATAGGTGACTAATTGACTTCCTTTTTCCACTTGAGTTTTCCAAATTATATTTGACCATTGAAGCAAAAATTACAATCCTGTCTAATAGGATTCTTTGTGCATGCAGAGGTGTTCATGGAGTATATTACGAATGGAAAGGTAGAGAGCTCTCTAACACTGTCGCAGACTAGGAGTCTGGAGTTCTCTCTTGTCCAGCAAGAGAATGGATGCAGAATTGAATACGAGAGAGGCTAATGTCCAGGAGGAGACAAGAGCCCCAAACAGGGGTTTCGTCTTTGTACTTAATGAACTCACCAAGTTATTATACACCTGGTGAACATGAAGAAAACTAGATCTTACACACGTAAACGTGGAGAAAACAGACAGTAATCATTAATTTGTGTAAAAAGCAAAGGTTGGGGGGGGGGCAAGTGGAGTTTACAATTAAAGTACATTAGTACATTGGCGCCAGATGGAAAGTAATTTCCCGTCTACGGCCATACCACCCTGAATGCGCCCGATCTCATCTGACCTCGAAAGCTAAGCAGGGTCGGACCTGGTTAGTACTTGGATGGGAAAGTAATTTCCCACAGGTGATATAACAAATTACTCATGATCCCATTACAATATCTCACTAGCTAACCTCGGGCACTTTCACCCCATGGTGGCAGCTTTCTGCCCTAAGCTTTTTCCTACCCCACTTATGTAAGTTGAAACTATTTCCCCACACAGCACAGGTCCACGAGTCCATACACATGACAAAATGACAACCGTGCCCACACATACACGGTACCTACACACCAAGTCCCTGATTCTGATTCTGCACTATAGTCACATAAGATATAAACACTGGGGAAAGCTGGGTGAAAGACACACAAGATTTCCTGCACCATTTGCAACATGCACCCATCTTTACCAACTCAGACCAGTATCTTATGAACAGATGCAAAACTCCACAAACTACTAGCACGCAGATTCCAGCACAACATAAAAAGGATTATAAGCTACAACCAAGTGGGAATTATCCCACAGCCATAAGGTCGATTTAACCAAAAACCAATTATCGTGGTGTATTCACAAAACAAATTACTCCTTAGCCATTAAAAGGAATGGAATACAGACACCTGCAACAGCCCTGGATGGACTCTGAAAGTGTTGAATGAAAGAAGGCACGCAAAAGACCACCTGCTGGATGCTTCTGCTTACACGAAATGTCAAGAAAGGGCAAATCTATTGAGACAAATCCACAGAAGAGTGGTTGCCCAGGGCTGGGGCTGAGAGGAATGAGGAACGAGAGGTACTATGTACAGGTTTCTTTTTCAGGGTGATGATGAGGTCACAAGATTAGATTATGGTGATGGGAGAACAGCCCCACAGGTAAACTAAAGTCCAGAGTTACAAACTCCAACAGTGCGTTTTATGGACAAGTGAGATCTCAACGTTCTTTAAAAAATATTACAAAAATGCTTTGCAATCTGTTGATAATTTCACACAGAGGCAACACCTCCCATGAATCTCAGATTTCTGAGCTCAAGACATAGTAAACATTTGAGGAAGCAGGTAAGCGTGCATCCTTTGTTTACAGAGACAAAGGGGAGATGACCTTCGAGAAATCTCTAAATAGTGTTTGAACGGAGATGGGCTTGGGCCCAAAAGGATGTACCCAGTTAACTGAAGATGTACATACTGTCCTTACCCTGTGAGGATGGATAGATGAGGGGTGTGGCTAGGTCTGTATTTGGAACTCAGGGTCTGCCCTATGGGTCTGAAGCCTCATCGTGTCACGTACTATGGGGAGTCTCTCCATCTGTTCTCAGGTGTGTGGGTCATGTGGTAAGAGAGTGTGAGTTCTGCTCCCCAGACCCGCTCTCCCCACTGTGCAATCTAGGGCAAGTCCCTCAAGCTCTCTGTGCCTACAATGCAAAGTATACAACCACCTTGTAGTTTGCCTTGAGGACTAGAAGAATGAAGCCCTGCGATCAACTTATGACAGTGTGGCTCGTAAGTTAGTTCTGCCACTAGCAACAACAGAAGTGGGGGCAGCAGTGGTGGTTAAATGGGAAAAATCGTGCCTGCAGAAGTGTTACGAATCTCAAATTAGAAAAAAAAGAAGTGTCCTTTGTAAACAGCCGTGTGATCTTGGGAAATTAAGTGACGTGATTTCCTGCTATAGAGCTGGTCACACTCTTGACCTTCAAATATCGGTTCCCTTCTCCCCAACCCAACACACACGCACAGGCAGTGGCAAACTGGGTGGGTGTCTGGCACCTTCTGGGTCTGGTTTTCGGAGAATCTGGTCTTTGTGCCAGCCTCCTCCTCTGGTCCTTTGATGAGACTCCTCTCTCCTGACCCCTTTTCTTCCCAAGGCTCTGCACCCTTCAGCAAGACTTGACTCAACACTGGGCTTCCTGTGCTTTCTCCTCCAGCCGTTTCTTACAGGCTGAGAAAAGGGCAGGTGGGGGGTGGGGGGGGGGACCTGGTCGAAGCTACAGAGGGATCAGAGGGAAGGAAAGGAGCCCATGGAAGCCTTCCACTCTGGCTTCCTCCTCTTTCTGGAACACCCTAAGTAGAACTGGGTGCTCGTTCCTCTGGGACCAAACACCCCCGATGGCCCCTGCCAACACCCCCCTCAAGGTGTTCGCCTTGAGCTCCTACATGGTTTTTCCGCATTGGCCTCTCAAGATCCTGAGCTCCTTAAGGCTGCAGCCTCCATCCGGCTTAGGACAGGAATGGTACGTTACAAATACAAAAAAAGAAGAAAAAAAGGAAGTACACCATGATACAGGTGTAACAGGATACAGTTGCTCCAGGATAGAAGAATAACTAATGTCACCTGGCTGAAGGAGAGAGGAGGCGAGAGTAGCTGTTTGGAAGGAGGCCCATGAGGAGGGAAGAGGCCCCTACAACAGACCTTCTTTCACTCTGTTTCAGCCACTCCTGCCTGCCACATAGTACTTGTCATTTCTCAAATGTTCTGCGATTCTTCTGACTTAAGCCTTTGTATCGTTTGAGGGTAATTTTGTTACACACACACACACACACACACACACATACACACTGCATATGCATGCATACAGCATTGCAGCATAAAATATATTTCTCACTGTGGGTTTTAGTTAAAATCATTTTACAAAATCCTAGTCTACGTGAATAGATTTTTATCTTTGGCATATCAGACGTCTTTGAAAATTTGATTTAAAAATGCACACATGCCCACTCTCACACAACTTTGCACACAATTTCAGACGGTTCACAAGTCTGCTGAAACCCAATCAAGAACCCCTTGGGGACCCGGGGACCTCGGCTTCAGAATTGCCCAACCGTCCATCTGAGTCTCACAGAGAAGCTGGCATCACCTATGAGCTCACCCAGGCTCCCATGGGAGACAAGAGATTCCGGGAGAAGGCACCCTATAGGCTCGGGACCCTTGACCTTAGGTGATCTGTTGAAGGGAGTGACAATCACAGGTGACCAGTCCCAACTTTCTGGTTAAAAACATGACAAAAAGCAGAAGGTAGAAAATGGAAAGACTGACCTTGGCACTGAAGTAATATTGAGTCACTTATTTCCAAAAGATAGGAGTGTATCAAGTAGGTGTTATTCTACTGAGGCTCTTCCAATGTATTTGCCACCTTGAACGGGAGATACAAAAGAATTTCTTCATGAAACACATAACTGTCCAACCAAGCATAAAGGGTGAGATATGAGCAGAGAAGAACTCGTCAGAAGAACTGATAGGAAAAGACATGGCAGAAAAACAACCCCTCAGCCCCCCACCCCCCCCACCTGGGAAAGCAGGCACTGTGGGGCTTTATAAAAACCTGCAGCTCATCCTCAAAGAGCAAGCAAAGCCGCTTGCCCAGACTGAGTTGTGGCTACGGAATTAATTCTCAAAGGCTTCTGAGAAACAAGATGCATTTTTCAAGAAGTAGAGTCCTATTTGAAGGCATTGTCCCTATAAAAGAGACCCCTATCTGTTCCCCCTGTGCTCAGTTTCCAGGGCTACAACAATAACATAGTTTAAAAAGGCTTTGGTTTTGAGGGCACCTGGGTGGCTCAGTTGGTTGAGCATCTGACTCTTGACTTAGGCTCAGGACATGATCTCATGGTTCAGGAGTTTGAGCCCCATGTCAGGCTCTGGGCTGAGGGCACAGAGCCTGCTTGGGATTCTCTCTCTCCACCCCTTCCTCACCTGCACACACTCTCAAACTTAAAAAAAAAAAAAAAGAGAAAAAAAAGAGAGAGAGAGAGAGAGAGAGAGATCTCGGTTTTCTCCTACAGAAGTAAAGGGTATGCTGCTTTCATACACACCAAGTGGCCTGTGGGGATGAATTCATGTGAAGGGCCTCTCTTGAGGGCATTTAATTTCCAACCAACAAATGGGAATGAGTGTCTTTTTGAAACTCCTCTATGAAGGATCCTATAACTAAATGACACAAGTGGAGCAAGTTTCAGGTGGTCCCTGGGATTCTTTAACTGAAGTCACACTGTCCTGGTCACCAGGCCTGCTCCACCCTGTGACAAAAGCCCAGCACCAAATGGCCAGGGGAAGGGGGAGCCAGGAGGTCACTGCAAACACTTGTGCAGGACAGCAGGCCATCTGCGTGTCACGGGGGGCTGCCCGTCCTCCAGGAACTGGCGCCCTGAGCCCAAGTCCTAGCTTCTGCCTTTTAAGGCATGAGAGCAGGATTCATGCTGGAAACCGTTCGCAGCATAGTTCTTTATTTGGTCTACTCGTGAGGTGTGAAATGTTTGCAAGCAGGAGGGGGAAATGGCTTGGACTAAAGGTCTCCTGATGAAATAAGTCAATCTATAAAGAAATGCTTGTGTCCACAGCTCTGTACGTGGTACTTTTGACCTCCGTGAACCTCTGACTGTAAACAGAGCCCAGCAGCAGAGTGGTGCTGGTGTCGGTCTCCAGGAGATGGTGTATCTTCTATTGAATTTGTCAGCTTGGGCTTGCGGTATAGGCAAGATACACGCCATCCCGGCCTTGACCCTGGCGAGGTAACAGGCACAGGTGGCCTACAGAGGTGGTAATCCTCAACATGGGGGATGGGGGCGAGGAGCACGTTGGTACAGGAACTGTAAACGGAGCGGAGCATGCCTTAACACACATGGGGGGGATAAAAAATTGTTGACTTCATGCTCAGCAGTGTCCATACAGGAGCATTTCATGCCAGGAAGATCACAGGAGAAATGGGCCACCACGGGGTCATCAAAGTACAAGTGGCCCACGGACGGCATCTGGACAATGGCTGTGACCAGGCCCATACAGAAGGCCTCACACACCAGCTGGACACCTGCCTTCCTGTTCAGCGAGACCATCCTGAGGCCCCAGGCTGAGCTGAGGGAACAGCCCAGACTTGAGAGAGGCAGGCCTGGCCAGCTGGGCTGACCGGGGACTCTACATGTGGGCCATCTCCAGCTCAGACAGCCTCAGATTGGAGGCAGACAGGCTGCCCACCCCCGGCCCCATCCCATTCAGCATCAAGAGAACAAAGCAAGCTGCCTTTCTGAAGTTGGGAATGGGGAGGAATGACCATACCTAGGGATTTTCAGCTAAAAACAGGGGTCAAGAAGACAAAGAACTAGACGACCAGCTGGTTCTAAGACAAGACCAGAGGGCCCTGGGGAATGATGAGCGGCATGGAAGTCTCTGAACTGGCCAACACATTCTGGAAGTCGGCCATGGCCAACACAGGAGGAGCCAAAGACGGTACTGCCTGCAGGACATGGACGGGCACTCACCACGCTGGCCATGCCCCACAGGAGCCACCGCCAACCTCCCTAAGGCCTCTCCCCAAGATCCTGTGGTTTGAGGGATAGGAATGAAATGGGTCAAGGTGAGAAAACTCTTGTTCGTACGCGGATCTGAGCCGTGGGCAGAAATGGCGTCGGGTAAGATGAGAGGGCAAGAGTGAAATGCGATGGCTCCAGCCAAGGCCTCTTCCAGCCGCCCCGCCCAAGCCAGGAGCCTCCCCTGCTCCGTCCATGTGAGCACTCTGCCTCCGAAGATGGGGAAGCACAGTCCCATACAGAGAAGGAAGGGACTGCTCCCCATGCTCAGCTCTGTGACCCCGCGTCCCCGCCACTGTATTTGCTCTTCTGTTTGCATCTCCTCCTGCAGAGGCTGCTCTTGCAGAGGGAACACCTGGTAAGGGCACGGTAAGTAAAGCTGGTGACCTTCTAGAGGGGCTTTCAGGTGGATCTCTGAATTCGAAGGGGAGATTTCATGGAGGTCGTATGGTCCGGATCTAGGACTGAACCACCAAAGAGGATGCAGGTGTCAGGGACTGTCGTTTAAAGACAAACCCAACTTGGAGCAGAAGAGAGATCAAGGTCAGACTCCGTGGTGTCCAGACTCCTGGCCAGAGGCGCACTTGGGACCCTGCCAGCATGGGGAAGGGGACTAGGAGCCGCCAGCAGGCTGTAGTCTGGCATTTAGAGTCTGAAATAGCTCTTCGGTAGAAAGGTCAGTGGTGATGTCAGGTGGACGCGGATTCTTCTGTCGTTGGGGAAAATGTTACAGGGTGGGAAGCAGAGCTACAACAGCCTCCGTCAAGAAGAGAATCTAACCTCTGTGTAGGAAAACACGCTGGCTCCGGAGTCCTTACAGCAACCCTGTTCCTTGCCTTTTGTTCCTTGTCGGAAAGGCTGAACGTCAGAAAGGACATTTCTTTCCTTCTTCTCCATCATCCTTCTCAACTTGGCTTCTGCCATGCTCACTGTAAGGAAACTGCTCTTCTAAAGGTCCCCGATGAAGGTCTTATTGCTAAGTCCACCATCCTTTCCACTCAGATCTTGCTGATGCACTTAATGCCACTGGACACAGCCTGCCAGCTTCTTGGGAAACATGCTAACTTGGTTTCCATGACACTGTACACACTACCCTTGTCTCTGCCAGGCACAGTTGTCTCCCTCCCTCCTCTTCCCTTGCCTCCAACCCCATGAATGCAAATGTTCCCTCAAGTCGGTGCTGGGCCCCCGGACATTTCATCTTCTCTTCTCCACCAGAGGAGACAATCCATTTGTTTCCATTTATTAGTTTCCTCTGGAGCTTGTATTTATTCATTTAAATTCAAGTTAGTGAACCTATTGTGTAGGATTGGTGTCAGGAGTAAAACCCAGTGATTCACCACCTACCTAGAGCCCCTGGTGCTCATCCCAACAAGTGCCCTCCTTAATACCCATCTAGCCCAACCCCCACCCACCTCCCCTCCAGCAAGCCTCAGTTTGTTCTCTGTATTGAAGAGTCTCTTCTGGTTTGCTTCCCTCTGTTTTTTTCTTCTTTTTCCTTCCCTTGCCCTGTGTTCATCCCAAGTGGCATACACAGATCACAAACTTTCCACTGGCCTCTTCTAGGTGTAAATCCTTCTATCATTTCAAATTCAGCACCGGAGTGACCAGACTCCTCTCCCCCACCTCCTCCAAGGGACCTCCCTCGTCTCACCTCTGCACCATAAGCACTGTAATTGTCCAAACCACACACAAACATACCTTTGGAGAAAAATCTGATTCCGTGTTCTGTGTATCTGTTAAAAAAAAAAAAAATCTCACCTGTGCCAGGCCGGCATGGTCAATGGAGTGTACGATTCTCGGTCTTGGGGTTGTGAGTTCTAACTCCATGTTGGGTATAGAGATTCCTTAAAAAATAAAATCTTAAACAAATCCTTGCCCTTCTTCTCTTACCACAAGGTGCTGCCATCAGTCTAAGATTACATACCTTTGACTTTGCACAACCACATAGGAGGGTAATGCCGTTAGTCTTAATGTCTCCATGGTCTTTTCACTGCTTACAAATTAAGTGCTTTTAGGTTTCCTCACAGCTAACAGAACACATGGCAAGTAACCCCCCAGTAGCACCAAAATGCTGGTCTAGCTCATGTTCTGCTTCAGTCTCTCCCTGGCCAGTCTTCCCCAATGGTTATGGTGACCTAAGGTCTTCTGTAAACACCCAAGGCCTTGGAAAGGGTCTCAAGCATTCAGTTCCTCAGATGATGTCCCATTCTCACACCTCTGCCTTTCTCCAGATCTGAGCTTGTGCCACCCCCTTAGGCAAACTTTACTTCCTGTCGATGGAAGTAACCCGAACAAGCCCACCTGAGGCACACCGGTGGCCCCAGTCCTGCTCAACATCAACATACAGCCATCTATTCTCTGTGACCCCCAACCCTTTCAGAGCCACTCAGACAGGAACCACCACTTCTGCTCTGAACTTCCACAGGGAGCCTCTTGGCCACCACAGGGAGGGTTCACCTGGAACACTCCACCCAGTTCTGAAGATCCAGGATTCATTTTCCTATATTCTGACCCCAGAGCCTTCGTTTTCTGCGCCGGGAAGGATCCCGTGTCCAGTTTGAGAACTCCTGAAGCTCCGACTTTTCTCTGCCAAGGGCTAAGAAACCTATTCCAGAGAAGGAAACTGAAGAGAGAATCAGTCTCCCCTGTCCCCACCTTTTCCCATTTACTAGGAGACCTCCTTTCCAGCCGTGCCAGCCTCTGTGTCTGAACACAGTTTATAACCCTGGAGCTCAGCCCTAACGGCAGTATAAACTCCATTACCCTGACCTCCCCAGGACCACTCACCACCCTAAACCCTGCCCCCAGGCCAGCTCCACAACCTCATGCCCCAGAGAGAAGAATCTCTTCCACATTGATCTCCAAGCCACCTGTGATGAACGGACTGATCATTTATGATGGACACCAGAAGCTGGTGAGCTCGGGATTCTCTCAGCTTCTTTGGCACTCATGGGAAGGGGAACCACACACACCTGCGCTCCTGGTAAAGGTGACTTCCGCCATGACCTGCTCCCGCCACTCAACTGGATTCTCCTTTTTATCGCCGCTGTTTTACATAAAGAGCACTCACCCTCTTTGAATCTTTTTATGCCACAAATATATGCCAGGCTCTTTCCATGTGCAAGAGTAATTAAATCAAATGGGTCCCCTAAAAATGAATAAGCCCTTGTGCTCAGCTTCAATCAAAAAAGGATAAGAGATAAATACACTCTTTATCCATAATAGGAGACAATGGTCCTGTCCATAAAAGGATTGAAAATAAGACCCTCCAGACACTGCTGTGCACTTTGTGAATGTTATCTTATCCTATTTAGCCTCACGGAAACACCGAGGGGTTTTTCTGAAAAGGAAACCAAGGTTCACAGAGGCTTAGCGACTCCCGATAGTCAACCACTAGTATATTCTCTCCCAGTCTTTGATCTTAACCTCATGGGGAGTCAAAGGTGAAAATCACGTCTAATTGAGACATCAGGACAACCTTTTGAGATCGTGAAGAAGGTCAGAATTGTGTGAAACAGGTGGATGAGACGAAACGGAAGCAAGGACCAGGAAGAATGACGTCAGGGAGGCCGAGCCCAAGAAATAGCAAGGAGGGAAGGGTAGGATTTGATGGCAAGGTTGGAGCAGAGCACAGATGGCACTGGCTTCCACGCTGAAGGACCTGTATTCAATTCAGGGGCAACAAGGTGGGGCGCCTGGGTGGCTCAGGCGGGTAAGCATCTGACATCGACTCAGGCCACGATCTCATGGTTCATGAATCTGAGCCCCACATCGGGCTCTGTGCTGTCAGCATGGAGCCCGCTTCAGATCCTCTGTCCCCTACTTGTACATGCTCTCTCACTCTCCTTCTCTCTCAAATAAGCAAACATTAAAGAAAAAAGAAGGCAATAAGGTGTATAATCCCAACTCCATCAGTTACCCTTATTGGGCAACAAGCCAGGTTAGGCTTTACAACCTGGGATCTGGCCTAGAAAAAGTTCAAGAATGGGAAATGCCGAGAAGTAGAAAGATTATTTGAAGAATGGTTGAGAAAGAGAATTCTTGGCCTTTTTAGTAATAGCAGAGGGAATGGAGAAGAGGTCATGCTGGCATCATGCTACGGGAGGTCACCACTGAATCCCCTATACCCAGTGTCGTGTTCAGGAATTCAGGAATAAATACAAGTAACTCAGGAATCAGGTTCTTGCCAAAAATTAACATAAGTACACTTTCCACGCCAGGAGGAAATGGAGTGCTTTGCAAACACCTCTGCAGACAGTGGACTGATCGCTCCTAATGGGCAATGGGAAAATCCAGCAGAAGGAAACACCACCACACTCAGAGCAAAGTAATACTGAAAATAGAAGCTTGGGGGAGACAAAGGGCACCCTCTAATCCTCCTGTCCCTTACCCAGGGCACGGACCGATGTTGCTCAATGTTGAGTTGATCAAAGGTGAAGGGACTCTTCTGGATCTGCAGAAAGCAGGATTCCAGGATATGGGGTGAAGCCCACTTTACAGAAGAATGGAAAGAGGCCTCGTATGCACAGGCGGGGAGGCCAGAGCTCAGAAGTTCCCTGCAGAGGCCCTTAGAGAGAACAGGGGTGAGCCCCACATGTCTGCGGTCTGACCGGACCCCTCCTCCCGCCCCCATCTCCACCTCTCCCTCCTCCCTGCCGGGAACCAGGTCACAGGGGGTGGCTTCCTGGCAGTCCCTGTACCTAATAAATAACCCCAGTGATTTCCCGGCAGGGCCCCCCCGCCTTTCCATCAGGGGCTTTGACTGTTGAACCTGGGGGCAGGCTAGAAAATCCGTGTATATAAAACCCGGGGAGCCTCAGGCCTAAGAAGTGAGCCTCAGAAGCTGGGGGGTGGGGTACAAGCTCGGGGCCTTCTGTACCCTCAGCCGTTCACTCTGCTGCTAGCACAGCCCCAGGCCGAGCATGGACAAGCTGCTGCTCTGTGTCTCTGTCCTTGCCAGCCTCCTGGGAGCCTTCGCTCAGACAGGTAGGGTGGTCAGGGGCAGGGTGTGTGCCCGGGGAGCACGAGATAACAAAAGAGGGTGGGTAGGTCCTTTTGTCCTTGCATGCATGGTGAAGGTCATCTTTCTCTCCCTCCCCCAGCAGACCTCAGTGGGAAGGTGTTTGTGTTCCCTCGAGAATCTTCTACTGACTATGTGACCTTGACTCCAAAACTGGAGACCCCTCTGCAGAACTTCACCTTGTGCTTCCGAGCCTACAGTGATCTGCTCCGTGCCTACAGCCTCTTCTCCTACAATGCCCAGGACAAGGACAATGAGCTCCTGATCTTCAAGAACGAAGTTGGGAGCTACTCCCTGTACATCGGGAGAACCAAAGTCACCTTCAAAGTGATCGAGATGGTCCCCAGCCCTGTGCACATCTGTACCAGCTGGGAGTCCTCAACCGGCATTGCCGAGTTTTGGGTCAATGGGAAGCCGCTGGTGAAAAAGGGCCTGAAGCAGGGTTATGTGGTGGAAGGGTACCCCAAGATAGTCCTGGGGCAGGAGCAGGATTCCTACGGAGGGGGGTTTCAGAAGGCCCAGTCCTTCGTGGGGGAGATCGGGGACCTGTACATGTGGGACTCCGTGCTGTCCCCAGAGCAGATCCTAAGCCTGCAGCAGGGCTCCTACCTCTATGCCAACGTCCTGGACTGGCACGAGCTGACCTACGAGCTCAAAGGGTATGTCATTGTCAAGCCCCTGGTGTGGAGCTGAGCTTGAGGCAACAAGAACACTGCCGCGTGAGGAATCCACTCAAGGCAACCACGCGGGGGATCTTGATACCGGCGGCTCCTGCTTTTTCCAATTTCCTGTCTGCACGCTGCCCAGTTAAAATAACAACAACAACAGTATGTTGCATGTGCCGCCTGCATTTGTGTGGTACTTGTTGCCGCGTCTTTCTCCTCGATCCGCTTGTTTGGAAGACAGTGCGTTATTATCCAGCGTGATCAGGGTGTGGAGTGGGGGGGGGAGGGGCACCTGTAACTAAAAGGATGGGTCTCAAAGCCAGGGGCTCAGGGAGCAGCGCGGGGGGGGGGGGTGCTCCTTACTAGCTCTCCGTCATTTGATTAACTCCAGATATGTGCACAATGTCACAAGGAATCCTATCTGGTTTTCCAGCTGCAGATGCAAAAGAGGTCAGAGGCCAGGCCAGATAAACATGAGTAAGTAGCACAGAACCTGACATCAAGTAATGAGGAAAACTGGCAGCAGGAATGAAAAGTAAAACTGTAGAAAAGTCTGGCATTCATTGTGCAAGAAGGCAAACGTGCAGGGTTTTTTTTTAATGTTTATTTTTGAGAAAGAGAGAGCGAGAGCAGGGGAGGGTCAGAGATAGGGAGATACAGAATCTGAAGTAGGTTCCAGGCTCTGAGCTGTCAGCACAGAGCCCGACGCGGGGCTCGAACCCACAAACCATGAGATCATGACCTGAGTCGAAGTTGGACGCTTAACCAACTGAGCCACCCAGGCGCCCCTAATGTGTCTTTTTTCTCACACACACACACACACACACACACACACACACACACAGAGACCAAAAACAAAAAAACACTGGTAGCATACAATGCTGGATTTTCAGAGTCTGGTCCTAAAGTCATCAAGGATATTGCTTAGGACCTCCCGGTTCAAATCCTGTGGATCTACCTCTTAAACCCTTTAACGTGACATTGCCCTCCATTATCTGATCCCCGCTTACCCCTTTCAGATACGACTCTCAGCACCAAACATTCTAATTACAATATTACACACCATCAGATTTTATCAGATGTTACTGTCATTACAAAAGCCACAAGGCACATCCCCAGCAGAAATGAGGTGTTTTCTTAGAGAATGACCTCAAAGAGAACGTGGCTGTATGTGGGAAACAAGGCAGGCTTTGCCCGCAGATAATGGGGCGCGAGGCTGAGGGAAATCAGAAAGACCACATTGCTGGACAGCTTCCGAGTGATACAAGTGAGGACTTCAAACTCACGTGCTCATTCGCCCAGGATCAACAGGGAGGCAGGTGCCAGACCCGAGAAAGAAAGACAGAGGCTGTGGACTCCACTAATGGGGCAAGAAGGTCAGGCAGGCAGGAGCAGGTGGAATCCAAGATTGGTAGGGGCCTTGGATGCAGTCACAGGGGCTTCATAAGCACAGTTCACACTTTTCTCTCTAGTGAGAGGGAAGCACCATGTAGAAAAATTATTTTCCATTCACCAGCTCTTAGGGCTTGCTTTACAGTTTAAAGTCAACCACCTTTCTTGTACTGTGTGTCCTAGAAAGATGGCTTGTAGGGAGCCTTTCCGAGCCCACTAGTTGAGAAAGCTCTTGGTGAGGTTAAAGCAAGTTTGCACAGCCTCTTGCCAATGAGATGATGGTCAATATCCACCCTCACTCAATTATTTCTGCTTGAGCACCAACCCCCAAGGTACCTTGTTGATCAATATCGGGAGTGACTTGTCCCTTTATTCTGGCCCTGGTATGATGATTGCACCTTGTGAAGGAACTTCTTCTGGGAACTTCTTTTAATTATGGGAACAGACATCGTATCCCCAGCAGGTTCTGTTTCCCTCCATACTTTCCCTCGAGCTATGAACAGGTTAATGACCCTTACTCATGAAAGATTGACCTTTATGTGTACAATTCTGTTTCTGCCATTGCTTTAATCCAAGAGGTTCATACAGCTCAACATGTAAATCAACTAACCAAAAATGTCTCCCATGCCCTGGCTATTCAAGAAACCATAGACAAAAAACTAGACACAAAGGTAAATGCATTCAAAGGGGCTATTCTATGTATCAAAAATGAGCTAAACTCTTTAAAGGTATGGTTGGCTCTCCAGTGCCGTAAAGAATATAACTGGACAATCAAGTCTTGCCCAGAGACAAAGAGCCTAACTTAGAGAGAAGGCACAGATAAGGGCAGAAGATAAGTTACCACATATACCTTTGCTAACTGGTGATGTATAACAGTCCCTTCCCTAAGGCCTACATTCCACAAACCCCTTCCCTTACCCTGGCAGCTGTGATGAGGATGAATAAGAGTATCTACAACTTAACCTATGACTTAATCTTAGCGTTATTAAAATGTGTATGTTATCCTGTTTTTCGCTAAGAACACCCCGTTATTTTCTTGGTTACTCAACCTCACTATAATTGGGGTAGTTCTGCAAGAATACTTCTGTAAAACCTGTTTCTGTACATTTTCCAAAACATCTTATCACAGAGAACTGTCCATTGTAAAAACTCCATTTTTTGATGCCATGTTAACGTTTGACCTATAAATAAAGACACCAAAACGGACAGGGCAGAGATGCCTGCCTGGTGATCAGAAAGAATCTTGGGGCTCTCTCACTCCCTCTCTCACTGACACCGTCCATCCTTCAGGAACCCCTGAACCTGGTTGGAGCTGGACTCCGGCAACCGCTCTCTTTCTGGAGAGCACATACTTCCATCAGGAGCACAGAGACAGGTTTGCCCAGACGTTGCGTTGTCCACCATTGCCAGTTTTTATTTGTTTAAGTTTATTTGAGAGAGAGAGGGAGGGAAGGAAGGGTGGAGACAATCCCAAGCAGACTCCACACTATCAGCACAGAGCCCAATATGGGGCTTGAACCCACAAACTATGAGATAATGACCTGAGCTGAAACCAAGAGTCAGATGATTAACTGACTGAGCCACCCAGGCGTCCCCTGCTAGTTCTTAATAGTTTAGCTTAACACCCCCCCCCCGTCACAGAACCTAAAACAAGTTTTAAGAAACGAAGCCTGCGTACTTTCCAGAAGCATCATCCATTTATTTATTGAGCCCCTACTCTGTGCCAGACACTACGCCAGATGAAAACACAACACTGAGTGACCCCGTCGTGGTGCTGGTTTTGGATTTCATATTCTAAGTCTGTGCCATCTGATACTTTGTGCTTTCTGGCACTCATCAGCATCTGTCATAATCCATACCTTGCCATCATTAGGCTTTCCTGGGTCTCAGGCTGATATCCTAACATCCCCTCTCACCTCTGAGGTAGATGGAATATTTAGTCTCAGGGATCATTTCCCACTTCTCCCTTGGCCAGAAGTAATGTCTGTCTGCTTTCTCGCCTCTGGGGACCCTCTAACCTCCTGAGATGGCTCTCATGGACAGAACACAATATGACCACAAGCCAGCTTTTCCTTCTCTGTGACCCACACCTCATCCCATAGCGACTGTATCCCTTGTCCCCATGAACTCTAGGAGTCCAGGATGAAGGTAACACATCTCTGCTTCTATGATGGCCTTACCTTGTGCAAATCTTTGGAGTCTCCCAATAGCTCGGAGCATGTTTTAAGCTTTGAGGGACTCTGCGGAAGACCCCACCACCACCACCACCAGGCTTGAGGTGAAGACTGTAGAAATCCCAGCAACAATCCAGGGCACCTGGGTGGCTCAGTCAGTTAAGCATCTGACTTGGGCTCAGGTCATGATCTCATGGTTCTTGAATTCAAGCCCCGCATCAGGCTCTGTGCTGACAGCTCGGAGCCTGGAGGCTGCTTCAGATTCTGCGTCTCCCTCTCTCTCTGCTCCTCCCCGGCTCGCACTCTGTCTCTCTCTTTCTCTCTCAAAAGTAAACATAGAAAAGAAAAAAGAAAAAAAAAAGAAATCCCAGCAACCATCCTGTCAGGGCCTCAGGAACATGACCTGCTCTTTTCTCGAAACAGCTGTGGGAAGCCACGGCTCTCCCCAGCGCAGCCCCAAGCCCACATCCAGCTCTCTGCATACCTTGTTCTGGCCCAAGGATACAAGGGTCCCTGAACTTGCCCTGAAGCATTTGCTTTGCACATTTGTGTAAGTGGATCTGCATCGTGTTCTTGCAATTCTCTAGGGTCTATCACATCGGCGGCTCCTTCCAAACTGAAGAAGGAAGAGCTCCATTTTAACACCATTTAAAACAGAGATGGGATCTGTGGCTGCTTGTTCTAGGCACTTTCTTCTCAGGCATAATGGTGGTCACAACACGGAAAATAGCAGGCAACCCCTTCGCTCCTTGAGAACTCATAGGAAAATGGAAGGACCTGGAAGGTAGGATGACCCAGGAACAGGAATGGAGAGTGATGCCATGTGTGAAAAAGCTTGGTAACTGCCCCTCTCCCCATGCTGTTCACTCAGGCTGGCAGAACCGGGAGAATAAGCAGTACACAGGTATGCAAAGAGAGGCTTAAACCTGCAGATGTTTCTAGTAAGAAAAGCAGTTTCTGAGCCTCTGTCTTGTACGAGGGTCTGGTTCTTATTTGTGAAGCTACAGAAAAACAGGTCAGAGCACTTAGCCTCATGTCTGCAGAGAAGTCTATAAAGGACTTTTCTTGGGTGGAAAAGATTTTCTCCTACTTCACGCAAGGGCACCAGCGTGCAGTCACATCCAGAGAGCAATGCCAAGACATTCCAGGTGCTTCTCACACTTACTATGGTTTACAGTGAAAAGGGCTCCAAGAGCACTCAAGAACAGAAGGAAAGGGATACCTAACCTGAGTCACTTTTACTCCTGGTCTCGATGGGACCAAGCAGCTAACTTCTCAACTAAACTCTATTTGTGTTCCAGAATCTTCCATCTAGGTTTTGTCTGGCTGTGGCCCTTCTTCTGACAGTCCAACGCAGGGGATCCCTGGAGGTACCAGCGTACAGTTGGAGTATGGCAAAGGCAGGTCACATGCAGCCACCGGACCCAGAAGCAGTGTTACTAATGCTGATGGGGAAATCGCACTGGGACCCACAGTCCACGGGGGGGGGGGGGGGGGCAATCCTGCTGTGTCTGGAGAAGGCAAAGGCAGATATTCAGCATTTCAGCAACTTCTTGTTGTTGCTTGCAGGCTCTGTGTGAAGGCAGGTGCAAAGTATCTGCCCAACACACATTCAAGCACAGCACAGGTGTTCACCATCAGCAAGGATGGTCCAGAGGAGGAGGATTCCAGAACTTTCAATCCTCTACCTTAACTTTCTGTCGTGTTCCTACAAACAAGGGGCCATCCACATTCTACTAATGTCCCTGCCCCCAAACCTCATCCTTACCTATCATAACCCATGTAGGTTTCCTACTAGAAGAAATGAGACAAACTCTTCTCCTAGATGCAGGGACGGGGCAGGGCAGACACCTGTGACTTCTGCACAAGAGCACATTCATCAAGAGGACAGGAGATGGTGCCACGTGACAGTTAAACACATCTTTGTCTGAGCCGAGCTCTGTTTCCCCAAAGGGAAAGAGTCCCAGGCCGGGTGAGACCAAAGCTTGGCCACTATTTCCCACGCGATTCATCTGTAATGAGCTCCCCTGGCTCATTTCTGGATTGACTCCACGCAGCCCCAGGGGATGCACAGGGACACTCTTGGCACATCAACCCAGGAGACCAAAGCCCGACAGAAACTCTCCCAAGAGGCTCTTCCGAGTCACAGTTTAAAGGGGCACCTTCTCCAAAAAGGTACAGCCAGCAGGACCAGAATTGCTCAGCGTGAAGGTGTTAAGTTACCTTGTGTTTTAGCCGGAAAACAGTGACGTGTGAGTAACCTAAGAATCCAGTAAGGCTGACCTAGAACCCAGTACAGCTCGGCTCTGAGAGACACCAAGATTCAGGTCCTTCTTTTTGGGGGGTGGGGGGTAACTCTAGCAATCGTTTTCTTGCCACTGCCATGATCCTTTGCAAGGAAGTCATGGTTCTCTGGGGGGAAAGAACATGGGTGGATCCCAGACTCAAGAAGGTGGCCGGTCTCCCGGGTGGGCGGACACTTCGGTCCCAAAGAAGTCACCGTTCTCATCTGTTCAAACAGTTCACAGAATCAGAGTCTTAATCCCTCCCATGCTGGCTCCCTGGGTCTATTTTATTTGAAATGAAGAGTAAAGGACAGTACACAAGGAGGTCTGGTCAAAAGACACGGTCATTTTTTTTTTTAACTTGCAATCCTCTGTGCATACACATTTGTGTAATGACACCCGAGGCTCGGCCTACCTTGCATATTTTAGACTTTTTTCAACATAGATTCTGTTTCTAGGCATATATTTTGCTTATGAAGATTTAGGCATTTATAAACACCTCTGGGTTTTGTCCTAATTTCTTCCCCTTGCAAATGGGGTTTCCTTTACACCCTCAGTGTTTCTTCCCCTCTGTTTTTCTTTTTTCCTCTCCTAGAAATACTGGCTCCAGGACTACAATTTTGATGCATGAGCACATTTCTGTATTCTTATTCTCCCGGAGGGTTTTTATCCTTCTGGAATGTATAAATCATTTTGAAAGCTTTCTACACTACACCGTGCTTTTGAGATCATCTACTGGTGTGTCCCTTACACAGAAATGGCCTCAGGGTTCAGCCACAGGAGTGCTCAGATTTAGGTGGGAGAAGGGCTGATTTCATGGATGCCTTCATTTCTGGCTGGGCAGACTAAAAAAGGCAACCAGTGGGGAGAGGAGGGGCCATCCGGTGCCAAAATCGTCCTGAAGTTCAGTGACACGCATTCTAACTGCTCCATACTCCCCTGGCTCCGTGGTACTCCCCATGACCTCTCTGCCTTTCCCGAGGAGAGAGCTGCCCTCTCTTGCCACCCGAGGTCTTCTGAGTAAGAACAAAAGACCAAGGAGGAGGAACACTGTGATTCGCTCCCACCTTGCCCTCTGGGGCCACCCTCACCTCCTGGGACAGCAACAGCCCTGCGTGGTCATTTGAGCCATACGTTGCTCTCCAGCAATAGTTTGGGATTGCTCCTACCCTTCAAAGAGAGGTTGCCAAATGGTCTAAGTGGGCAATTACCCTCAATCTGTACCCAGTGCCGAAATATCACTGGAAACAACAAGAGGCAGTAAAACAGGGCTTTGGATGTGGACTATGCTTGGAAAGAATTCTAGGACAAGTCGGGGTGAGCAGAGGTCAGCTGCTGTGAGAAGCGTAGCGGGCCAGCATGGAGGGGATGGACCGCGTGGAGGGTGAACCCCAGTTAGCACAGCCCCTCCTATCCCCTCTCGCTGTGCAACTCAAGCGGGAAAATGGATAGCTCCCCCTAGCAGCGGGGCTTCGCCATTCCCTCACACTCCGCACACCTTTCCCCTAAGCAGATACTAGCACGGAAAGAACGTTGCTTGGACCATTGCCACTGTTCTGCGCTCTCATAGTTCTTCACGTGCACGTGACCATATGCATTTCTTTCCAAGTTTTAAGACGGTCTTAAGATAGCCTTTCATGCTCTGTTCCATCCAATCCCACTGTGTACCACAGGCAAAAAATGTGACTTCTCTTCCCCAGAAGTCAGCCATCTTCTCTAAACCTTTATAATCTATTCAAAGAAAGTAAATTTGCATTTACAGGAAGCACACTTACAACAAACCTGTGGCTGGTCTGGGATGAAAGCAGCACTTTTCAGACCCTCATTTGAAGACACCATGAATTTTTTTTGCCCCTCTTGACTCCATTCAGTTCAGTATTTTCTCCTCTCCCCGACAACAAACATGGGCACGACTTTCCTGGCTCAGATCTCCTGGCACTCATTACAACAGGCTCATCAAGAAGCAGAAAAGGCAGGTTCAATCTGTGGTTCTCACCCAGGACGTACTGGAATTCTTTACTCCCTGTAACCAGGTTTCCCAGCCCAACATTCTCCTGAAACTAACCAATAATCAGCAGTGACCTCTTGGCTCAATCTGATGTCTGCTCTCAGGTCTCCTTGACTTCTAACCCTTTGGGAGCCACACCTTTATGTTCTCAAGTACTTTCAACCAAGGGTCATCATCCTCACTGTAAATAGCAGTGTAAGAAGGCGGTCAGATGCCCCATCATCTCACTGCCCCCGCCCCCACATAACAGCTAACACAGCAGAATATCAGGTAGATCTTCTTTCAGGCTTTTTCTCGCATATATAGTTTATATGCATTCACACATGCATCCAAAGATTTTAATCCTACTATTATTCTTTACACAGTTTTGTCATTTGGTGTAGAACTCACATCCATCCACGGTAACAGAGTCCGACAGCCCTTTCTCCTAGGGAAGGAAGGTTTGAGGTCAGCTGTCCAATCCAGGTGCCACATGTCACATGTGGCTTTTTGGCCCTGAAACACAGCTAGTGAGACTGGGGAATCAAATATTTACTTTTAACTTTTTTTAATTTAAGATTTTTATTTATTTTTGAGAGACAGAGAGACAGAACACAAGCCGGGGAGGGGCAGACAGAGAGGGAGACACAGAATTTGAAGCAGGCTCCAAGCTGTCAGGGCAGAGCTGGACGTGAGGCTCAAACTCATGTACCATGAGATCATGACCTAAGACAAAGTCAGACGCTCAGCCCACTGAGCCCCTAGTTTTAACTGTATATTATAGCTCTACCTCATGCTTTCTAAAAAGCTGCCTAGAGTCATACGGTCACTCTGGAATCTACCTTTCTAGTTGATCTTCGGAATTCTTTTGTGGCACACCCATTTCTAACTTTTTTAAATGTTTATTTTTGAGAGAGAGAGAGAGGGAGAGAACGTGAGCAGGGGGAAGGATAGGGGGAGGGCAGAGAGAAGGGGGGAGAGAATCCCAAGCATGGGGGGCTTGATCTCACCAACCATGAGACCATGACCTGAGCCAAAAATCTAGAGTCCGGTGCTTAACTGACTGAGCCACACAGGCACCCCACCCATTTCTACTTTAAACATTTGCCTCCTTATTTTCCATGATGGAGCACTTTTCAGAAAACTTGCAACATTTTCTAGATTGTGTCTCCTCGATTCCTAATGGAAGTTTCCTCAATGTGCCCTAACTCTGCTGCCTGCTGCCAACTGCCGTGAACTCAGTCTTCAAGTACAATGGCTCAGACCACCATTTGATATACAGTGGCTGTCCCAGAGTCCCTCACCTAACTCCTAGGAAAGACCGCATGTGCTTACAGGGTGGAGAGGCAGGACCAGAGAGGCTGATGCTTCTTCCACTCACTCCCAGCAAGCCTGCCTTCCTCACTCCATCTCCCCTCTCGCACTGTGCTCCCACCCTGTTCTCGCCACTTCCCGATGCCACTAACGCAAGGCTACACACACAGTGGCTCACAGGGAAGGTCTGGGGCTCACGACACAGTTGAGCAATTTACAATCAAATATTATATGCCTTCACCCTTAAAATTCCCTCCGCCAAAAAACAAAAAAATCAGTCATTTCTTTTATCTTCCTTCTGACCCTTCTCTTTTCCAGTAACTTCCCCTTTTCCCTTTAGTTTACTTGCCACTAAACCCTCAAGTCCCTGTTAGCGCTTTCACAAGAAAGCAATCTACCAACGACTTGACAGAACATCTCGGCTGAGCCCAGATGACCTCATCTTCACACCCACTGAAGTGTTCCCGGAGATCCTGTCCCTGAGATTAATTCTGCACCCTATACACTGTTCTAGGTTTTTTCCTAAGTGACAGGTACCCACCAGTGACTCTATCTCAGTAAAAGCCTGACTCCCTGACCCCCATTTTCTTGTTCCGAATGCTTCTCCTTTCCCTGGAAGGTATGCAGGCAAAGCTGGGGCAGCATAGGTTCAGGGCCCCTGCAGCCTATTATTAAAGGAAAAAGCCAGGGCATCTGGGTGGCTCAGTCAGTGGACCATCTGACTTCAGCTCAAGTCATGGTCTCTCGGTTCAGGAGTTCGAACCCTGCATCAGGCTCGCTGTTGTCAGCATAGAGCCTGCTTTCGATCCTCTGTCTCCCCCTCTCTCTCTCTCTCTCTCTGCCCTCCCCCCACTCATTCACACACACTCTCTCTCTCAAAAATAAAACATTAAAGGAGGGAGGAAAAGAAGGAAAAATACCTCCATACTCTATAAAAATAGCATCATGATAATACTTTGAAAAGGTACATGCGGTGGTCTCATCGAATGGTGGGTCCTTGGCCAGAGGTTTAAGGGAAGATCAGACATCATGAACTAAAAAGGGAGATGGGGATAAGCCGGCCCTAAGACCTATGCCAGCACCTTGATCACAGACCAAAATACAGACCACGTGCATGTGTGTGCATGCCTTCCATCCCTTTCTGATCTCCGCTCCAGAGTCCACCGTCAGGATGGAAACTGCTCTGTGCTGACTCCCCACCTTGTTTCCCGACGTTGGATCAAAGAATGCAGAGAAAGAACCTCACAGAAGTGACCGAGTTCCTTTTCCTGGGATTCTCCAGATTCCATGAGCATCAGTCCACTCTGTTCGTGGTTTTTCTCATCCTGTACGTGTTAACCCTGGCAGCCAATGCCATCATCGTGACGGTCATCTGCATCGACCGTCACCTCCACACACCCATGTACTTCTTTCTGAGCACGCTGGCAAGCTCAGAGACTGTGTACACACTAATCACCATTCCACGGATGCTGTCTGGTCTCACAGCCCAGAATCGGTCCATTTCCTTGGCAGGCTGTACCGCCCAGATGTTCTTTTTTGTCGCCTTAGCCAGCAACAACTGCTTTCTGCTCACAGTAATGGGCTATGACCGCTATGTGGCCATCTGCAACCCCCTGAGGTACACAGTCATCATGAGCACAAGGGTTTGTGTCCAGCTCATGTGTGGAGCCTTCAGCATCGGCCTGGCCATGGCAGCCGTCCAAGTGACATCCATATTTACCTTGCCCTTCTGTCACAGAGTGGTTGGACATTTCTTCTGTGACATCCTCCCTGTCCTAAAGCTCTCATGTATTGACACCACTATCAATGAGATCATCAATTTTGTTGTCAGTTCACTTGTGATCCTGATCCCTGTGGGCCTGGTCTTCATCTCCTATGTCCTCATCATCTCCGCCATCCTCAAGATCTCCTCCGTCCAGGGTCGGAAGAAGGCCTTTGCCACATGTGCCTCCCACCTCACAGTCGTCATCGTCCACTACGGCTGTGCTTCCATCGCCTACCTCAAGCCCAAGTCTGAGGATTCTGCAGAACAAGACCTTCTCCTCTCGGTGACTTACACCATCATCACTCCTTTGCTGAACCCTGTTGTTTACAGTCTGAGGAACAAGGAGGTCAAGGACGCTCTACGCCGAGTTGTGGGCAAAAACATTTAATATGTTGACCCCGTCGCTTTGAGACCTCTATCCCTAAGCAGCACATGTCTTCACTGCCTCCAACCTTATAAGTCCATTGTGTGCAGTCCGTTCTGGAATGGGATGTGCCCATCTCCCTTCAGCACCCCTACCATATAATCTTTTTGTTTCCATATATGCCAGAGTTCTGTCCAGGTGTTTTCATCTAGGTAGTTGAAAGGTCAGAGGGGATGGGCCTGATTTTTCAGAAAGTGTATCTGCATTTCTAGAGTGGGGCAGAGAAGGTCTTAAAAGCACATTAAATGTGGTTCTTTGAGGTTTGAAAAGGAAAACTTCTAGAACTTTTGTAATATCACTTACAGAAAATGAAATTGGACAAAATCTCAACAAAGGAAGAATAGTCAATAGTGAAATTATATCAGAACCTTTGGGATAGGGGAGATGTGTGTTTAAAAACAAAAAAAGATTAAGAAATTTGGAAGATACCAGTTTTGTTCTTGAAAGCATAGCCTCTATTATTTGACTGACACTAACGGTTGCTCCTAGCCCATGTGGCCCCCAGAGGACTGGCCATGGCTGTGAGCCGCACCGGCCTCATGGTGCATTTGACTGCATCCGTCAGTCTCTCTGGCTGCCCGTTCTCTCCAGGAGCCAGCTTCCCTCTCATTGTTCTGAAGGGAAAGAAGTTGGCCAAAAGGAGCTGTGCTCTCTTTGGAATAAGAGCCATGAAAGTATGATTGGCACACACATCAGGGCACTTCTTGGGTAATACCACTTCTATTAAATGTCTGATTCATGGTTTCATGAGTTCAAGTCCCACATCAGGCTCTGTACTGATAATGCAGAGCCTACTGAAGTCTCTCTCCCTGCCCACCTCCCCCCCCGTCCCTCCCCTGCTCATGCAGTCTCTGTCTCCCTTAAAACAAATAAACTTAAAAAAATTCGTTTAAAAAGGTAGAAACCTCTAGTTATAAGTAGGATCTGGAGATGAACACAAGGACTGTAGGTAACAACACTATACTGTGTATCTGAAACTTGCTAAGAGTTGATCTTAAAAGTTCTCACAGAGAAGGGGCCCCTGGATGGCTTAGTCAGTTAAGCATCCAGCTTCAGCTCAGGCCATGATCTAATGGTTCGTGAGTTCACGAACTCCATATCAGGTTCCACACTGGCAGTGCAGAGCTTGGAGCCTGCTTCAGATCCTCTGTCCACCTCCCGCCTCTGCCTCTCTCCCACTCACTCACTTTCAAAATAAATAAACCTAAAAAGTAAAAAAGTAAAGAAAGAAAAGTGTTCAAGGATAAAATGATGTGTAACTATGTGTGGTGATGGAGATTATTATGGTAATCATTTCACTATATGTATACAGTGCTTTCATATACACACAGTATACACACACACATTATTTGTATACCTTAAACTTATATGATGTCCAATATCAATCCTATCTATAGAAAAATAATGGTGACCTATCCTAATACTCTTGACAGAATTAGAAATCCAACATGAAGAAAGAAAAGAAAAATGGAAGAAGAAAAGAGAAAAAAGAAAAAAGAAGAACAAGTCCCTCTGTAATTGTAGATCTTGAGTTCTACTGGAACAAGAGCTCAGGCCCCTTTGTTACCGGGACCAGATCCCTCAGTTTCTCACCACCTGATCTCCCAGACCCTATGTATCCTGCCTCAAAAGGTATCCAGGGTGGAGAAAGCTGACCCAGAAATACCAAGCATCAGCAACACCAGGCTCAGCTATGGGAGGCAACTCACTCTGGGTTGAAGGAGTGGAGGGAAGGAGGCAGAGGTCACTAAGGGCTAAGTGGCCTATGCTGTGTGGATTGTTATAGAAACTCCTCTCTGAGGGAAATAGCAATTCCAAACCCAGGAAAGCAGTGCTGCTTACGGCAGAAGCAGCTACCATTTACTTGGGGGTATACTCCACAGCAGGCTCCATGCTGTTAATCATCTCCATTATTTCATTTAAGACCATACCTCACAGCTTTATGGTTCTTTGCACTTTATAACAATCTCCAAATACCTTCTTTGATCCTTACAATACCCTTAGGAAGCAGGAGTCGCTGTGCCCACTTTTTAGGTTCGTGGAAGAAGTATCCACAGACTGGCTTCCAGCCATGCAGTTGGTAAGGAACAGGGCTGATCCCATGATCAGCTGGCCAACTTCAACGTACGTCTTTTTCTCTGTGTCACTGCCATTTCCGATCTTTAATTTTTCTGAAAGACCTTAGATTATCCTGAGAGGTGGTATATTCATGGAGTCCCTCTGGGCTCATCCTGGACATCACTTCCACCACAAGTCTTCCCTAAACAACTTTGGAGATGTTCCCCAGTGAGCCCCCATGCCACTCAATGCAAGACCAGCCATTATTTTCCCATGGAAAGCAAGGCCCACCTCATCTGGTCATTGCAAAGCAAGCCTGCCTCCTATAGACCTTCTGGTTCATTCTGCCTCCTAGCACAGCTCCCTCCCATAGCCCTGCACATCCTCCCCCAGACCTGAGTGGGACTGATCGACCACTGCCAATCTCCTCTAACATCAGGGATCATGAGTTTGGCCACCTTGTACCATCTGCAGTGGGGGATCCCTGTTTTCCCAACAGTAATTAGGTGGCCAGACATGATAGAGCATGACAAAAAAATACAAGTGTCTTATGATCAAACGGACTCCACTGAGTGACTCCACTGAGTGGCCAAAGCTGGAGGTCACTTGGCGGGCCCCATGTGAGGGCAGCAGGAGCACCCAGGTCTTCTACAGGTAGGGCCTCAGAGGGAGAGGACTCTGCATTCCCATGTCCAGAAGGTTCTATGGGGTTCCTCAAAGAGCTCCTGCATATGCCAGAGCTGGCATTCAGGGGTCTACTACACCCCAAAATCCATCAGTGGCAGCCAAAGGAACCATGAAAACCACTCATAGGGCATGCCACCAAGGCTGTCAACAGAATTCATAGCCACTGGTCTCTCTCTCCTTACTCACCCCGATGCCTCAAAGAGCTAAATCCTGAAGCGGTGGAGAAATTTCAGAACCAGGCTGGCAATTCCCCCAACCACAATTTCCAAGGTTACTAAAGTAGAAGAGAAAGCTACTGAAAATCGTAGACCCTGCCTTTTCTAACCCTCGAGCCCCAACACGAACAGCTGGAGGAAGAGACCAATGAAAAGAACAAACCATTGACCCTACTGATCTTTCTACCTTCCAAACTACATGCCTGCCCATGGACAGGGCTGGCAGACTGAGGAGAGGGGAACTCAACTTTTAATAATTGAAAGAGGAGGAAACACAGACTCTGTCCAAAATAGCATTAAAAGACAGGAAACAGAAATTCTACAGAGCCTGGTTGGAAATAGAAGTTGGAGAGAGGGGAAAAAAAAATCAAACTGTTTATACCCATCCAACTGTGCTCAAAGTGATCAATAAACTGATTACACATAAATAGAATTTTGTGAAATTGTTTAGCTCTCAATGGAATCCATCTAGTAACAGGATTCTGTTCAACCTTCAGAAGTGAGAACTTTGTACACATTTTCAAAACTGTATTATTCAGGTATGCAGGGGACTGTACCTGCCATTTTACGGGAGCTCAATAAGCCTTTGTTGAAGGAGAACAAATGTGTGGATGAGGTTGGCTTTGGCTGCAAAGAACAGAGGTGAGCTCTGAAATGAGGCCAGGGTCTTAACTGGCCACAGACAAAGCTTTGCCTCTGGCCGCAAGACTTCCTTGTTCTTCCTTGCTCTCACTTAGGTAAGACAAGACTTCCCTGACCAAGTCTGTAAGAAAGAGCGGGCAGAGAGAACATACTAAATTTCTCTGCTTATTCAGACATATTCCTTCTCAGGCACCTGCATGATCGGGAGAATAAGCCACTGAACTAGGCTTCCTGAGGCCCTCCCCGCCCCAGCCCTCCTGGAGACACACACCTTCCACCCTCAGACCCTCAATGAGGCTGCTCCCATGGGGCTCTTTAAAGACTTGACAAGTGTGTAGTTTGAGATCCTCCTATGTGGTTAATTAACATTCATAATAGGAAACAAACCTGACTACTCCATCTCATCTGTAGGCATCACAGGGACAGTCCTTCTATAGCTGAAGCAGCTAGTTTCCACCAAGAGGCCTCAGACCAGAGACAGTAGAAACTTGAGATGGCTCCAAGCGACTTCGTGACAAGGCTTCATCTGGAGAGCTGTGCTCTCACTGGTTTAGAGGTAAGTTTGCCCTCTTTGATCCTGGATCTATAATCTTACCTTCCCTGGCCTTCTTCCCGTAGGAAAGAGAAAAGGCACGGAGAAGGAAAAAAACCAGATGACCAAATAAGATGGTATGAAATTTGATTAGATATCACATATTTAAATATTCAGTCCTCTGTTTTCCATACTAGGATTGATCTATAAAGAATGAAAACCTTTCTTTTTTTTAATGACTTGGGCTCGGTTTCAAGAGGCTACTGGAGTTCTTCCCAGCAGAATAAAAAAGGGTAAAGTGGAGCATTCCAAAGATGGGTATCCAGAATAAGAGAGACTCTGGAGGTGAACGACTGTCCACAAAGTGATGGCCAGGCTGGCCCAGAGGAGGAGCACAGAGGGGGTGGAGCATCGCTGGGGCACCCAGGTGCCCAAAGACCCCCTACGAGTCACCTGCGGGGTCACCCACCACAAGAACGAGAAATGCAGGTGGCCCACAGTGGGTTCATGTCAAGTGATGTTCTGGTCTTCACCCACACAGAAACTTCGGTTCACCTGCACCTGCTGACCAGAGACAAGACCTAGTTCATGCTTTTCAACTGTGGCAAAATATTCCATATTCATTTAATCTGTCCCCTGGCAATGGATGTGGAGTTTGGCGTTAATTTTATTACCAACAATGCTGCAGTGATAAACACTGAGCTGCCCCACACATGTGCAAGTATAAAGCAAAGTAGATAAATCTAAACACACAGCTTGGTGGAAATATAGATGATAATTCCATAACCTGAAAAATTATGCACAGAGAGCCAACAAATGTCTAAGAATACATGCAGAAAGATCTGCATTAAAGACATCAGCACAATTATGGGGAGGTAGAAGATTTAAATGATCTGTACTATAACAGGAAGTTAATAGATTTCTTAAATTTGATAAATCAAGGAACAGTATAGGAACAGAGAAGTAAATACCAGAAGACATAGCTAAATGAATTGCTTCTGGGAATTAGGACTTGGGCCAGAGGAAGGATAAAGCAGGAAATGGTTTTTCATTAGAAGCTTTTTCAGTACTGCCTGATTCTCAAACTATGGGCATGTATTACCTTAAGAATAAAAGTTGAAAACAAAAGTCAAAACAAAAAAAATAGCCTTGAGGGTAAAGATATGGAAGATGCTGTATTAAGATTATGAATTTCAAGACAAAGGGAATTTTTTAAAGGTTTAAATGTATACAAAATCCTATTTCCCTCTAGGAAAACTACATTACCACAGTAATAAAGGATGTTGCTCTGTTCCTCATATCCTCGCTAGCATTAGCAATTAACTTTTTAAAAAGTCTGCATGGTAGGTTTTTGAAGAAAGTCCGGGAGCATTTGTGTCTTCAACACCATTATTTAGGCATTCCGCCCCCCCCCCCCACACACACACACACAATCAAGCACTGGTATGAAATCAAAATGTAGGAGTCTTTGTTCAAGGGCTACCACCAAAATTTCAAGGCAATGCCAGAAGAGCTTTAAAACCAGAAAGCTTCCACACCTAGGCCATACGTCCATGAAGCTGGCCCTGCACAGACATCTGTGTTCTATTATTGAATTGTGAGCACAAAGAACCTGGGAATTCTCACTGGTAAAAGCCTCAGGCAGCCTTAATCAGAAACTATGGGAATTGCCCAGGACCCTCCCATAAGGACCAGGTTAGCAGTGCGCCTGCTGATGATAAAAACCAAGTTTAGGTGACTTGGAGGAGGAAAAAAAACAAGTTAACTGTAGAACACTTCTCAGTTGTTGTTGTTGTTTTTTAATTTATTTCTGAGAGAGAGAGAGAGAGAGAGAGCGAGCGAGCGTGAGGAGGGGAGGGTCAGAGAGAGAGAGGGAGATACAGAATCTGAAACACGCTCCAGGCTCTGAGCTGGCTGTCAGCACAGAGCCCAATGTGGGGCTCGAACTCACGAACCACGAGATCATGACCTGAGCTGAAGTCCGATGCTTAACCGACTGAGCCACCCAGGCGCCCCAAACACTTCTCAGTATTAATTCGTTACTGCCATGAAATGAAGGCATCAGATCATACCCTGAAAGAATGTGCATAATTCGACAGGCAGGAGACCCCCGGACCAAGGTTTAGGAGCCCGGGCTTCGATGTAAACAGGGACACTAGTTGGGAAGGGCAAGGCAGGATCCTAGTTCTAATGCCTGGAACACACCAATCAAGTCACTGGAACAGAAAGGCAGATCAAAGAAAAGGAATTCGTTAATGAGTTGAACCAAACTCTGCGAGGTTTTCTGATACAAAGCCCTGCTCCAAGGAGCTCACAATCCAGTGGGTCAAACAAGTGAACAGATATTGTAAGTGTTCCAAATGAGTCATGTCTAGGATACCAAGGGGGCAGAGAGGAAACCTAACAGAGGAAAAGAGGGTGGAGAGAGAAGGCAGGGTCTCCTGAAGGAAGAAGTGAGAGAGGAAAGGAAGGCCGACGGGGAAGTACAATAGAAAGTGAAAGAGGATGTTGTATTAGGGCAGGAAGGGGAGGCTCGGTGCTGTAGAGGCCATTTCCGGTGGGGCATTGAGGACCACAGCTCTGTCACCAAATTGGGGGCTCCATGAAAATGCTTACCAGATTAGGGGCATCAATGCAGGCAGCCAGCCCCAGGGAAACCGAACGTGGAGAAAGACCAGCAAAGAAATCCTATTTAGCTTCTTGCCTGGAGCCCACAATCAAATTCCCAGAGTCTCTGGGAATCCATCCTCAGGCCGACAGTCTAGATGGGGAATCAGACTTCAACCGTGCGATGAATCTGAACAAGGAGGGAGGGCTGAGCCGTAACCCAGAGACTGACACCCACTTCTTTCTCCCTCACTTGGCTGAGTGTTGACCCAGAGACTGAAATTCGCTTAAGCATGTCACCCAAGCAGGCCATGATGGGCCATACCCTTGAACCCAGCCTGAGCCAGGAGCCTGAGGCTCTGGTGCCTGAAACAGCACAGAAGCACCTCACCAAATAAGAACAAAGACTTGCACATTCTTCTGGATGCTCTGGCTGGCGTGGAGGCAAAGCTGTGAGGTTTTTGTTTCTAGCTGCACTTTTTTTTATGTCCGATTATCATTCATCACTTAAGAGATTACTTAATCCATTACTGGCACCCTAAAACTTATTTGTTTTCAAAGACCTCCGGAGAAGTGGTCACAGGTTATTTTCACTGTGGAGTCATTTACACATAAATTATATTTACAGAGGATTATCCTAGATCACCTATTTGAATTTCTTTCTTTACAAAACAAGATTCCCTCCAGGCATGGGGTTTCAGGCAGCTCAGACTATCAGTGTCCCGCCCCCACCCCTGCTCTGTAGTTTCTGTAAGTTTATTGTTGTCATGCACACACCACTTTCTTTCCTCATTCTGACAAATATTTCTTTGGTCTTTATTCCTATGGAGTTTTCTTCCTTGTGGTATTTTAAGTTTGCACCACACCACACCGGTTTTTGGTTTCTGAGACCCTAACAGGTAGACAGTTCCATGACCGCATCTTCACACTACCTGTGGACCGGAGAGAAAGAAGAGCTGGCCGTTCAGAGTGCCGCTCAAGTCAGGAGAAGGACAGGACTTGGTTAATGGATGCCATAAGCCTGAGAATCCTATACACACAAAGTCTCCTCCTGGCTCTCCACAGCCCAGATGCAAGGAGAGATGGTGAGTGGCTTTGTACCCTTCCATGACATGTTAGGCTTTGATCAGATTTGCTCTTTTTCTTTGGAAGGTGGGCTTCACACTGCAGAGGGTACACGGTGCTGGGAGTTCATGGGGATGGAAATACACATCCATAACACATGGGAAACGAACACAGGGAAGGCAGCAAAGCACACAGCTAATGCACTGGAAGGAGAGGAACCCCCATCACCTCCTGGGACCTTTCCCCTCCCTCTTCCTGAGAGTCTTAGGAAGAGCCAGAGGGAAGGAGCCCTTCACATCTACACACACGGCCAGGGGACCCACTGCTGGGCAGAGAAGGAACTAGAATAATATGAGCAGTTGGGAGGTAGAGCTAGGCTAGGAGGGGCTTGAAGAGGCAGAAAGACAATGACAGGAGCACACAGGTGTCACCAGGATGTCACCGCTTCAAAGGATCATTCACATCCAGTAACTTGATCCTCGTTTTATTCTACATGTAAGGAAACAGACCCAACAGGGTAGGAATCCAGAAGCTTGCTGTGAGTAGCAAGCTCCGCACTGGCTCCGTTATGCTTGGACCAGTCTGTCCTCAGGCTGACACAGCTCATCTCCAACAGTGGGCGAGAACGATGTGAGCAGCCAGGGGAGCCCCAGCAGGGATGGCAAGTCCAGAGTAAAGACGGTGTAGCAGAGGGGCGCCTGGGTGGCTTAGTCGGTTAAGCGTCCGACTTTCGCTTAGGTCATGATCTCGCGGTTCGTGGGTTCGAGCCCTGCGTCGGGCTCTGTGCTGACTGCCAGCTCAGAGCCTGGAGCCTGTTTCAGTCTGTGACTCCCTCTCTCTCTGACCCTCCCCTGCTCACGCTGTCTCTCTCTCTCTCTCCTAGAAATAAATAAAACATTAAAAAAAAAAAAAAAAAGACGGTGTAGCGGAGTCCGAGCAGATACAATGCAAAGGAACAATCTCAAACAAGGATAATGAAGGACAGGGATGAGCAAAAACTGCACATGTTCCCAACTAGTGGAAGTTCTGTCTCAGTCACTTAAACATTCTGTGTGAATTTCTAGGTCAAGGTATGGAGCATAGAATCGGTGACCCATCTCCTTGGGGGGGTTACTTTTTCATGTGGAAACTAGGATCACTCAGAGATATAGCAAGGTTTGTTAAGATATAAAATAACTCCTTTAACAAACATTTCTTGGTCATTTACTATAAAATAATGTTGGGGACATGCAATCAAGACACTAACCCGGTCCTCGGGATGTTTGCAGTTTTGGCATTAGGTTTTAAAAAGCATTTTCACATAGCTAAGCCACTGTAGAAGCCATGATAATTATGGCAGTTATGACTAGAAAAAGTGAAATGGCACTCTCAAGAATGTTAGAGATGAAAGCTTATCTTAGGGGATGTGAGAGTTGCTGGCAGAAACAGAAGGAGCTAAGCTACAGTGACAAGGAGGCTTACGAATGCAAATACAGAATATAGACACTCAGCAAGTATTCTTAGGCGAATGCAGAAGATTAATTTATCAAAGTGTTGAGGGAAATACCCAGGATGCATCAGGACTGAACACAAAACAAGTGTAGATTCTGGAGTCGCAATGAAAAGTAACATTTATGGAGTGCCTGGGTGGCTCAATTGGT
Organism: Hyaena hyaena; assembly: GCF_003009895.1. Lineage (NCBI taxonomy): Eukaryota > Metazoa > Chordata > Mammalia > Carnivora > Hyaenidae > Hyaena > Hyaena hyaena. The sequence goes on along the minus strand of NW_024080914.1, from coordinate 1,474,394 downwards.
TAAGCGTCTGACTTCGGCTCAGGTCATGATCTCATGGCTTGTGGGTTCAAGCCCCGTGTCAGGCTCTGTGCTGACAGTTAGCTCAGAGCCTGGAGCCTGTTTCAGATTCTGTGTCTCCCTCTCTCTCTGCCCCTCCCCTACTCACACTCTGTCTGTCTGTCTCTCTCTCAGAAATAAAAAACATTTAAAAAATGAAAAAAAGAAGTAACATTTATTTAACGCTTTTTACCTATCACGATTATCCTAAGTGAGCTCACTCACTTAAACCTATCAAATACTCGTGTTCCTACCTCACACATGAGGAACTTGAAACAGGGAGAGAAGACCTTGACACCACCATCACTCACGACAGAGTCAGGATTAGGACCCTGGTCGGCAAAGGTCAACAAACTATCTACCATGCTGCGTTATGCTTTCTTATTCTGGCAACACAAAAATGGTAAGTGTCTCCGATCAGATGACTTTATAGGAGAAGGCAGAAAATGGTCAAGAGCCCATGCAGATTCATGACTATGAGGCAGGAAGAGGGCCAGAATTTGGAAAGGTTACAAGGTCATATAGTGGAGGGGTAGAGGCCAGAAGGGTGTATCAGTCAGAGTAACTGGGAAGAGAGTCCACTCTACAGATGGAAGACCTAAGGAAGCCAATTCAGGAATTCCAACAGAATACAATGAGACAAACTGGGGATTAACCACATTAAAAATCTGGTAGCATCCCTACACTAGAAGGGCTAAGAGAAACCTAGGTCTTGGCTTGGCTTCCCTGCCTCCCTCTGAAAATCAGAGCCTGAGACCAGAGCTTCTGGGCAAATACAGTTTATGGACACCAACAATGAGAGGGTTGGAGCACTGACACCTACCCCATACAGTCAAAAACCCATGTATAACCTGACTCCCTAAAAAACTTAACTACAAATAGCCTACTGTTGACCAAAAGCCTTACCAATAACAGTTGATTAACACATACTTTGTATGTTTTATGTGTTTTTTACTGTTATCCTTCCAATAAAGTAAGCTAAAGAAAATGGTAAGAAAACCATAAAAGAAAATACATCTACAGTACTGTATTTTTAATTTTTTTAAAATGTTTTATTTATTTCTAGGAGAGAGAGAGAGAGAGACAGTGTGAGCAGGGGAGGGTCAGAGAGAGAGGGAGATACAGACTCTGAAATAGGCTCCAGGCTCTGAGCTGGCAGTCAGCACAGAGCCTGATGCGGGGCTCGAACCCACGAACCGCGAGATCATGACCTAAGCGAAAGTCGGACGCTTAACCGACTAAGCCACCCAGGCGCCCCTACAGTACTGTATTTTTAAAAATTCACATGTCAGGGTGCCTGGATGGCTCAGTCGGTTGAGTGTCCAACTTCAGCTCAGGTCATGATCTCACAGTTCATGGGTTCGAGCCCCGCATCGGGCTCTGTGCTGACTGCTAGCTCAGAGCCTGGAGCCTGCTTAAGATTCTGTGTCTCTTTCTCTCTCTTCCCCTCCCCTGTTCATGCTCTGTCTCTCTCAAAAATAAATACTAAAAAAATTTTTTTTAAAGATCCACATATAATTGGATTCATGCCTTTGAAATCCACGTTGTTCGAGGGTTACCTATAATCTAGGATGCGATTCCAAGAAGCTAGAGTGAGGTGCTAGAATAAAGGAGGGTAAAAATTCAGCATAAGGGCACACTGTTGAGGTCATATGCTGTGGGGAATGGGAGCCCAATCCCACCCAGGACCTTCTGAGGAACATGGAGAATGCACAGATTTTTCCACCTGAGAACTAAGTGGGAGAAGTATTTGTTCATCAGCTTCCATCTCTCATGTATGGAGGGTCACCCTCAGGAAGTTGATTTCCTACATTTCCTGGCTGTATATGCCTGCTTGCCAAGGAGGCTTTTAGAAATCTCTGCAGTGTACTAGAAAACCCAGGCCAGAAGGTAAATGATGTAGGAGTGCTTGAGGGAAGTGAAACTGTCTAGAGCTGTCCAGCTCCACGGTGCTGAAATCAGGCAAGGCTGAAAGGAGGGCAATTAGGGCACTAGTGGGGCCTAAGACAAGGGTTCTCAGAACCCAGGGGTTGTCACCAACTAGTCAAAGCTGGAAGTGGGAACCATGGAGAAGACACAGCTGATGCTGGAAAGGCTACCCACAGCTGGGGGTGGGGGTGGGGAGATCCTTGCTTCTCCTTCCCTTCTACCTTCCAAACTCCCTTTAGCCAACACCAGCCAGAAGTCAGCTGACACAGCGATCTGGAAACCATCCTCAGCAAATCCATTCTCCCCTCTTCAAGGGCTGGCCTTTCACCCTGATGGCATCTTTTCATATAAAGACATTATTTTAATGCAATCCATTGTAGCAGTCTTTCCCTTTATCGTTAGCACTTTAAATGTCCTACTTAAGAAAATCTTCCCTTCCCAAGACCATAAAGAAGTTCTTATGTGACCTTTTAGAAGCTTTTCCATTTTATCTGACATGTTTACATCTATAATTTGCCTAGATTTTATCTTTGAGTAAGGTGTGAGGCCGGGATCAGGTTTTTAATCTTTTATGTTTGTATATTCAGCTGGTCCAGAATTAGTAAGGAAAAAAATCTTTTCCACTGTTTTTCAATGTCATATTGTCATAAGTCAAGTATCTGAGTGTGAATCTGTTTCTGGTCTACCATTTCATTGATCTATTGGTCTTTGTGCCAATGCCACAGGTCTTAACCACTTTCACATTAAAGTATCTTGAAATCCAGATAAATTAATCCTCCAACTTTCTCCTTTAAAATGTCCTTATCTATTCCTGGTCTTTTGCATTTCCATGTAAATTGTAGAGTTTCTCAATTTACACAAACTATTGGAACTTTTGTTGGTATTTCATTGAACCTGTTAATTTGGGAAAAGGTGATAAAAGCTTTATATCCAATGTGTGTAAAGAACTTCCTTAAAATGTCAAAGAATCCAAAAGAAAAATGAGCAGAAGGCTCAAGGGGACACTTCACAAAAGGTGATATCCAAATTTCAAACAAGTAAAACAAGATCCATCAACCTTATTAGCAATCAGGGAAATCAGATTGAAGACCACAACATCTTAGTCTTTCAGGTTGCTTATAACAAAATGCCACAGACTAGGTGGATTATAGAATCCCTCACAGTTCTAGAGACTGTAAGTCCAAGTTCAGGGTGCAAATATAGTCAGGATAGGGTCCTCTTCCAGATCACAGATTTTCTCACATGGTAGAAGGAGCAAGGGAGCTCTCTGGGGTCTCTTTTATAAGAGCAGTAAGCCCATTTGTGAGGGCTCTGTCCCCATGACCAAAGCACCCCCCAAAGGCCCCACTTCTCTACCATGACCTTGGAGGTTAAGATTTTAACGCATGAATTTGGGGGGGGGGTACAGAGAAATTCAATCTATGGCACACAATATCACTAGATACTTGCCAAATAGTTTTAAAAGGCACATGATGCCCAGTGTGGTAAGGGGGACCACCTAGAATGTTCACACATTGCCAAAAAGGGCAGAATGGTATATGACCACTAACACACACTAAATATGTACCCTGGGACCTAGCAATTTTGTTTTCGGCATATACCCAAAACATTTATTTTCACCAAAAGATATATACAATAATGTTCACAAAAACAATACTGATGATAGGCCAGTAGTGGAAACTTTGCACATGCCTATTAGTTATACTAGGGATAAATGGAGCTCTACTCACACACTGAAATGATACAGCAAGAATGAATAAGTTACTACTATATGGAACAATGAGAATGAATCCCACAAATAAGGTTGAGGAAAAGGAGCCAGACATGATGCAAACTGCTAGATTCTCTTTCACATAAAGTTCAGGTGATGGAGGCGAGGACAGTGAGGACTTTCAGAGAGAAGACAGTGTAGTCACTGGGAGAAAGTATGGGTAATGCTTCTGAGGTCCTAGGGAATATTCTCCCTTGATCTAAGTGGTAACTACATGAGTGTATTTATGATCATGCATAACATATGCCTCTGTGTACGTGTATAGTATGGACATAATGCTTCCATTTTAAAACCTTAGCACATTTAAAGCACTAGATATAGTGGCTGACCTGTGTTAGGCACTTAATATCAGCAATAACAAATAAAATAATAGAAGCTGGACAATATGCATTTGTCGTATTTCAAAGCATCTGATAATTCCCTTATTATTACCCTGGAGCCAAGGCTAGAGTAGAGAAATCGTTTAGCAGGAGGGATCCGGAGGAAAGTCTGTTCTAGCAAACATGTGATTTGGAACAGCAGGGTAAGTCCCCATTCCCATTACCTCTGTCCCTGAGGCTATAGAGGCTTTGGTCACTTCCTCATCGGACAAAGAGGGAGAATCATGTGTTGGCTGGTTGATACCAAGCCCTTTGGGATGCACATACCCTTCTAAATAGACCTCTTTCTTTTCTCCACTTCACGTCAATTAACATTTACCACCCTATGCATAATTAAGACCCATTTAATTATAAATGTTAAAAGGAGTCCTGCTCTCATGAACATGCCTCTTTTTTGACAAAGAGGATTTCCACACAATCTAGATTACCTGCTAGGCAGGAAGTTTTGCCTCACCTCCAATTTTAGAATCCCTGAGAACACACCCTCCCCTGATCTCACCTTTGGAGTTGTCTGCAATCAGTCTGCAGAACTCGAGGGAGATCTATAGTCAGCCTCTCCTTACAGCTTCTTCTTGGGCAATGAACCCAGGTTTGCCCCCCCAGGTACACTTCCTCCCTTAGGTGGGGGGACATCCCTGGCCAGCAGCTGGCATATCCGTTCGCTTCGCCAAACACATTCCTTACTCAGGGGCACACCTGAGCCACCCCTCGAATCGGTCTATCCCTTTCAGCCCTAAAGGAAAGCCTCCCGCCAAGCAGCAGGCTCCACACTCCCTGGGCAGTACTTCCGAGCTCACAACTATCACCCCCATTCCACCAAACAGCAAAGCCCTCCCTCGTTAATGGCCTCATCTCCAGTTCTGTGCCTTAGCCTGCAACCAATTCATGTTTGCTTCTGAATTAATACCCCCTGGTTGGGACAGAAGAGGTCTTTGGCATAAAGTTACTGCACAGTTTCACCTCACCGGAGGCGGGATGGACAATCAGTGGAGGAAGTACAAAGATAGAACAAGAAAGAAAGAGAATGATAACCCAGCCCCCTGGTTCACCAGGCCAGGGGTAGAATAGTCAAGTCAATGCTGGAGAGTGAGAGCAAGCCTGTGTCTACACTATGTAGGTCAAGACTAGTTACACCTCAAGCGAGAATAAGAAGGACAGGTGCAGAGTGGAAGAGCTCCCAGGATTTAGCTCTGTGAATAGTCAGCAAGTAAAGAATCAGGGCTGTCAAGAATGGAAAGCCTAGGGCACAAGTCCCAGCAGGCAATTTCAGACAGCAGTTGTGTGATGTGGACCCCACACCCCACTGCGTGTTATGATCACAGCACGCCAACGGCAGTGAAGGACCACGCTACAAGGCCGAGTTGCAGAAACCGGACATCCTTTATACTCTGAAAGCTGGACTCCTCTCCAACCATTCCCCTGCAATTGCAGTCACAAAATCTGGCTAAACACAAGCCCAATGGCCATGCAGAGTATAGCCATTAGCTCTCCCACAGCAATAAAAGAGCGCCTCTTTGCTGCACACTTGCCAACACACTGCTTTTCCAAACTTTTTCATCTTTGCCCATCTGACTGATGAAAATTAGCATATCCGTGAAGTTTTAATTTGCATCTTCCTAATTATAAAGGAGAGTGCCCATCTTTTCATGGGTTTAGGAGCCGCTTGTCTGCTTTTTCCTCTGAGTTATTTATCCAAGCCTTTTGCTGGGTTTTCTAGTGGGTTACTGGTCTGTTTCCAAATGATCTGTAAAGGTCACTTAGAGATACTGTCCTATCACAAAGGACGGAGTTCTGTACTAAGTATTGTTCCTATGTAATTTGTCTTTTGACATCGCTTTTGTCAAAGAATTTTTAATAGTTGATTTTTTATAACTAATACACACGTGTGTGTGTGTGTGTATGTATATATAGCATGCTTAGATAGGCCTTCTAACCAGAAGTATTTTTAAATACTCTCTTGGCTTTTCTCATTTGTGGCCTTTTTGCACTTGAGACATTAATCCTTTTTATCTAGTATGTTAGGGATGCACAATCCAACCTTTTTCTAGGTTGTACTGAATATGTACTGGATACTCTTTCTTTTCAGGGATTTGAAATACCTTTGAGACCTTACATTCCCATATGCATTTGGGTCAATACTTAGACCTTCTACTCAATGGTGTATTTATGTGCTGGTGTAAAACTATCTTAACCTGTATAATTTTATGTTCAGTGGTAGAAATTTTCCTGGCTATTCTTCATCATTTTTCAGAGAGAGACAGAGCATGAGCAGGGGAGGGGCAGAGAGAGAGGGAAACACAGAACCCAAAGCAGGCTCCAGGCTCTGAGCCATCAGCACAGAGCCTGACAGAGGGCTTTAAACTCATAAACTGTGAGATCATGACCTGAGCTGAAGTCAGCAGCTTAACTGACTAAGCCACCCAGGCACCCTGATTCCTGGCTACTCTTGTTTTAATTTTTCTACATGAACATTAGGATCAGCTCACCTTAGGAGAAAAAAAAGTCCTGTTGGTGACTCAGAAAGACACTAAGTTCACGGCTTAACTTGTACAACCCTATCCAAGAGAACATTACACCTTCTCCACTCGTTCAAGTTTCCCTTCGTCCCACAAGAGTTGGTTTTCTTTGACTAGATCCTCCACATTTCTTTAGATTCTTAGAAGCTTACCTCATGTGGCAATGCAATATTCTCCACCATCATATCCTATCTGGTTATAATCTGTGTATATGAAAGCTATCGCTCCCTTATAGCCAGCCATGTTTTTAATTCTCTTACTTGAAGAATTCTTTGGAGTTTTCCAAAAGAGCAAGTTCACATTCTCTCTCTCTCTCTCTCTCACACACACACACACACACACACACACACACTCAGGCATGAACACACGTTGGCTACTGCCTCTAGAAGGATGTTCAAAAGTTCATGATGGTAGATACACTCTAGGTGTGCTCTTGCTACTAATATCTTAAGTTATACTGTTTCTGCTGTCTGAACCACTTGTAATGTCTGGAATAAACCCCACATGGTCTTCAATTTTTAGCATTTTAAAATGCTACTAGTTTGTTGGCTAATCTAGGGTGTTTGCATCAGTTTTTATAAATGAGATTGACCTACAGGTTTTATTATATTCTACCTTTATTATACTTATCAATTCTATGATTAGCCCATAAAAGAATCTGGAAGCTTCACTGCACTGTCCAACACAGTAACCCACAGCAACATGTGGCTACTTCATTAAAATTAAATAAAATTAAAATCCAGTCCTAAAAACCAGCTGCACTCAGGCACTCGGCAGTCACACATGCCTGCGTGCCACACTGGACAGCACTGTCAGAGTGTGGGTCACAGAAAGCATGAAGGGACAGCAGTGTACAGAAAAACCTAAAAGGCAATCGAATCATTTGTTTTTTCATGATCTGCTCTCAAGGAATAGCTCCTGAAAAAAGGTCTTTGGGAAGTCGTGTTCAGATTTTCTACGCCTTCCGCAATTAGTTAGGATCATTATTCCTAGAAAGTTAATTGGCTCAATGTGTAGGTTTCAGCAGGAAAAGTTTGAGGAAATAATTTCAGATTAAGGGAACTCTAACAATCTCCTTTTTTTTTTTAAATTTTTTTTTAATGTTTTTTATTTATTTCTAGGAGAGAGAGAGAGAGAGACAGCGTGAGCAGGGGAGGGTCAGAGAGAGAGGGAGTCACAGACTGAAACAGGCTCCAGGCTCTGAGCTGGCAGTCAGCACAGAGCCCGACGCGGGGCCCGAACCCACGAACCGCGAGATCATGACCTAAGCGAAAGTCGGACGCTTAACCGACTAAGCCACCCAGGCGCCCCATCTAACAATCTCCTTTTAAGAGGAACATGTGCTACCTGCCTGTCTGGTTAGATTAGGGGTAGTCGTTCAATCAAACACTAACCTACAGGTATTTCATTGATGGGATTGAAGTCTCTAAACTGTGTATTAAGACTTCCCTGCAGAACCTGAAACGAGCAGAATTCGGTCAGCTGAAAGCCTCAAGAACAAGCAAAGATGCTTCTGGGGAAAAAATCTGCTTATACTGCAGTACCAGATGGTCTAGGGTCCCAGTCCACCCTTCTGGGGTCTGCCGGATAGACTCGACCACCCCTGGCTGGCCCCCCAGTCAAGGAAGCCACCAGGTCTATTAGAATCCTGACCTCTGAATTACTTGTTTTTTCTATTCTTTTTTTTCCCCCCAAAGGGACTATCTTCATTTATTTTTCGGTCTTATTTTCCAGTTTCCTAGATCATTCTTGCATTTTTCTTAACTCCTCTACTTTGGGGTTTCCACTGGACTTTTGTTTTAACTAGAGAGTAATACATTTATTCTCATTGACTATAAATGGAGATTAATACATCCCTGAGCACTGCCTTAGTAATCCACAAACCCCACTGGAGTTCTAATATTGTTATTTCCTAGGTAGTTACTCTGCAATTGACACCTGGATTTTTTTTTCCTGAGTTGTCTAATGTGGTTGGAGTATGTTTTAAGAGAATCAATTCTGCGGGGAGGGATCCTATTTCTTTTATTCGTTATCTGTTATTGACTTATTAGAAAATATTTCAGCTCCCTTTTCTGGAATGTGTTGTTTTGTTTCTGGACTAATGTATGCTCAAGTTTTGTGATGATCCCATGGGAACTTGAATGAAAAATGCATTCTGTTTTCAGGCTACAAAGTTTGGTATATATCAATTTTTGAGATTGAAAGCGTGTATGTACTTACCTTTTGTCCACTTGATCATGAACAAAACAAGATTTAAAGTCCAGTAACATATCTATTTTCCACAATTTCTCCTCTATGAATGTTCATGATGATTCACATCCTGGAGTATTAGGAAGGGCACTTTTGCTCTTGTTTAATGCTTTTGGCTCAGAATTCAACCGTATCAGATATTCTGTTTGAATTTGCCTGATGTAACTGCCCTTACTCGCATTTTCAAGCTTTCGGAATCACTTTTAGAATTGAGTGTTGTGAGTTAATCTGACCCTTTTCTTTTGAGTAAAGAAATTTGACCTATTTACATTTGACATGACTTGAGTTTTTATCCTGCCATTATAGTTCAATTGGTGCTCCTGAAGCAAGTCTTCTATATTAAATTCTGTGGAGTTTTCTCTACACAGACTTGGGTTTTGTTTAGGGTGTATTTCTTAGTATTTCAAATGTTGGCATTTTTTGTTCTAGTGGTTCCCTTTATAACGGTTCTTCTATGTAGTGCCCTTAACTATTAGATAACCTAATTTAGGAATGATGATGGAATAGTGTATTTCCTCTTCATCCCTTTTATTCCCCTCTCCTCCATTGTCTGATTTTAGTTTACTGCATTATATTTATTTTCTTTTTTTTAAATGTTTTTTTTTTCTAGGAGAGAGAGAGAGAGAGAGAGAGACAGCGTGAGCAGGGGAGGGTCAGAGAGAGAGGGAGACAAAGAATCTGAAGCAGGCTCCAGGCTCTGAGTTGACAGTCAGCACACGAACCGCAAGATCATGACCCAAGCGAAAGTCGGACACTTAACCGACTAAGCCACCCAGGCGCCCCTATTTATGTTCTTTTTAATTACTTTATTTTTGAGAGAGAGGGAGGGAGGGAAGGAAAGAGCATGAGCTGGGGAGGAGAGAGAGAGAGACAGACAGACAGATAGACAGACGGACAGAATCCGAAGCAGGCTCCAGGCTCGGAGCTGTCAGCACAGAGCCCGACGCATGGCTCGAACCCACGAACTGTGAGATGGTGACCTGAGCTGAAGTCGGAAACTTAACCAACTGAGCCATCCAGACGCCCCTATTTATGTTCCTGAATATACTAATACGTATCTGATATCTGTTTAAATCACATCTTTTGATCTCCAGCTACAAAAAATGAAATCAGGAGAACCACACGACCCTCCCAGGCTCTACCTCGTCCTCCCTGTTGTGAGAACAGCACTTTTATACTGTCAGGTCACAGAAGGCTTACAATCTTTTGGCTCCTTAATGGTCAGGTAAATGCCAAGTGTGCGGTTGAATTCCTCTTGCCCTTCTCCTTGCTATACACTTGCTTGTCATCTTAACTAGGGAGCGTTCACCCGCCAGATGTTTGAAGAACTCACGAAAACACTTGGGTTTTTTAACCTGTAAGGACTCAAGAGCACAAGACAAAAATATTGTGGTCTCTAAACAGATTGCACACAGGCAATGTTTTGGATCAGAGTTCAAGTCTGGGAGGCACGACTCTGCCATCTGTCACTATACATGGCTTGAGGGAATCTGATTGCTGGCCTCATTTGTCCTGAGTGATTCAGCATCTCTGCTCGCATTCCAAGACCTGTTACTGTTTCTTCCAAGATCCCAATTATTTTGGATCTCCCTTGCTTAATTCCAAATAGAACCATTAGAGAGAGAGAAAAGGACACTTTTTCCATTACTCTTCCTTATTTCTATACTTGGTATCCTTTTCCGAAGGATCTATTCTTTTCATTATCTATTCTCCCTATCTTGCCTTTAGATTTTACTTATACTGATGGGATAAAGTTCTTGTTTCCTTCTGCTTCATTCTTTGCTCCTCGTAGGCTTGGATTTGATCTTTTCCCTAAGCTCTTGTATCTTCGGTGTCATTTCATAGATACAAGTTCACTGCATTTTGAAGTTGGGAATGTTCACGTCCTCTACAGACATGCTTTTCTGGGATCTGTTTTTCATATGCCAGTTGGTTTATTCTATCCTGTTCCTACTTTCTGGTTGTATCAACCCTGGGAGTGTTCCTCTTCCACCAACTCAGCTTCGGGGCATTTTCCCTGAACCTGGGTGGCGTTCCATGCTCCCTGGACTTCTTTACGATCCTGGGTTTTGTGCTATGCCATTTAGCATGGGGACAAGCTGCTGTAGAGTTCAGTGAGCTGTACCCCCGCCATGCCCCCCCACTTCCGGACTCACATACCATCGAGACAGGCCATTTCCACATGGGACTTGCTACATGATTTCTCACTTGTCCCCACAAATTTGGCCCAGGAAAACAAAAGCTTTAGAACAAAAGTTTGTCCTACAGTCTATAGGCTGTATTTACCATTACTGAAAAGGAAGGAATTTTCCTCAGCGGGGACTTTTTAAGAGGTGCCTTCAGGGCACCTGGGTGGCTCAGTAGGTTGAGACCTCATGGTTAGTGGGTTCGCTGCTGTCCGCTTCTGATCCTCTGTCCCCCTCTCTCTGCCCCTTCCCAGTTTGCACTCTCTCAGAAATAAACTTTAAAAAAGGGGGGGGGGCTGTGCTGACAAGTTCTCCCTGCTTCCTTCTGTGCACGCCCCTGCTTAATTTTCTCTGCGTTTAGAAGTCATTCCACTTACTTGTGATCCGAGGTTTTTAACATTTTCTAACTTTCCAAATATATAATTTATATTTTGATTCTCCTTCGCTTCTCTGCTTTTACAGCATTTCCAAGAGAAAAGTCAACATTCTGCTACCAGCTTCAAAATGAAAAGCTCTTTAATGATTTCAAATACACTGGCTCAGCACCCAAAGAATTTAGGGGAAAAAAAAAAACACTTCCAAGACACCAGTGTGTCCTAGGAAGGTAATCTTTCTAGATCTTAGTATCTCTACTTGGGAGTTATTGTAGCATATGGACTGTGTAAAGTCAGACTGCAGATTATTAGCGTGCAGGCCCAGTGTGTCTGTTTTTAGGGGTGCATTTTTCCCCACCTGGAGCTTATGTGTATATTCTCTTGTTATTTCTTCATTTTGATAATGAGTCTACTGAGGGTCCTAGCTTTATGCCTAAAGCTTCAGTCCTACCTCTTCACCTCCCAAAACATTTTCCTTCACATATATGGATGTTAGAACCTGACCTAAGCTTTCTGCACCTTTGGGTAGAGAACTAGGCAAGGGTTTCCAATCCTACATAGCACAGTTAAGAAATCAAAGGCATCCAGATTAACCCACCAAAGCCCCTCCCATAGAGCAGGTCAACAGTAACGAAGTTCCCTAATCACTCACAGCTGGTGCTTTCACATTCACCGCAGGGACAAAACCCCACCTTCCAACCAAGTGAGGGGTCTGCACAGAGAAGGTTCTAAGCTCAGGTCCGTGGACTAAGAACAGCAGAGGACGGCATAGAACTCCACGTCTCCACTGTTAAAAAGCTGCCTAAACTACACAAACCAGGTGCATCCAAGAGTAGAAAGGATGTTTCCCAGTGTACAGACTTCCCTGTTCGGTCAGCCGTGTGCATCCTCCGTGGCCTCCCCGCTGCCCACATTCCCACCCCACCCCCCGCCACAGTAAAGACCATGCACGTGGGGGGTGCGCCTTAGAGAGATTTCAAGACAGAAAATTCTGGCAGCCCAATGGGTGGGGAGGAGTAGTAGTTTGGTTAGCTCAAGTATTCCTGGTTTGAAACTATCAGACTGAAGGACAAAACAAAGACTTATGAATGGGCAGAGATGTAGAACATTTACCGCTCAGGTACTTTAAGAAAAAAAAAACTTACTCTAGGAGCATCTGGGTGCCACCTCCTGATTTCAGCTCAGGCCATGATGTCACGGTTTGGGAGATCAAGCTCTGAGCTGGGCTTTGCACTGACAGCAGGGAGCCTGCTTGGGATTCTCTCTCTCTCTCTTTCTGTCCCTCCCCCACTCCAGCTCCCACACTCTCTAAATAAGTAACATTAAAGCTTACTCTAGAATGTTTGGCTAAACAAAAAAGGATTTAAGAAACAACTTATTTCTAGTTTCTAACAATGGACAAAATTCAGAAAAAGGGCAGGGAAAAAAGAATTTTTAAGTTTTATCAAAAGAAAAATTAAAGAAGCAGCAAGGTAAATACAAAGCCAAACTGAAGGTAAAATGGAAAAGCAAGGAGCTAAGGGAGCATGGACACTGCTTTGGAAGACTGTGTTCCAATTCTACCGATGTGAACTTCTGTACTGCTCTCCAAGAAACAGAACAGCAAGGGCCTGCACAAGACAGAGAACCTAGTAGAAGCCTCTCTCCACAACGAGGACCCTAGGAGAAGGAGAAGCCAGAGGTAGACCCATGCTTGAACAGTCTTGCCGTAGGAGATTTGCATCCCGGTGGCCCTGGGAACCTCAGCCCTGAACTTGGACTAAGAAGTCCCTAAATCGGCATTCACTCCCCCCTCCACCCCACAACCACTGCTGACCCCTGGCAAACACAAATCTTTCCTGGAGGAAGAGAGTCACTGTACATATGAAATCATTCCCGGAACTCTCATTTACAGGGAGAATGCCGTCCAATAACGTACATGGAGAAACAGAGTCTGTAAGAACCAGAAAGAACATCAGAAAGTTACCTCCACAGACTCCTATGGACACAATCAGACAAATTATACTTGCTGACATTAAGATAAATAGAACTTGAAAGGGCTCTGAAAACAGGAAACAGAAATTCAGTCACATTAGAAATTTCCAGTTTTTGAAAAAAAAACAGATAGAAATTCTAGAAATGAAATGAAAATGAGTACAATGGAGGTTTCAGAAATAGATAAATCTATAAACCAAGACAACTGGAATGCAGCAGAGTGATTCAAAACAGAAAACATGAGAAATACACAGAGGCTACGTAACCTACATTTAATCAGATACAGAGAGAAGCAATACAGCATTATGTTTGACGATACAATGGCTAGGAACTTTCTAGAGATTTTTTTAAAGATATCTTTTAAAGTTGTCTCTACACCCAGTGTGGGGCTTGAATTTACCACCCTGAGATCAAGAGCCACAAGCTCCAGGGAACGAACCAGCCGGGTGCCCCAAGATAATTCTAGAACCAAAGAGACACCAATTCGTTCAAGATGAAATCCCTCTGGATTAAGAAGCCCACAACTAGATACACTATTGTGTCTGTAGAAAACAAAGGACAATGGAAAAAAATTCTTAAATGCCAGACTCCTTTGCCCTCAAAAACAAAAAACAAAACCTTTCAAATACTCTTAAATATTTTTAATATTTATTTTGAGAGAGAGAGAGAGGGTGAGAGAGAGCACACATGTGCGTGCATGCCAGCAGGGGAGGGGCGGTGGGAGGGGAACAGAGGATCTGAAGCAGACTCCACGCCTATGGCAGCAAGCCCAACACAAAGCTCAAACTCACAAACCAGGAGATGATGACCTGAGTTGAAGTCAGACCGTTAACCAACTGAGCCACCCAGGTGCCCCTTAGCTTAGGTCTTGATCACAGTCATGAGTTCAAGCCCCATCTCGGGCTCCATGTTGGGCATGGAGTCTACTTTTAAAAAATAAGTAGAAGAGCAATGGAATTAAGGGATGATTTAGTAGCAACTTCCAGCCTCAAGCTCTACACTTAGTGAAAACTCTCAAATTTGAGGGAAAGAGGTGAGTAACAAGGAAAACAGGAGATGCCACCATCCACATACCAAATTGATGAAAGCTAAAAATTCAGACAATGCCAAGTGTCGGCAAAGATGTGGAACAATGTGAGCTCTCAGAAACCTCTTACTAGCACAAGCGTAAGTTAACACCACACACAGTCAGAGTGGGCCACCGACTAGCAAACTTGAAGATGTGCATTTATTACGACCCGGCTGTCCCATGCAGGTATTTGCCACCAAAAACTTCTTTGCCTGCTGTGTAAGAAATCTGGTCTTTGTCCTTGCTTCCAGGAACAAAGTTTCATAAATCCTTGAATTTCTTGAGTACTAAGAGGATCTTTGCTATGCTAATGAGGGGAACCCTTAGAGAGCTTCTAGAAGAAGGCTGGTCACCAGAAAGACAAGCACACCAGTACAGAGTTGGAATTTACAGCCTCTTGATGTCTAGGGTAGAGGTGGGCTGGAGATGGAGTTCGGTGGTTTAGTCACCCCTATGTATTGAAACCCCAAGAAAAGCCTGCAGACGGAGGCACAGGGGAGCTTTCCAGTTAGTGACCACACAGATGTGCTAGAAGCCTGCAGACCCCGATTCCACGAGGCTGGGAAGCTCCACATGCCCGTCCCCCATGCCACTCTTCAGTCCACTTCTGGATTCTTTATACTAAAACTGATCCTAAGTATAGTGCTTTCAGGGAGTTCTGAGAGTCCTTCTAGCAGGTATCAGATCTGGGGGGTGGAGGGTGGTAAAAACTCCCAAGTTTACAGCCAGTCAGAAGCACGAGTGGCCCCAGAACTTGCAAACGGCATCTGGAGCGGGGCCAGTTTGTGAAGGACTGAGACCCTTGGGGGACAGGGGTAGCTCCAGGGGCTCAGCATCCCAACTATGCTGCTGTCTGCTTCAGCCAGCACAGACAGGGAGCAGTTTGAAACTTCTAGCAGGCTGGGTGGTGGGTGGGCCGTCACATCCTTAAGATGTGTAGCTTGCACCTGGGGTGAGGGCAGGCTCAGGAAGGACTCCAGCTTTCACCCATCCGTGCTGCCTCTCGAAAGTGTCCAAATCAAGTTTAATTGTAGGACATCTAGTTGGGTTCAGGGAGTGGGCATCAGAACATGCCTGTGTTCTAGGTTTTAGTGAAAGGCCTCGGATTGCGAGTAACTTGTTCTACGAGTGTTCTGCAAGAGGAGCGAACATTTCTAACACATTTTAACTTGATAAACGAGCGCGTTCTTGCAATACAAGTAGGTGATGTCGAGTGTCACATGATTGCAGCTGAACCAATAGTTCTCTCTCTCACTTGCTGCGGGACTGTGGGCGATCGTCTCCGACGCTTGGATGCAGTCTCAGATCTCACAGTGTTTGGCAGAAATCAGGGCTTTTTCAGAACATTGGACAGTGCCTACAGCTGGCACTAGTGTATTTTTTGACACTTCAAAGCTCCTATGGACGGTCTTCTGCTTTTCCATACAAGAGTGAGCTTAGGAATGCTTTGCTTCTTTCTAGGTCATTGGATAGGTTCCTTGTTAAAGTTACATGAAAAGAAAAAAGATTCTATTCAGCCAATAGATAGCAGTAACTCCATCAATGATAGTGGAAATCATCCCACACAATAACCCTCCTCTCTCTTCTCCCTCACATCAGCCATGAAGGCTTTCAAAGGGAAGTGCAGGTTAACTTCTTTTTCTTTATATTTTGTATTTTCTTTATTATTTTGTATTATTGCACTATTGTAATCATTTTTATAGAAATATTTTCAGGTTGTAGAATGAATCATCTGAGTTTCCATTATTTCTTATAGAGAAATTCGCATAGATATACAAGTGCCTTAGATTACAAGCATATTTCCAGAACAGATGATGCTTGAAAATCAAGGTTTTACTGTACATGTAAGTGTTCACAGCACTGTTGAGAGGGTCCCCAACCCAGAAGTGACTCATCTATCAACAGCATAATGGATAAACTGTGGAATGTGTAGGAGTTAGATCTACCTACCACACACAAAAGGGACAAATACGGAAAACATCCTGTGGGACAAAATAAGGCAGGTACAGAATATGTAGGTCTTTCATACTACTTCAAAAACAGACAAAACTAAATTAACTATTGTTTAGGATGTGCACAGAGATCATAAAACTAAAGCAAAGTAAGTGATTACCACACAAATTGGGAGAACTTTTCTCTTCTTTCCTTACAGGGAAGTGGTGTGAAGTCAGAGGTCACAATATTTCCAGCACCCCAAAAATCCGCCTATTTGTTGACCTGGTTTTCGCTTGATTAAACCATACTGTGAGTTCTATGCATTTTTCTGAATGTATGCTCTATTTCGTAGTTTTTCAAGAGTTTTAAGAAGTAGTGATTATTTTTTTTTAATTTTTAAAAAGGAAAAGCTAGGAGGGGCACCTGGGTGGCTCAGTTGAGCTGAGTGCCCAACTTTAGCTCAGGTCATGATCTCATGGCTTAGGAGTTCGAGCCCCATGTTGGGCTCTGTGCTGACAGCTCAGAGCCTGGAGACTGCTCTGGATTCTGTGTCCCTCTCTCACAAAAAAAAAAAAAAAAGCTATGAAAACCCGTAGGCAGGTTTATATAATTCATGTAGCAGTGAACTATTAATGCAATAAAAGGATTCCACTAAAACATACAAACATACAAGTTTAAGATAAAGGCAGAACTTAAACGACTTAAAAAGAAATGAAATGTTGAAGTCAAAGGCTGCTTTAAAACTTGCTTAGATGAGCTAGCATATGATCCAGCAATCCCACTTACAGGTAGATATCCAAAGGAAACAAGTCAGGGCCCTCGGTGGTATCTGTACTCCCATGTCCACTGAGCATTATTCCCAATAGCTAAGATACAGACACTCCTGAGGTGTCCATCAACTGGATAAAGAGGTGTGTATACACAATGGAATATCATTCAACCATGAGAAACAAGGAAATCCAGCCATTTGTTTTTATTTAAGAAAAAATTTTTAATGTTTATTTTTGAGAGGGGTGGAGGACAGAGCGCAAGTGGGGGAGAGGCAGAAAAAGAGAGGGAGACACAGAATCTGAAGCAGAATCCAGGCTCTGAGCTGTCAGCACAGAGCCCGACACGGGGCTCAAACCCACGAGCCGTGAAATCATGACCTGAGCCGAAGTCGGACGCTTAACCAACTGAGCCCCCAGGGCGCCCTGAAATCCAGCCATTTGTAAAATGGATGAAACTGGAGGATGTTATGCGAAGTTTAAGCCAGAAAGAGAAAGACAAACACTGTATCATCTCACTTAAATGTGGAATCTTGAAATAGCCAAACTCCTAGAAACAGAATGGCTGCTACGAGACCCTAAGGGCAGGGAAATGGGAAAACACTGATTAAAGGACACACACTTCCAGGTATGAGTCTAGGGGACGGAACATACAGCGTGTCACTAGGGCTAACGCTGCCGTGTTCCATACTTGAAATCTGCCGTGTGTGTCGGTCTTCGCATTCTCACAAATAAAGGCAACCATGTGAGGGGATGGAAGGGTTAATCAACCTGTGGTAATCCTCCCACAATGTATATAACAAAGCACATTATGCCCTTCGAACACACTTTGTTAATTATATCCAATAAAGATGAGGGGAGGGGAAAATGCTGTTGGAGTAGTCCATGTTAATAGCCACTGATCATGGCTGCTAATGTATATACCCTGTTACTACAAGCGGCCAGAGCAGCCTTTCAGTTTGGGTCCCTAGAGAACACAATTTGTCATTTGTTCCTTCACAAAAGATAGAACTTTCCCCTTTCATAATACCAACTGATACCATCTAATCTACAGGGACTCAACCATTTCCTTATCCCTCAGGACCTCACTAACCCACTACATTGGCAAGGTCACATGTATTGATCCCTGAAAGGAGTAGCAAGTACCTTCTGAGTTTTAGTAAAGCCAACATCATGAATTACACACACACACACACACACACACACACACACACACACACACAGAGTCATTTCAGAGGGGACCTTTCAGAAAAAGCCTAGTAAATAATCTGCACCACATGGAAGTTGTCAAAGAAGCTCCCACCCCTACTGCCACAGATGCGAATTTTTAATCCAAGTCAAGAGAACTTCCTGTAGTCAACCACCCCCCTTCTCTGGACAGGCCAGTCCTTGCTCATGGGACTAATAAAGTGGAAGCCCATTATGACCAAGACCAGATAGACATGGGCTCAACGCCATGGACTTCACTCACTGAGTCGAACTTGGGCACTCCAATGCTGAATGCCTAGCTCTCAAGTGGAAACTGCCATTGTCCTCTGTCATGAAGGGGGTAGCAACTAGTCTTCAAGAAACAGACACACTAGGAATTCAGATAGGTCTCCCTGTTAGTGTAACTGCAAGCATCACCTTTGCCGGACACCAGTTATGCACTAATATGGCATCCTACTTAACGCCTCTGATCGACGGACACATTTCACGATGAAAGTGAGGCAATAATCTGATGCTCATGGAAGGAGCCAGCAAATCTTCTAAATTTTGATTTATGAAAGGCTCTCACAATGATCTATATCTCTTGTGGCTCCTGCAAGAATTTTACCATTCTTTTCATTTGGGGATAAAATATGATAAATGATTTTAAGTTTTAAAATATCATTAAATATCACACTTGATTTATTTTTATATTATCTTTAATTTGTAATATGAAAAGACATTTTCATATTCAAGTGACGTGCTATTTAATTTGTTTTAGGTACATGTGAATACCTAACTGTATTATAAATTTTACAATTTGATAGATCATGTTTGATTTGGAAGCCAAGTATAGCTTTCTATAAACATCACATTGGATTTAATCATGACAAATTTCTTAATACAGAGAATGCTTAATATGCTCATAAGAGTTTTAATTAGCTGAATGCCACTCAAGGATTTGGTAAGATCATATTGAGGTGAATTTGCTGAATTGTCATCAACTTCTAGTTCAACATCAAGCTTCATTATAGCTCTTGTATTTTTTAGATAGTCCATTATGTTTATGAATTCAGTAATTCATAGTTGCATGTCATTTAACACAATATTGTGGCCAGAACCATAAAGGCTGTTTTTTTAATGTTTATTTGAGTGAGAGAGCGAGAGAGCTAGAAAGCGCATGAGCAGGGATGGAGCAGAGAAAGAGGGAGACAGAGAATCCAAAGCAGGCTCCAGGCTCTAAGCAGTCAGCACAGAGCCTGACACAGGGCTTTAACCCACATACCAGGAGATCATGACCGGAGCCAAAGTTGGACGCTTAACTGACTAAGCCGCCCAGACAGCCCTGAAGGAGGGTTTCTGAGCACATTGATCCAACTGCCATCAGCCACAGATTATGCTCCCGGGTGCCCAAACTGTTCTATTTCCAAAAGGAAAACTAGAAAGTGAGAAATATTTTTGATACCTAACCAAATCCCATTACAGTTTTTAATACAAACTGCCTTGGATAGATCTGGGAGCCATGGGTGCCACCAGAGGAGCAATGCCAGTGGACTTGAGCTCTGGAGACTCCACCACAGTACCAGTGGAGACCAAGTTGGGCTGCTCTTACAAGGGTCATGAAGCTCCAACCCGCAACCAAGTGACCACTCACAGCTGCACAATCATGGCAGCCAATCATGGAGGTGGAAGGGGCACCTCTACAGGTTTATTCTCACCCAGACTAATCTCAAGAATGATTTCAAACTGCTTGCAAGACACACACACACACACACACACACACACACACACACACCCTGATAGTTCAAAAGTAAAGAGGCAATTGAGACACAGGAAAATAAGAGTAAATAGTTGGATATTCTGGAAATGTTAATACCTAAGATTGCTCCTACTAGAAAAACTACAGTAAAAGTCATTTAACTTGGTAAAGCTGGAGAACAAAAAGACTGTCTTGATTTGGTACAGACCTAGCCACTAAGCCACTTTGGAAATGTCAAGCCACAAGGAGTCAAAGAAGTAAGTTGGCTGGTATAATTGACTAACTCTATAGGAAACAGGAGCCAAACATTTTAGGGTGCGTTCTGAATAGACTGAATGGCCTGGGACCATTGCCCCCCAACCCAGTCCCTCACGTTGACATCGATGAACCAAGCAGTGTGTATTAAACACCAAAGCACACATTCTGATTGAATGACATTTGACTTAAGCTGCCACGGCACCGAGTACTGACAGAAAATCCCTTGTTCTACTATGCCCAATGTTAAAGACCAAGAAGATAACCCAAACCCTTAGAGAAAAACCGATGGCTTAGACACCCCAAAATAAGTCAATCCACTGGGGAGGTGGGTGGAGACATCTCAGCCAAGGTCCTAAGACCAGGAGAACATGGAAAGGCCAAAGTGGAAAGTTCAAGTTCAACAAAGTTTGTGACCAAAAAACATGACTGAGGCTCCCTTCTACTTTCCATTGACCATTTGAATTGAGTTAGCTCCTTTTCCCTATCTTCCTAAAAAAGGAGTCTTTTCCCTCCTTCCGTTCACCATTGTGTAGAAGATGTGGTATTTACATCATAGTTTTGTGTACAGATTGCAGAATTTTGATATGGGATCACAGCAAACTAGAGAATCAGTGGCAGAACCCTAAGGTCTGGGGACATCAGGGCAGGTGACATTGCCTCCAGATACAGGGGACGCACAGGACGTGGGCTGGAGGATCCCTCCCTGACCACACTCTGCCACCTGATCACAGCTGACAAAGGGGCAGACAGGACCTGGGGGGGTGGCAGAACATTCCCCCCACCAGGCATCTGAAACTGGGAGTGGGGAGCACAGAGGCAGATTTCTGAGTCACACTCATGGCAAAGCCCCATGGGGCAGGTCCACAGACCCTGCTGCTAAGGAACCCAGAACAGTCACAGCCATGAATCTCCCTCACTTTAATCTGCTTTTCTGAGTTACTCCAATTTCCTTTGGCGAAATTCCCATGTTAGGTCATTTATGCTTTAGAGGGGCTTTAAGAGCTATTTCCTATAAAGCGATTAGCACAGTCATAAAATTCCAATCAAATTTTCAACAGCTTATGATACTTCCCCTAATCCTGAACTTCACCTGGAAAACTAAGTGCACAAGAACCACAATGAAATGTGCGAAAGAGAAAATGGAGAATGACCCTGGTAAATATCAAATGATGAAGCCACAGCAACTGAAGTATGTTACTGCTGTAAGTGTTCACCAATGGCTGAAAGTTCCAGAAACAGATTCACCCATATATGAATACTGTAGAAGTTTAGAGTAGTTAAATATTAAAGCAATTTTCTATCCATGAAAGGAAAAAGATTACAGCTAGACACTCCTTCCACAACATACGTAAAATTGTATCCAAAAGGAGCCAAGTTTAAAAAACAAAAGCAAAGAAAAAATTTATATAATCTAAGTAGAATCTTAAAAAAAAAAACCAAAAAACATAGGTGCCTGGGTGGTTCAGTGTCCAACTCTTGATTTAGGCTCAGGTCATAATCTCATGGTCATGAGATCAAGCTTCGCATCAGGCTCTGCACTGACAGTGTGGAGCCTGCTTTTGATTCTCTCCCTTCTCTCTCTCTGCCCCTCCACCACTAGTGTTTTCTCTCTCAAAATAAACTTTTAAAAAAAAAGTGAAAGAAAAACCTGTGAAGGTTATACTCTAAGAATCTGAATTTTCTATACCATTTAAAACCCCACCATAGTTTAAAAACCAACTGATCTACTTGGAAAAATATTTTGTACAGATACAACAAAAATTGCTTTAATGTACAGAAAGCTAGAATTTGAGGGACAAATAAGGTAGGAAAATGGACAAAGAATTTGTAAAGGCTACTCATTCTAGAAATACAAGTGACCACTAACACAAGGAAAGATGCCCAGCTTTGTTGGAAACTGGGGAGGTGTGAAATAAAAACACCAGTTAGATGGAATATCTTACCCATCGTGTTGGCAAAACCTTTAAAGTTTGAAAGGATCAGATGGGAAGTACTGGGAATGAGAGAAAAGTGGTACTTATATGCCCATTTGGCAGGCATGTCTGTTTCTTACAGCTTTTATGGATGGCAATTAAGCAACATCTAGTAAAATGTTAAGTCTTACTAGCCCTTAATATAGCAATTCTACTTCTAGGTGTTTGTGATAAATATACGTGATAGACGAAGATATACGAACATATGCATTTAAGACCATTTGGTATTGTATTCGGTCTCCTCATTTTGTTTGCTATTAAATCTACTGGATGAAATTAGAGCCACCTTGAATACCAAGAGTGACAAGTCTCAAAGGCTGGGAAGGAGAGGGAGGGCTTTAAAGGGCTGCTCAGAACCCAGGTGTCCATTCTGGCTAATGAACTCTGCGAGGTCTCTGTAGATAGCAAAATCCAAGCCCACGAGAGAAGCTGGTGGGGGCAGCACATGGGGAAACAGCAGGCCTGAAAACGATGTTGCTAGAAGCTGGCGGATGCCTGGTAGCACAATGTTGACTGCGGGAACAGTAATCGGGGCACCAATTTGTAGGAAAGGAAAGAAGCCCAAGAAAGAAAATAGCCCCTAAAGTTCAGACGGAAGGTCCGTCAGCCCACCAAAATCGCTATGACCATGAAAAAGAAATGGTTCCTTTAGGTGGCAGATCAAGAATAGAAGAAAATGAGAAGAGTTACCATGAAGCCACTCAAACCCAGAAAGCAGTTAGATGATGAACTTGACCTCTGTACGAGTTCAATTGGGCTGCCAGAACAAGGACCCCAGGCTACATGGCTTAACTACAGAAATGGAAGCTGGAAGTCCCAAGTCAAAGGGTCAGTCAAGTGGGTTCCTGAGGAGGCTGTCATCCTTGGCTTACAGATGGCCGGCTTCTCCCGGTGTCTCCGCACAGCCTTCCCGGCATGCATCTGTGCCTTCATCTCGTTAGGACACCTGCCATATTGGATCAGGCTCGCCCTTAGGGCCCCATTTTACTTCAAGGCCCCACCTCCAAATACAGTCCTATTCTGAGATATCGAGGGTCAGGACTTCAATATAGAAGTTCTGGGAGGGACAAAAGTCAGTCTGTAGCTACCTCTTCCCAGTTCTAGATCTTCTCCCTGGAAGGTAACCCTTGCCCTCTTCCCAATACACTTTCCGGGCTAACTCAGTCATCCTATGCGACTCTGACATCCAATCTCCCTGGGGTCAGCTTTCTCAAGCTACATAACCTAAATTGGGCTCCAATATTACCTTCTCAGATCTTGTACAGTTCGCAGAATACTCTTCATGTCACTGGGCACAGGACCAGGGGTCCTGTTCTTCAAGCTCTCATACCCACCCCACTAGAAGGACTATGGAATCTGAACTCTCTACCACCAGCGCCTCAATAGTAGTAGCTCCTGTTAGAATGGTTTAGCATTTGATAATTTACAACGTGCCACTTCACTGAGTTTTTTTATTATATAAACCTTTTGCTCCTCTAAACATCTGACTTAGAGACCAACTTTATTCTATAGATGCTGTGAAAAGGAGATCAGGTGCTCATAGTTGCCTAGCAAGTAGAAGACCTGGAATTCAGATGTTCAGTGGACATCTGTTGAACTGTAGATAAATGAATAAGCCTAATTGCCTATAAACATAGGAAAAATAAAATTCCATTTTACTTATATTATGGAATATTATATAGTCTTTGAAAAGGAAAAGATTTAGATGTACTGACATGGGAAGATATAGCAAATGAAAAGAAGCCGCACAATAGCAAAAACAAAACAAAACAAAAACAAAAAAAACAAAAACAAAAACACAAAAAAGCAAAACAAAACACTTTTTAAAAGTGGGTGGGTGGTGCCTGGCTGGCTCAATCAGAAGAGCATGGAACCTCTGATCTCAGGGTCAGGAGTTCAAGCCCCACATTGGGTGTAGAGATAACTAAAATAGTAATAATAATAAATAAATAAACAAACTTTTTAAAAAGTCACAGAATAGGATTCCCTGTGTGTATTTGTGTGCATACTTCAGTGAATGCAGAAATAAATCCTAGATAAATGTACCCCCCGGCTATTCTAGAGCACAGTAAAAGAAATTTAGAGGAAAAGAGAGAAGAACTTCTACTTTCTATTCTATTTAGGTTTTTAGGATATTTTACCACAAGTCTGTTAAAGTTTATATTAACCAATAGATGATTAAACAATTTTGTTTCCTTTTAGATTCTTAGAAAGAGTCCCCAAATAGTTTTTCAGGGTGGTTGACTTTATAGCCTTCCTCTCCCACCTTATACTGCAAGAACACACAAGAAAAGAACCACTCCAATGTTCCAGATTTTTTTATATCCCTGTTTAAGAATAGTTGAAAACAGAAAATTGGACATAGAAGCAAACCACGGGCCAAAACAGCACAGCTCCGCAACAAAGGAAAATGCCAAGAATGTGCCATGCCTCGATGAGGGAAGGGCGCTCGAGGTCAGCTCAGAGGATCATTTGTTGCAGTACCAACAGGAGGGAGCAGACAGATGGGCAGACACACATACACACACACACATACACACACACACACACACACACACACACACACACACACACATCTCTCTACAGGACAGCAGGAAGCCCCTAGTAGTAGGGCAGGTGTCTGACACTTTGTAAAGATGGGGACTGTCAGCTCTTGGAATACTCAGCAGGGGGCCAGCACTTAATGGCACAGACTTCCCCTCTCTTTCCACAGAGCAGCACATGACACCTCTCTCCATAATCACAGCAAAATAAACCAATCAGACCAAAAAGGCACCTCAATCCCACGAGGAGCAAAGAGCCAATCTTCTTAAGATCTTTGCAAAAGACCAGCACTTGACAGACTCCGAACTCCAAAGAGAGCCCTTCTACCCAAGGAAACAGAGCTAACAGTAAGAACAGGGATTTGACCCAAAACTGGGATTTTCAAGGGGTGCAAGATTATTGCACCCACAAAAAAGTCAACTAGATAATGCGAGGCTAAACTTTATTGAGATGTAATATCCCACAGTATACAGGCTGAACAAACTGGACACAACCACGAAATTAAATACTGAGCTGTAACACCAACCCTTAAAATCTACCCAAAAAAAATTTTTTTTAAAGGTTGGAAAGAAGGAAGGGTATGAGATACGGTGCAGAAGCCCCAACATCTGCCCACAAGGCTCACAGCAAACTAGAGAATCAGTGGCAGAACCTGAAGATCTGGGGACATCAGGGCAGGTGACATGCCTCCAGATATAGGAGGCATGCAGGACGTGGGCTGGGGGACCTTTCCTTGACCGCACTCTGCCACCTGATCACAGCTGACAAAGGGGCAGACAGAATAGGGGGGCAGAACATGCTCCCCGGGAATCTGAAACTGGGAGTGGGGAGCACAGAGGCAGATATCTGAGTCACACTCATGGCAAAGCCCCACGGGGCAGGTCCACAGACCCTGCTGCTAAGGAACCCAGAACAGTCACGGCCATGAACCTCCCTCACTTAGTCCAATTTTCTGAGTTACTCCAATTTCCTTTTGCAAAATTCCCATGGTTAGGTCATTTATGCTTTAGAAAAGCTTGAGAAAGAGCTGGGGATTTTATTCTCTGCTAACAGATTAGTGCAGTCAAAATTCCAGTCAAGTTTTCAATAGGGTTGTAGGAAATAGAACAAGCTAGTTCTAAACTTCACCTGGAGGGGCGTCTGGGTGGCTCAGTCAGTTAAGCCTCCGACTTCAGCTCAGGTCATGATCTTGCTCAGGTCTGTGGGTTCGAGCCCCACATCGGGCTCTGTGCTGACAGCTCAGAGCCTGGAGCCTGCTTCAGATTGTGTCTCCCTCTCTCTCCGCCCCTTCCCTGCTCATGCTGTCTCTCAAAAATAAATAAACGTTAAAAAAAATAATAAAATAAACTTCACCTGGAAAACTAAATGCACAAGCACCACCATTAACATGTGGGAAGGGGAAAATGGACTAGCTGGCCTTCAAACATCCAAATACACTGTGAAGTTGTAGTAATTCAGGTAGGTTATTGACCTGTGATACAGGACCGAAGGTCTGGGGAGGGGGGAGAATGCCCTTACAGATGAATTTAGAAGTTTCTCAGAGGGCTCATCTAGGAAGGTCTATCACCTCCATGTTTACTGCATGTAGAATTTTGGGGTGATGACATTTTCTTGGAGCAGCCACCCCCACTTCTGGGGGAGAAGTCAGCTATTAACTGTTCTGTTCCCTTGGAGGTGATGGGCTACTTTTCTCTACTGCTTTCAAGATTCTTTGTCCTTGCCTCTCAACTAACTATGGCATCCTAGATGGGGATATTCTTGGGTTTTTCCTAGCGGAGTTTGCATTTCTTGGGTCTGTAGGTTTTCATAGTTGGGATGTTCAAAACCATCGTTTAATGGTTTCTACCCACTTTTCCCTTCCTTTCTCTCCTCTCCCAAGGCCCCCCCAACAGAGTAACATCAGTGTGCGTGGAGGCTCACAGGGCTTGGGGGGAAGGGGATGGGTTTCTTCAATCCTTGTTCTTTTCATCTACTTGGAGTTCATGGATTCTTTTCCTTACATCACAAATCTGGTAACAAGGTTCTCCTTAGAACGAAACTCTAGAACAGAAATTAAAAGATCGAGATCTCCATTTCTGAGATGCTCTATTCATGGAGTCACTTTCTCATGCTTTCCTTTAATGCTATAAACATGGGAGGGTTTATGTTTATTAAATCTGCTTTGCCATCTTTGCTAAATCCAGCTTCTGGGGACATGGGTACAACCTACTGTCCTCTTTTCTCCTAGAGGTCACCTGCGTTTCTGTGCAGGCTCCCTAACTTAGGTGGCTGGCACAGAACGTGTTAACACCTGATCTGACGTTTCCCTCCCCCACCCTCCTCATCCCCACCCCAGGGGTTGCCCTTTCAGTAACTCATCTGCACTAGACCTGAAGTCCACCACGCTGCGTACCAACATTAATGTTTGTGGTTGTAGTTTTTGCTGCTTTTGTATCTTTCCCCTGGTTTTCGTGTTTAAGACTGACTCCCTAGGGGTGACCCCTGTGTCTGGAGTTCCAGGGTGCCACCAAACACTGAAGTCGCGGAGCCACCGTGGGCGGGGCGCCCACACAAGCAGATGGCTGGAGAGCCCCCTGCGTTCACCTCCCCTGGGCTCCCCCCAGTCTCACTGGGCAGGCATGCTGGGCAGGCGTGCTGAGGCACTTCAGCCTCCCCCAGCTGCCACAGCAGTGTTCACACAGCCTCCCAGTGGAGCGGGGTGTAGGGAGACCTCATCAACTTCGCTCACATTCCAGATTCCGGCTCACTTGCTGGGGAAACCGCTGGCTGCGGGCAGGAGGGCAGCGTCAGGGCTGGGGAGACCCTGGCCCTCCCCATCAGCTCTCAGCCCTGACCTTGACAGACCGTGATGCTCATCAGAGCGGCCTCTGCCAGCGGGGACTCGGGGGCAGGGCCAGCCCAGAGACCTGGGAGGGGACAGGGACCCCCGGCACCGCCCCACAGACCCCTGCTGCTCTGGGGCTCCAGTCCCCCCCCCCCCCCGCCCCGGGTAAAAGCGTTTACACTTGTTGTATGCCTTCAGTGAATTTTCAGTGTTCAAATGGCTGTTTAGGAGGATTCTGTCCGGCTCCACAGCTGCTTTTTAAGGGAGAGGACTTCTCACCTCCTCACTCTATAATGGAAACTGAAGACCTAGAATTTCAGCTATTTGGATTGTAAACCTTTAAATAGTAATCTAGCACTTAAAGTCCAAATAGCAATAGAAGTGGTCTGAGGGTTTAGAGAACAGAAAACTGGCTGATTTGCTTAATTCAAAGCATTTTTATATATTTAAACATTTATCATTTCAGGAATAGAATCTCTTAGATTTAAAGGTAAACAGGAAGATAATATCTTGTCAACCCAAGGGAAGGGGTAAGAGTGTATACAGAATTCTAAACAGCAAACTTCATATCCGTCATCACAGTACATGTGATTAGATAAAAATCTATTAAAACTTAAGGATTTGATTATGTTAATAAAACTACATGCCCTTTAGAGAGAAGCTGAAGACTGAATGACAAGAACAGGAAAAAAATTAAAAACATCAAATAATTAGTACAATCAATGTGAGATCAGAGTTCAAGACCAAAAGCTTTTAAAAGGTGCTATTTCATGATACAATTAAGAAAGTGACATTTTATATTAACATTAATATTTTCTATTGACATTCAGAAATAGTCCTGAAATTAGCAAAAGCTATTGCTATGTAATCAGTTGACCTTTTAAGTTTTTATTTTTATTTTTACATTAAAAAAATATTTGAGAGAGAGACAAATTACAAGCAGGGGAGGGGCAGAGGGAGAGGGAGACACAGAATCTAAAGCAGGCTCCAGGCTCTGAGCTGCCAGCACAGAGCCCGATGTGGGGCTTGATCTCATGAACCACAAGATCATGACCTGAACCAAAGTCGGACGCTTAACCTACTGAGCCACCCAGGTGCCCCAGGCCTTTTTTTTCTTTTAATGGACATATAATCGGCATTATGTTTAAGGTGTACGTGTTGATTTGATGTATTACAATGTGATTACTACCACAGTGTTAGCTAACACCTCTATCACATCATAAAATCATTTTTGTGGCAATATTTAAGATCTAGTCTCAGCAGTCTGAAGTATATAATGCAGTATTTTTTCTGAAAACAGACTTTGGAAAAAAAAGATCTAAAATTAAAAATTTATCTACATACATATACACAACCGTGTATACAAACCAAAAATGTGTAACCGTTCACAGTAACAGATGTATTTGACCCTGTATCTGCCACAAAGAGTATTTCAGCCAATTCCAGGAAGCTGACATCTGTGTCCTATTCATAGACTATAGTACAATTGAACTGGAAATCAAATTATACCTTCCATTGCCTCCCAAGAGAGCTCTTTAAATCAAAATGGTAATTTAGATTTAGAATGGAGTTACACACAGCAACGCTTGAAATGTGTAAACACAGAAAAATTTTAGTTATAAATGCATTTATTTAAAAGCCATTAAAATTTAAGTTTTTATATTAAAAGCTCAGTTTAAAGAAAATAAAGACAATTATTTATTGTGAAGCAATATTTGAAGATAGAAGCAATTATTAAGATGTAGAACTAGCGAATTCAGGGATTAGAAGCAAAGGTTTGGGTTACTTAACAAGACCAATAAAACAGACCAGGGAATAAAGAATAAGTCATAATAGAAATGAGAGAAGAAAAAATTACAGAGACTACAAGTTTTATACCAACAAAATACATCTGCAAGAATTAGACAATTTCTAGGAATAGGATTTTCAGAGGTGGAGAAAATACTGGAATAAAGGGTTAGAAGACCAATGCCATAGAAGAAATTAAGCCTACGAACATCCATTACCCTTAAAATACATGGTCCCAGATGGTTTACAGGCAAGTTCTAGATTGTGAATAGATCACTCCCAATATACAGTCTCAGAGTACAGAAAAAGATAAAGCCAAACTCATTTTATAATGTTAATGTAACAATACATATTCCAAACAAGAGCAGGAGAAAAGTGAACATGGACCTTAATGCATAAGTTTATGTAAAGTTTAAATCAAATTCATCAGTATATTGAATGAGAAATATACACCTTATAACCAAGCAGTATTTATCTCAAGAATGTAAGAATGGCTTCATGGGGGGGGGGGGATCAGAGTACTTTACCTAAGGAAAAGAAACATTAAATAGCAATGTGGAGAATAAAATTTAGTTACTATTATTTAAATTAGCAGATTAGCAAAAGACAAGAACATCATCATTGGAGAAGCATTTTTAACAGTGAACCTGTAATGCCTAAAAAGAAATATAAAAGATTATAAGTGTATTTGTTAGTGAGGAATAGAATAGAGGCCTTCTCTCCTCCCTACTGTTTAATCTAGACCTATTAGTGATACTCACTACTAGAAGGGGAAAAATATAAAATTTGCAAAAATAATTCAAAACAATCGACAATGTGACAAAGACACAAAAACACACTCCTGTTCCTAAGTCCTTGAGGGAGATCTTTAACAAGAAGCTAAGAAGTTCTATGAAAAGTGAAAGTGTAGAGACTCTTCTTACCAAGTATCAAAACCTATTAGTCTTACAAGCCTAGATCATTGAGGCTAGAGCCAGTAGATCAATAGAACACCACAGAGATCCAGAAACTGATATAAAAGCTGCATTCAGATTTGTAGGAAAAAAAGCAATACTGACTCAATCCGTGTCCAACCTCCCAATATGCTCAGAGATGAATTATCTCTATAAACATAACAAAGTAAGAAAAAGACTCTTAGGGTATAAACAGCCAAAGTAAAACAAAGGCTAAACCCTCTGGAAAACAGTGTGGAGGTTCCTCAAAAAATTAACACTAGAACTCCCCTATGACCCAGCAATAGCACTGCTAGGAATTTACCCAAGGGATACAGGAGTGCTGATGCATAAGGGCACATGGACCCCAATGTTTAGAGCAGCACTCTCAACAATAGCCAAATCATGGAAAGAGCCTAAGTGTCCATCAACTGATGAATGGATCAAGATAATACATTTATCTAAATAGTCTGCAATTAAAGATATTCCTTAAAATCAGGAATAAAGGGAAACAAAAGAAAAACCTTTATATATGTGTATAAAGGCTCACATACGAATTGTAAAACTAAGACAAATTGGAATGAAGAGCTCTATCGAGAGGGCAACTTCAAAATAAGCTTTTATGATACAGGACACTTACACTCCAAGGCAATTTTTAAGAAGGGAGTTAGCCTGGTACAGCCCTTCTGGAAAACAGTGTGGAGGTTCCTCAGGAAACTAACAATAGAACTCCCCTATGACCCAGCAATAGCACTGCTAGGAATTTACCCAAGGGATACAGAAATGCTGAGGCATAGGAGCACGTGTACCCCAATGTTCATAGCAGCACTCTCCACAATAGCTAAAACATGGAAAGAGCCTAAGTGTCCATCAACAGATGAATGGATCAAGAAGATGTGGTTTATCTATACCATGGAATACTACCTGGCAATGAGAAACAATGAAATCTGGCCATGTGTAGCAACATGGATGGACCTTGAGGGTGTTATGCTGAGCGAAATAAGTCAGGCAGAGAAGGACAAATATCATATGTTTGCACTTATAGGAGGATTAGGAGGAACTTGACGGAGGAACAAGGGGGAGAAGAAGGGCGGAAATGGTGGGGGAAAGGGAGAGAGGCAAACCATGAGAAACTCTTGAATGCTGACAAAAACTGAGGACTGATGGATGTGGGGGGGAGGGGGGGATGGGCATGGAGGAGGACACTTGTGGGGATGAGCACTGAGTGTTATGTGGAAACTAATTTGACAATAAACTCTTTGTAAAAAAAAAAAAAAAAAAAAAAAAAGAAGGGAGTTAGCCAATAGGGAAGGTCCCAAAAAAATCAGACTGTGCTATTAGCCTTGAAGGATGTTCACAGAAAACAACAACAAAGCAGTAAGCTAGCCAAGCTACATTCACAGGGAGATGATCTCCAAAATATATGGAGTTTAAGAAATTTGCTGAAAAATAACCTGCACTCCTGTGTTTAAGGAAGGGTTAAGAAGGAGAAATTCTAGAAGGGTATATGTAAGAAAGTAGTAGAATACCTCTGGAATGGTAAATGGGATTAGTAGGGATGGTTATGGTTTCTGTTGTTCTTTGGTTTTAACTTCATTGACAATTACAACCTATCTATGTATCCCTTTGTACAACCTTTGCAAAACACACAGGTGTGCCTCTTCTGGCAAGTTCTTCACAAGACTCTACATTTGCAGGGTCCCTACGAGAAACTTATGGGTGAGCCCTGGCATTCTCTTGATGACACAAGGTCATCTTTGGTTAGTCCGGGATGTAGTCCTTTACAGGAGTTACCAAAAGAAACCAAGTTCTTGGAGCAGGCCACCCTTGGTTCTAGATGGGGGTGGGGAGAATAGAAGATCATGTGAAGGTCCTTTTAATTTCCTGATGTATTTTAAGCCCTCCTGATGAACTTGGAGAACAGACTGAAATAAGTGTGAAAGGTTTCAGCTGAGCAGGTCGTGTTGTTAAAGGATATAAATTGCACGTGCCATTTAATGTAGCTTTATCTCTGCAGATTGTATTCTAATAGGTAAATTTATCTTCCCTGTGTGAGTGTCTTGCTGGGGATTCTGGGAAGGTCTGTTCTATTATTCAAGTCCTGAACGCACCGAGAAAATGGAAACTAGGAAGATGGCTAGAAAAGATGTTCAAAAATAACATTTTACAAGACGATCCTTGGCCAGATTGGTGCCCCTTGTTGTTAATGTATTATCTAGAGGATGTTGAAGATAAAAGGTCTACTACAACTCCTGTAGCCTTTGGGAAGCCTAAGGTGGGGGGGGGGGCTAAGGATCACCCCTCCAGGAATTGGGGTGGATTTCAGCTTCCCAAAGGAAACGGCTAGTCACGCTGGTAGCCTAGCAGACAGGCAAGCTTGCACAGGTACAAAGAGGCTTCACCTGAGGGAAGAAACCATTCCAGATCCCCATGCTTCTAGAAGGTTGATCCTAGATTAAAAGGATGGTTTGGGCTCAAATGGACTCCCTGAGGCATGGATAGGGGTTCCCCCTTTAGCATGGGCTCAGGAGCCTCTATATGGAGAAAGAACCCAGATGAAGGCAAGGGTGGAGCCCGTAGGGCACCCATACATATTGGTCGGTGGTCCAAAACTCCCCAGCTAGGTCTGGGGGTCTACTGGTCTTCCTGTACACCCATTCATTCATTCTTATGCTCAAAGTTTGAAGCTGAAATTGGGCATTTACTTGCAGTAAAGGTTTAGGGCAATAGCCTTCTGTTTGGATTTTAGAGTTTAAATTTTTTTTTTGCTTGAGAACCCTCTAAAAATTTAGGGGGAAAAATCGTGAGCCTTCATAGGTTTTTGGCTTGGCAATTAAAGTTTCTCATTGTAAGTTTAAACAATTACACAGACCATAACTCTAGCATATTATAAATATTGACCTTTTAAAACAAAACTGTTATATCACTTGTTAAATACATTTCACAGAATATTGACATTTCATGTACTCCATTTAAATGTATAAACAAGTTTCTACAGACGAAATTTCACAGCATTCCTTTTCCTCTGAGAACTCATTTCCATTCCACTTCCCCCCCGAGAATTGTCACAATGTAAATTTTATGCCCGAAAGTATTTTATCGATCACCCTATAAGTCTCTGCAACAAAAATTAATGAAAAATAGGTGTTTTCATTTCCAATGGCCATAAAGATCTAAATACTAGACATTCTTGTAGATCACTCTAATTTTTATTTGTATGTGGTTTTGATCATTTTAAAAGGTATATTTCCAAAGGAAATTCATTTCTTAAGGAGATGTGGGTTTTTTAAAAATAGCATACATAGGGGCGCCTGGGTGGCTTAGTCGGTTAAGCGTCCGACTTTCGCTTAGGTCATGATCTCGCGGTTCGTGGGTTCCCGCCCCGCGTCGGGCGCTGTGCTGACTGCCAGCTCAGAGCCTGGAGCCTGTTTCAGTCTGTGACTCCTTCCCTCTCTCTCTGACCCTCCCCTGCTCACGCTGTCTCTCTCTCTCTCCTAGAAATAAATAAAATATTTTTTAAAAAAATAGCATACATATATCGAGACACATTTTTCATTCCTGGAGACCAA
The DNA here is from genome assembly GCF_003009895.1 of Hyaena hyaena. NCBI lineage: Eukaryota > Metazoa > Chordata > Mammalia > Carnivora > Hyaenidae > Hyaena > Hyaena hyaena. Next base: position 1,440,372 of record NW_024080914.1, on the reverse strand, counting down.
GTTTACCTATTTCAGTATCTTTAACCTAAGCATCTGAGATGATTACTCATATATGTAAAAGTAGATGCATGTACAAAGAACTTTACAACAGTGAGGTCCTTCCTTTTCTTTATTCCTTCACAAGCTGTACACAACATAATCAGTCGACAAAAAAGGAGTTTAAGTCACTGTCCACTGTCCACTGACAATGCCTTTAAGTCTTCTGCTTTAATAAAAGCTAACTAGAATACCCCCTACCCCAGCTGGAAACTTGAACCTCCCCACCCCCAGCTGCTCCCAATCACTGCCACCATTCACCAACACTTTTGAGTTCCCCTGCAGAGGCTCTTTTGCCCCAGGCCAATGCATCAAAGATCAAGAATGGGTGCTAGGTACGTCTTTCCTAGATACCTGAAAGGGGGAAATAGGAAGAGAACTTCCAGACCCTTGGCATATCTTCAGCTACCATTTTAGGAAAGCAGACTTACAGAAAGTGAGACTCTGCAATCATTGTTCCTGACATTCCCTGGGACACCTTCTTGTACCCCAGGGAAATATTCACCCCAGTTTGAAAACAGGTGGGATCGGTGAAGGCACTAACCCCCTAAGAGAAGCTGGTCTCGGGATAAAGCCATCTGCATTGCAGTTGGGAAGCACCTCAGGGAAGCCCTTGCTGAAGCTGCAAGGACATTCGGGGTGTATTGAGGCACGATTTCCCACTCTACAGATTCCCAAAACACTGCGATAGAAAGTGGATTTCTTTCAGTCAGTGTAATGGGATCCCAGGGTGTCGGAGCATGTAAGGAAAGCACAAGGAGCATTTTAAGTAACAGAAGAGCTAGCCTCCCTGATTTTCTCATGAATCACCAAAAGCAATAAGAACAAAAAGGCAAACTGCATCTTCCATAAAACCACAAGATCCCTAACTCAACAATGCAGAGTGGGGCTGCTCCACTGCTATACACTGAAGATAGAACCGGGGTGGCAAGGCTCCAAATCAGGAAGGGGAGGCAGAGGAAGCACCTTAGAATACACTTAATTGGCAAAAGAAAACTACCAAAATGTACCATGTTCTGCGGAAAAAATGGAAAAACTCATGAAAACGTCAGCAATTTGTTAATCTCTATTTTTTACATGATTCCATCAAATTACCAACGGGGTTTAAAATTAGACAAGCAACACATGCTCCTATATGAGAAAGAAAAATCAAGAACGTGATCCTAAAAAGGACAAATGAGGAAGAGGTAGTCAGATATTTAAACATATTATGAAGCTAGAGTAATTAAAACTGTGTAGCCAGTACATGAGTGAATGAAACAGGTTGGGAAGTCCAGAAACAAACCAAAATATGGAGATTCATATATATATATATATATGCATATATATATATGCATATATATATATACACATATATATATGCATATATATATATACACATATATATATATGCGTATATATATATATATGCGTATATATATATATGCATATATATATACATAGAAATTGTAATAAAAGTAAATTTTCAGACTGGTGGAGAAAACACTGATTATTCAATAAATGGTGCTGGGAAATCTGGATAGTAAAGCAGGAAAAAAACATTTGGATTAATACCTCCTATAACAGGAAAAATTCTGATTTGATCAAATACTTAACTTTCAAAGCCAAAACCATAAAAGCACCTGGAAAAAAATGGCAAAATGTTTTTGTAATTTCAAGGTTGGAAAGATCTCTCTAAAGGTGAACTAAAACCATTAAGTCACAAAAGTAAATATTGGTCCACTCAACTCTAGAAATAAACTGCATACATACACGGAAATCCACCATGTATCAAAAGGTAAAGGACTCTTTGCAACCCACAACGTATTCAAAAAACCTAACTTCTTTTAAGTAGAATAAAACCGACAACCAAGGAAAACCAACATAAAGCAGATCAAAAAATAGTTCAGAAAAAGGAAAATCAATTCTCAGTATTAAGAACTATTCTCCGTCCTACTAAGAAAATTCACCAAGCAAAACTACAAGATCCGAATACTCACTGGTCACATTAGCAAAGAGCGAGAAGTTGGTGGATTTACCAGGCTGCCCCGCCGGCTCCGGGTGGTCCCCCCACCCAGTCTTTTACACCAGGCGGGGCTCTTGTGGGCGCTGCCCGAGGCACCTGCGCGGTGCCACCTGTCCCGACTAGCCAATAGGAAGTGAGGGAGGAGCAGGGACTCGCCCCGCCCCCTCGGCCTTCTGGTCAAGGCCAAGTTCCTCCCGTAACTCTTTTCACCTACAGCCTTTGTTGGTGAGCAGCTGACTCATTTTGCAACACTTGAAGAGTCAGCGTGACCTTTGTCCTCCCAGAGAACCATCTCGAACCAATTAGGACTCCCTCTTCGAAAGTCTAGTCCTGGTCCATAGGGTTTCTCAGTTCACAGCGCAGCTGAAACAAAAAGGTTCTGAATGTTAACAATGTCAAATTCTTCACCAGTTCCTTCATGTAATCTCAGCCCCTTTATACCTTATCATTCCCTTTTTGCCTTAATTCTCTTCTCAACGACGTTATCCCTAGCCAACAATTCTTAGCATGAAACTCTTTCTGCTGAAATAACTTCTGATCGGCTTCTGATTGGATCTCAACTGGTAGAGTGGCCAAACGTGTGGAGACACGGCCAATCGCCTACAAACTGTAGTGAGCATTAACCAATAGACACACCACCACCCCCTCGACACAAGAAAGCCGGCAATTGACCAGCAATGTCACATCTGAGAATTTATCACAGATTTACTCATGTGTGTGTGAAAACATCTGCATAAAAGGAACTTTATTGTAGCTTTGTTTATAATAGCGAAAGCAAAAGATTGAACATAAATTAAATACAAACCTGAAACTAGTAAGTTATTATATACCGATTACATTTCATTTTTTTAAGTTAACCCATAGGGAAATGTTAAATAAATTACAATGTATTCATTAGTAAAGCACTTTGCAGAAACTAAAAGTATTTTTTAAAAAGCTCCATGCTGTATCAATATGGAATGCTCTGGAAGACATTGGTAAGTGAAAAAGGAAAGGTGTGAAACAATGTGTTTGTATACTTGTGCTTGCATTTTTACAAAATTAAACAGAATATATTTGCATAGAATATTTCTTGGAGGACACACAAGAAATTGGATGCCTAGGAAACAGGAATGAGACTTAAATTTACTATATAACCTTTTTGGGCCTCTTGAATTTCATAGTAGGTACATGTATTACCTGCACCAGAAAAATGTTTAATGCGAAAAATCTTCAAAATATCGAGGCGGGGGGAGGAAGAAATACAGAGGATTTTCCAGTCAAAATTGCAAACTGTGCACAAATGTTTATATGCTTTGTCTTCCAAGAACACATCAAAAAGATGTTAAAAAAACAAAAATGATATAAACTCACAACAATGAAGAGAACAGGAAGGAAGTTATTAGCAAGTGAAATATTTCGATTACATTTCTGGAAGAGGAAAAACTGAATGAGAAATTCTGAAGGTGGGCAAAGGAAACCATGGCCTGCAATTTTTGAAGGAGGACCGGAGCTAGGGGGCAGCTGCTGAGGCAGAAAACCTTCTAGAAAAGATGCCTGCCCCCAAGACTGGGAACAGCCAACCTTGGAAACTGAACCCTGAAAATAACAGCATCACGCCCCCCCGGAAAACCCCTCCCCTAATTCTTTGATCACAATGGTTGGTAGATATGCATCTTACATCCCAGCCAAAAATAAATACATATTGGATGGGCGCTTTTGTAAAGAAATTGACCAAAATAGAATAAAGGGAGCTAGTGGTAGTATCCAGTTTCTGCAAGGTCTGGGGGGGCCTTTATATTGTGTTAGTTATGAATCTCTAGCTCACACACACAGCTGAAGTTGAAAGTCCTCCCCACCATGCGCGTACGCGCGCGCGCACACACACACACACACACACACACACTGGACTTTTTCTGTAGTCTTGTTTTAAAATATGATACAGATTTCAATATTGTGGAAAGAATGCAACAAGATTAAGCAAAAGATTAAGACGAGAAAGGAGAAAAGTAACTCTGGGGGCAGCATGGATTAGTTAGGGAGCAGAAAAGAACTTCTGGTAGGAAAAGCTAATATTTTAAGGCAGTATAATCTCATATAATGAGAAGGGGGTGGCAAATTCTGGAGCCGGCCCGCCCACGTGAAACTGGCCCCCCAACACAGAGCGCGAGGAAAGACGCAAGAAACAGGTGGGTCGCCCCGGGCTGGAAGGTGGCAAGTTTACTAAGCAGGGGACCAGGAGAGCTCACTCACCAGGCCGGTCTACGGTGACCGACAAGACAAATAGATCCCCCTACCCCCACCCGCAGCCAGAACCTGAAAAGTTTACACAGAGGGGCTCACGGGGTTTAGTTCCGCGTTTAGTCAAGACAGCCTCAAGGACACCTTATCTTTCAAGGCTGAATGCTTGAAACAGCTCTGGCTGTGGGATCCCCGGGCAGAAAGTCATTACAAGGACAGCTGAGGGAACAAGGAGCCTTGGGTCCCTGGCGGGGGGTGGGGGTGGGGCAGCTCGAAGGTCACCCAGAGGTCACGTCCTGTCTATGACCTCCTCCAACAGGGCTGTTAGGAGAAAGTGCAATCAGGGGCCGAGCCCAGGTGAGCAGGGTGGACACCGACGGACGGACAGACAAGCCGGGCGGCTAGCCGGCTCCGCCAGCACGTGGAACGGGGGCTCCGCTGTTTGTCATTCTCTGTCGCCACGCGGTGTCAACCGTCGCGAGAAGCAGGAATGAAGGTGGTACTTTCTCCACCCCCGGGTCCCAAGACACAGTCTGTAGCAAGATGGGGGGCCTGAGGGGCCTTCCGTCCATCACAGCACCCACCCACCCAAACGACTTTCATTCCTCCGGGTCCCCCTTAACCCTATTGAGCAAGGAGCTGCGCTTAGTAGGGGCCCCTACAGGAGCTACTTTCTTATCAACTCCCTCCCCTGATACAAAACTCTAGATGTAAAAAAGGAGCAATCAGCGAACCAAAGTGAAAGCACTTAGAAATGTAGGGGCACCGGTGTGGCTCAGTCGGTTAGGCGTCTGACTTCGGCTCAGGTCATAATCTCACAGTTCATGGGTTTGAGACCCGCCTCGGGTTCTGTGCTGACAGCTAGCTCTGAGCTTGGAGCCTGCTTCAGATTCTGTGTCTCCCTCTCTCTCTGACCCTCCCCTGTTCATGCTGTCGTTCTTTCTCTTAAAAAACTTTTTTTAAAATAATATCTTCATAATTTCCCAAGCCTAGCACTTCCCTCTGTTTGTTTTGCATGTAAACATCAAATACGTTTTACAAGATTTTGACCCAAGCTGGTTTTCCAGGAATACAGCCACCATGTTTACCAAGGAAAGCCATTACTGATTTGCTTCAGACTTTTGCAAGAATTGCTCGCCAGTTCGGAAAATCGTCAGGCTGTTGTGATCGCTGAGTGAACAAATCTTCCCTGGTGCATGGGACATGTGCGTGGCTGTTGCATGCACAGTGTTTCTGCTTCAGGTGGAGCAGTGGACAGCTTCCTTGTGTCTTCTACCTTCATGCCTAAGCCTTTTCATATGGAGACACAGTGTTTTATCACAAATTACTTTCATTGCTTTTCCATTTTGTAGCATAAGCATTCTAATGACATGCTTAATTTACATGATTGGTGGGTTATATTTTCTATGGATTTCATTTCAGGATCATAACGGGGGTGTTACACATAATCGTTAAACAGCAGTTGGATCTGATAAGGAAGGCTGGAATCTATTGGTCTAGATTGCTTCTACAATTCTTTGCAGGAATATAGCTCTCACCCTCTAGTAGCTCGTGCTTTGCTACATCTCTCATACTCACACAGGGAAGGGTCCACTCTCTAGACAGCTCTCTGGTGATGGAGAGAGGTGCAGGGTAGGAGCCCAGCTGTACTCTGTAGGGGACCCAAGATCCTAGGGCTGAGCCATGACTGTAGTTCCAGGAGAATCCACTCTCAGCCAGCAGCATCAGGTCAGGGTGAGGAGGGGCTCAGGGATCAAGAAACAACCAGGAAACACTATCAGTTGATCCTCCATGTTCATCCAGATGCTGGTTCAGTTAAGCCAGCATCATTGTTTTCTCCACAAAACATCTCCTCCACTGTTTTCTAGAGGTGGGGATGGGAGGAATGAGGACCGTGCCCGAACTAGGAAATCTACACGGGCATAGGAACTCAAGGCTGGGGCTCTGAGTCTCTATCGCAGCCACTGGACGCTGGGAATATTGAGTTTGGCAAAAAATCCTTAAGCAAGTACATATTTTGGTCTCAGAATCTCTCCTAAGGAAACAACAGAAATGATGTGGCAGTATTATGGTTAAATATAGTCAATGTATGACCAATGAAAATAGTAAAAAGACAGAAACAGCCTAAATATCTCACCCACAGGGTGCCCCAAGCTGGAAGTCCAGGTTTATTATTCCACCTTCCCTTTTTCTGTCCACTAATCCCTAACTAGTTTCTAGACCCTTCGCTTTCTCTCCCTGCCCGCTACCACAAGCCTCTTCCGGGGCATCACTGCCTCTGCTCTGGGTTTCATTCTGACCGAGCCTGGTCCCTGCCAACCCACCCTCAGCCCTCCAGACACTGGCTTTCCCTGATGGGACCGGTGCTCACACCTTTCTGGTGCCTCAAACACTCTCACACCTTCTCACTGACCTCAGGGTAAAGTCTGAATCCTTCACATGCCCAGCAGCCCCTGGAACTCTCCAGTCTCTGGCTTTCAACCATGTGGAACTTTCCTGTCCCGAATGTATGGTGACCCCTTTACCTCTGGGCTTTTACACATACTGTTTCCTCTGCCTGGAATGCTACTCACCTCAGGACCCCAGCCCAACACACACACACTCACACATCTCCAAAGTTACATGCTCACACTCACACATTCACACACTCACATACTCTCTCCTAAACTTGGCCAACTTTGATGCATTTTTAGGTCTCAATTTAGATTGAATTTCCTCCAGGAACTTGGTCGTTAGGCCTGAGATCTGGGTCTCATCTCTTCCGTGGGACCCAATCTTCCATGTTACTCTGACCTCTGTTCTGTCTGTTCCCCACAAAACTATAACTGTGTGAAGGCAAAGGCTTCATGTGTTCTGATCATGTTACAAAACAGGGGTGTAACACAGCTGTGAGTGAGTGAATGATTGTGTTATCCCCATATGTCTAATATATTTACTGAGGTATGACAAACGCATTAAAACAACAACATAGTCAAAGGAATAAACATGACGAAAAATCCTCTGAGTAGTACATTGTATCTGCTGTCACCCACTTAAATGATCAAAATTTTCACTCCAATCAGTTTAACATCCTATAAGCTTCAGTGTGGGAGGGGGGACACTTTGAAGTCCCTTTTTGAAATATTTTATAAAAGACCAAATAGGAATCACAGAGAAGGAGAAAGCCTACATCTATTTTAAGGACTGCATGCCTAGAAGTTTAAGGATATTTCTAATACAAGCCCTGATAAAATTCTCCAATTTCCTTTTATGAACTAAATGATGATAGCATCTGGCCCCTGCAATCAATGAAATATTTTATATCTGGTTCACCCTAGATCTTCTGCTTTGGTTTCACACTTTACCCCACAGAGTGTGACCGGCAGCTGGCAGTCTCTTTCTGCATGGCTGCCTCTTTGTTTATATAATTGTTTACTGTTATCAATTGACGTCTATGCAAAAACAACATTTCCCAAATATCACCAACCTATAGTGATCATTAAAATCTACTAACATGGAAGTAATCCAAATGTCCTTCAACAGATGGAAAGATAAACAAGATGTGGCTTATACATACAATAGGTATTATTCAGCCTTAAAAGGGAGGGACATTCTGATACATGCTATCACATGAATGACCCTTGAAAACATTGTGCTGAGTGACATAGCCAGACAAAAGAACAAATACTGTGTGATTCCACTCTATGAGGCATCTAGAGTAGGCAGAGTCATGGAGGTAGAAAATGGAAGAGACGTTATCTGAAGCTGAGGGAGGGGGTGGGGATAGTTTAATGGGGACAGAGTTTCTGGTTTGGCATAATTTAAAAAAAAATTTTAAATGTTATTTATTTTTGAGACAGACAGTGAGTGGGGCAGAGGCAGAGAGAGAGGGAGACACAGAATCTGAAGCAGGCAGGCTCTGAGCTGTCAGCACAGAGCCCGATGCAGGGCTCAAACCCACAAACCACGAGATTATGACCTGAGCTGAAGTCGGACACTTAACCAACTGAGCCACCCAGGAGGCCCTGAATTATCTATTTGAAAGTGGTAAAAATGGTAAATTTCATGTTATATATAACTAACTATCACACACACACACACACACACACAATGTCTGGCTCAGGGCCCCTTCCTGCACCACTACCAGCCTCACTCAGTTGCTCCCGGGATCCCCAGTGATTCCCCACCCACCTTGAAACTACCCGAGAGGAATGTCCTACTGCTGTCTCAATGGCCAGGAAAACACTGACATCCATGCCACATGTGCTGTGTCTTCCTGCTCCCAAGCTGCCTGACAGGTGCCAAGCGCACCCAGTCCTGGGGTCTGGTGAGCCCAGAGAAACTGTACTTCTTTCTTTAGAAGAATGGGTACCTGGGGGCTAAGTTGGTTGAGGATACAACTCTGACTCAGGTCATGATCTCACGGTTCATGAGTTCAAGCCCCTCGTCGGGCTCACTGCTGTCAGCATGGAACCTGCTTTGGATCCTCTGTCCCCCTCTCTCTCTGCTCTTCTCCTGTTTGTGTTCCCTCTCTCTCTCAGAAATAAATAAAACATTTAAAAAATGTTTTTAAAGAAAAGAAGGAGTAGGTGTCTCTCTCACGCATTCTATCTCGTGCTTTTGTTACCCGGGCACGGAGGCTGCATATCTTGTGTATCCATTGGTCACATCTCTATTGACGACACCTGCTCCCACTTCTGCTTATGGTCTCATGAGACCTTCAGTTTCTGCCCAGAGCCCCACGGCCCTGACCAGGGAACCAATACCTGAGATACCGCGACATGCTCCCCAACCTCCCCCTAGGCCCCAGTATCCCCGTGGGCCTCCATTGCAACTCAGCCAAAAATCCCTGAGCGAATGGTTTTCTCAAGAGCCTTCTACCCACTCCTAACACAGACATTCAGTTTTGAAAGTTGAATCCAAGTTTTGGCATGATTGAGGCTGTCTGCACACCTGGAAGCCTCCAAATTCCCTCTAATTATGTAGCAACTCACAAAACTCTCAACTTTACGGTTTCTTATCTCCTGCCCTGCCTGCTTCTGAACTGAGGACACAAACCGAACTGGATGTGGAGATGCCTGAGTTCTCTCATAATCATCTGAACATCCAGAAGGACCCAGATAGTGCAGTTCTCCGTGCTATCCATCCTTGGGTTGTGCTTGGAAGCACTGGGTGTAGATGCCCTGGCACTGGACCTTCCTCAGCCACACTTGCACTGAGTGTGATATCCCACTGCCTCCCTGTGGCCGCCACAAACGTGCCACTAAAAGTCCAACCCACACCGCATCAGATCTCTGTTCCCACTCACACTATTTCTTCTGCCTAGAATTGTCTTCTCCAAGTTCTGCACCACGCAAAGTTCGATCTGACTTAGAGATTTTGCTAAAGTCTTACCACCCCCTTGGCTGGTCTTCATTGGCCATCCTCCTGACTATTTTCTAGAAAGAATAAATCACTCCACCATTCTTTACGCACATACATATCATGAGAGCACAACTGTATGTAGATACGGTGCCTCTCCTGCTAGACAGAGAGCTGCCGGGGAGCTTCATGCATGGGTTTGGCTCAGTAGAAGGCTCTCTTTAGTGTTAGATCCTCAGGTGGATGGATGCAAAAATAAAGCATTTCCTGAAAAAGTCACAAAAGTATTCCAGTTTTCATTGCTCTCTTTTTTAGTATTTCCTCATAGACACATCCTATCCTTTTACTTATCTGTAACTTACAGTCTTTTTTGTGTTGGGCATGCAGGGCTACAGATATGTCTCAGAATGTATTTACAATGGGGATTCCTACCACCGTAATCTCTTGTAGGCAGCTGCTTATCTTGTCTGTACTACAAATGTCAGAGAAAGCCCCCATCTTCGGTCCCTCTCATGTCTTGTACTGATACATCAAGGATGCCTCCTTTCTTCCCCTCCGTTGAGGGCCCCAGTGTTTTCCATGGTAGATGGAACAGAATTGGCATGAGGCGTCCTCCACACAAATATTTGCCTCACCATTTTGCCTTTCCTGTCCCTTATCACTACTCTGTTACTGCTTTACCTCTTCTATTGCTTCCTAGAGCCTGACCCTAGTTCTGCTCCTCTTTGTGCTACTAGGTGAAGGTCATCTTGCCTTGCTTACCCCAAGTATGTGTAACTCAACACTTCTTAATGCAAAAACTCGGGGGGGGGGGCTGCTCCCATCATTTCCCCATCTCCTACAAGCCTCCCTTTTGTGGACACATCCCAGGGACCCTTCCTCAGTCCTGGGACCTCCTCCACAGATCCACCTTCTCCATTGTCTCAAGAGCGCCATCTTATTTTGGCCACAGCACACTCTTGACCTCTCAGCAAAAGCCACATTTCTCTTTCTGTCAGAGAAACCACAGATAAACACCCTGGGCCTACATCCTAATCTCAAACATCCTCCACATGCTATATTTTCTCTTCCTTCGGGCATAAGGCCTCTCCACCATCTCAGATCCTTAAAATAAAACCCATTTGGGGCACGGTTTTGAACTGGCAACACATGAAATGCCACAACAGACATAGCACTTCCAGAGTGCCTATACTACACAGATCCCAATGGTCTCGAGAAATAGAATATAATGGGGGCACAGGAGCAAGGTCAAAAGGTGCTCTGGACATACTTCTTTTTTTTTTTTAAATGCCTATTTATTTTTGAAGAAGAGAGAGACAGACAGACAGGGTGTGAGCAGGGGAAGGGCAGAGAGAGAGAGAGACAGAATCCAAAGTAGGCTCCAGGCTCTGAGCTGTCAGCACAGAGCCTGACACAGAGCTCGAACCCACAAACCGTGAGATCATGACCTGAGCCAAAGTCAGACGCTTAACCAACTGAGCCATCCAGGCGCCCCCCTCTTTTTTTTTTTTTTTTTTTAAAGCTGAGTAACAAGTATTATTCAAGAGACAGAAAAATACAGGAAAAAATGAGTCTGAAGAAAAATATTGAACATAAAAACATAAAACCATAAAGTACATACTTTTAAAGATTTTCCCCAGAATACATTAAACAACTTGATGACAACGGAGTAGCCTTGGGTATGAACAAGAGAAAATTAGGGTTCCCCACTTGATGGGAGACAATTCTTAAACTTTCCAGGATTTTCTTTTCTTATTCCACTCAGGCAGAGGGGGGACATTAAGAGCATTTCAGACCATTGGAGCACCTTGGTGGCTCAGTCGGTTGAGCATCTGACTCCAGCTCAGGTCATGGTCTCACAGTCTGTGGGTTCCAGCCCCACACCAGGCTCTGTGCTGACAGCTCAGAGCTTGGAGCTTGCTTCGGATTCTGTGTCTCCCTTTCTCTCTACCCCTCCTCTGCTTGTGCTCTCTCTCTCTCAAAAAGAAGTAAACATAAAAAAAAAAAAAAAAAAGAACACACCAGACACTTTTCCTCTGGTGGCAACTTGATTATCTTTTCACCTCTAAGCCCTCTCAGTGGGGAAGAGCCAGAAGATTTGAACTTGAAAATAAATTCAAATATTTTCCTTCACACTATCATACCATGATGTATATTCTTAGAATAAGTTGAAAAATTGAAGAATAGTGTTTGTGTTCACTTCTATTTAATCCATTTACGTAGCATCACACAAAATCTTCATATTCAGGCTTCATCAAACTGTGTTTTAGGGATAATACTGTTTCTCAATGGAATCGGGGATATTTTGTACATTAACCATGCAAGATAAAAAATATGCCATACCTTGTCTCTGGTTTAAAATCTATAAGCTTGAAGCTAAGTGTACTTACTTAGAGCTTATGAACATTCTTCAGTCTCATCAAATTGTAATATTAAACTTCAACAGGAAAAATATGTTCCTTCTTTCTCCTAAATCTAAGTCTTTATGGTTGAGAATACCACTTCCTACATCCTACCCTGTTTTCCTTTATCTCAAGGAAAGAATATAGATCTGTGCTGTCCCATACAGTGGCTGCCAGCCACCTGTGACTATTTCAATTTAGATTAATTAATTTATAAAATTTTTTATAGTTTTATTTATTTTTGAGACAGAGAGAGACAGAGCACAAGTGGGGGAGGGGCAGAGAGACAGGGAGACACAGAATCTGAAACAGGTTCCAGGCTCTGAGCTGTCAGCACAGAGCCCGATGCAGGGCTCGAACCCATGAACCGTGAGATCATGACCTGAGCTGAAGTTGGATGCTCAACCGACTGAGCCACCCAGTCACCCCTAGATTAATTAATTTAAAAAATTAAATTTAAAATGCAATTTCTCAATCACACGTGCCACATTTCAAATGCTCAATAGCCACATAGGGCTGGGGCTACCATCTCGAACTGTAGCTTAGAACATTTCACAGAAAGTTCTATTGGACCCTGCCAGTCTAGAAGAATCGCCAACCCAGGCATGGCTGGTAAGAGCCTCTCTGCAATAATGGTATCCAAGGGCAACATTGCCACAGAGGATTTATAAAACTCAGAGCCAAACTGTCTTGCCCTTTTACAAATGGCTAAACCTCTTGGTGCCATAGAGCGAGATGCAGGTCCTCATGTAAAAGACAGGAGCTCTGTCTGGGATGTGGGTGTTTATGGACATGGATGGGATGAAACAAGAAGAGGATTGCTGAAATATTGTTGACGGAAGAAGTCTGGCACATAGGAGCTGAATGGAAGGTTCTCAGAGGCAGGGTTCCAAGGTGGCCCCACCTGATCACTTGAAGAGTTTAGTCAACACGTGTCCTCAATTACCTGAGCCAGGTTTTGGAGATACTCCGTGGCCTCAGGGAGTCACAGCCATGAGAGGGTGGGGAGCAGGGGTGAGGCGGGGAAATCCGGGCAGGAAGTCATGAGATCGACGTTACTCCGCCCGTTGTAGAAACTCACCAGCCACAGCCCCCGTGTGTGTTGTGCAGGATGGGCACAACACTGGGTGCAACCGAGGGTGTGAGTCGGGCCTCCATCTCCCCATCCATCTCCCCACGCAGCTCACCGACCCGCTCACTCATCCTTGACTCAATCCACCCATTCACACAGAAGCATCATGTAGAGAGCAGCAGCTCAGACTTTTTAAAAACTCTCCTCTCCTTTAAGGACCCACTTATATCTTCTGTAAAAAGCATGTGATGGGTGGGAGGGCTGTCTGTGTCCTAATCTCTGAATCCTATGAATATGTCACCTTATGTGGCAAAAGGGACTTTGCAGGTGTAATTAATTTTTTTTTTTAATTTAGAGAGAGAGTGCAGGAGTGAGAGATAATCCCAAGCAGTCTCCATGCTCAATGCGGAGCCCGACGCGGGCTCCATCCCATGATCGTGGAATCATGACCTGAGCCCAAATCAAGAGTCAGACACTCAATTGAGTGAGCCACCCAGACACCTCTTTGTAGATGTAATTAAATTAAGGGTGAGGCTTGAGGTGGAGGGATTATCCTGGGATGCAGGTGGGCTCAATATAATGACAAAGGTCCTTACAAGAAGGAAGCAGGAGGTCCAAGAGAAGAGAAAATGCCCTGCTGTTGCCCCTCAGAGCAGGAGGGAAGGAGCCCTGAGCCCAGGTATACAGGCAGCCTGCAGCTGCTGGGAAAGCCCATGCACCATCTGTTTGAGACTTCTGATCTCCAAAACTCTACGGTGATACACTTGTGTTGGTGATGTTTTAAGCCACTAAATTTGTGATGATTTGTTACAGCAGCCATAGAAAACTAATCAATAAGAATGTTGAAAAATGTGTAAAATCATATTCAACATAAAAAATGGATCCCTCCATTTTGAATCCTGCCCCCCAAAGCACATCATATATGGATTACCTTTCACTGGAGAAGAAACATACAGATAATATGATTGCTTTTGTTTTCAGGCTTCTTGGCTCGGCACATTTATATTTGTCTATCATTGTTCTGTTCTCTTTTTTTTTAATTCTAAGAGCAAACAAATTTTAATGGGAAAAAAAGTAACGAAGTGCATCCTTCGCTGTTAATGAGGATCAGGGAAGGGAAAGCCCACGTCCAGAGTACCCACTCCAGCGAACGAAGGCAAAAAGGCTGCAGACTTGGACACTGAGCTGGAGTCCCCTCACGAGGCACCCTCAGGATCACTGCTGTTGAGATGGCCACAGCCCACGGCGGCTGCTGGGGCTCGGTGATCAGCCACCAGGCACCCATACTCTGGCGCCCTCTGGTCCAGGACTTTATGTCCCGCCAGCAGAGACACCGCCAATCTCAGCTGCTGACGACACAGGGTCCCCCATGTTCACACCCATGTCTCCCGCCAAGGACTGGTCTTTTTTGTTTATTTATTTTTTTGAATTTCAAGCAAGGCTTTATGGGGGCTTATGCTCCAGCAGAAGGGAGACAGCCGAAAGGAAAGTGTCCTCAGGCAGGGAGAGTATTTTTATTTTATTTATTTTATTTTATTTTATTTTAATTCCAGTGTAGTTGATATTCAGTGCAACCTTAGTCTCATGTGTATATTTTATTTTATATTTTTTAATGTTTTTTTATTTATTTCTAGGAGAGAGAGAGAGAGAGAGAGAGACAGCGTGAGCAGGGGAGGGTCAGAGAGGGAGTCACAGACTGAAACAGGCTCCAGGCTCTGAGCTTGCAGTTAGCACAGAGCCTGACGCAGGGCTCGAACTCAAGAACCGCGAGATCATGACCTAAGCGAAAGTCGGACGCTTAACCGACTAAGCTACCCAGGTGCCCCTTTTTATTTTATTTTATATTTTTTAAATTTTTTTTATCATGTGTATAGTATAGTGACTAAACACTTCCATACATCACCTGCTGGTCATCACGACAGGTGCGTTCCTTCCTCCCCATCACCTATTTCACCCCGACCCCCCACCCCATCCCCTCTGGTAACCATCAATTTGTTCTCAGTAGTTAAGAGTCTGTCTCTTGGTTTGTCCCTCTCTCTTTTTTTCCTTTGCTCATTTGTTTTGTCTACAATTCCACATGAGTGAAATCTTATGGTATTTGTCTACCTCAGAGTGACTTATTTCACTTAGCATTATGCTCTTCAGTTCCATCCATGTTGTTGCAAATGGCAAGATTTCGTTCTTTTTTATGACTGAGTAATATTCTATTGTGTATATACACCATGCCTCCTTTCCGTTCATCATGAACAGTTGGGCTCCTTGCATCGTTTAGCTGTTGTAAATATGAGGACTGGTTCTCTTCCAAGACCACCGCCAAGAGGAATCTGCCCCAGCTCAGTGTTTGCCTCTGTCCCCACAGAGTGTCCCTTCTCCAGATTCCCGATCGTGGGTGTCCCCTCCACCCAGAGCTTCCCAATCCCTGGAGGGGCTCTCAACTGTCACAGACATGCAGCAAAGCAAGAATAGCCCAGAGCCTTGGAAAAGGGCTGCCATCTCACTCAATGATACCATCTGCACCAGCCTCCCCACTCAGAAGAGTCAGTACTTGGGCTCAGGAGTCACCAAAAGGGGCTGTGGCCTCAGATGGTTGGTTGGTATAGAACTGGGCTGTGACAGTCACTGGCTTCTTTAGTTATGCTTATTTGGTTACATAGGAATTCTTCCCCTCCTTTGGAGAACACAAAAGCCTTTTGTGTTTATGTGTGTGGAAGGGGGAAAAATGGCAGAAATAAGAAATTTAATTATCCATTATATTTATAATGGACAATACTGGAAACTAGAGGTTTGCTCCACCTCTGACCCCCACAGTTGTGGGTGTCCTCCGCTCCATTCGCCCTCTGCCCAGCCCACATCAGGCTTTGCAGAGTTGCATCCTGGGGAGGCCAGACCTCAGGCATAGCCTGGGGCTGCAACACACTGGTGAGCCACACCCAGGCGGGCTGCGGGTACCCAGACACAGGGTTGGTTCTGCCGGCCTCTCTCTTCCTGCTCTTGTTCTCTATGGAAGGATGCTGGTGGCTGAGGTTCAGGACCTAAATGCCTTAGATGAGACTCCAGACAGTAGCTGTGTTTTGGGGGCCGAGGTGGCAGGATCATTCCCAAGCTGAGAAATTGACCAGATTTATTTATTAAAGATTTCAGGCATTAGTGGAGCTTCAACTCTCTATAGTCGTGATTGAAAACCTGGGGAAAATCCATTGCATCCACCATTTTTTTAATGTTTTCTTTATTTCTGAGAGAGAGAGAGGCAGCGTGAGCAGGGGAGGGTCACAGAGAGAGGGAGACAGAGAATCGGAAGCAGGCTGCAGGCTCTGAGCTAGCTGTCAGCAAAGAGCCTGACACGGGGCTCAAACCCATGAACCGTGAGATCATGGCCTGAGCTGAAGTCAGATGCTTAACCGACTGAGCCACCCAGGAGCCCCTGCATCCACCATTTTAAGAAAAATTATTCAAATATGAAAAAACTCCTCCCCTCAGCTTTATTTAGAGAAGTAAACAATTAGACTACTCATTCTGCCCAAGAATTCAAGCCAGAAATCTGTCAATTGCTTTGTCTTCCTAACCTGCAGATAACTCCCCTACTCGTACTTCTCAGATCTGCCCCACTGCCTTAGCTCGGCCACAGCTGGCCCTCCCACCTGGATGTCCAGCAAGCTTCTCATTGTTGCCCCACAGCTGGCCTTGTCCCCCTCCAAACCAGGGGTCACAAAGGAGCTGGGGTAACCCCATCAGGGACCATTGGCTCCCTGACTTAGGGCTGGCATTCCTCTGCATGGAACTCAACCACGGTGGGTCAACCAAGTGCAGGCTTATCTATCTGGCCCCCACAAGCCTGGAGGAGGGAGTTGGGCACTGAGTCTCGGCTCCACAGTGCCATCAGGGAAGTCTTCCTGTGTGACCATCCCCACAATGACCTCTGGCTATGGCTACCGTTGCGGGCAGGAAGCATTGGGAAATGACCAGCAGCACAGACATGACCTGGGTATCAATCGGCCAAAACTGGCCAGCCATGTGGCCCTCCAATCTCCAAGGGACATTAGGAAGTTGAGTATTTTCACTTGCCAGTCGCTGTAGAAAAGTAAGGCAAGGAACGTGAGATTGGAATGGGTG
Organism: Hyaena hyaena; assembly: GCF_003009895.1. Classification (NCBI taxonomy): domain Eukaryota; kingdom Metazoa; phylum Chordata; class Mammalia; order Carnivora; family Hyaenidae; genus Hyaena; species Hyaena hyaena. The sequence continues at coordinate 1,423,187 of NW_024080914.1, read as the reverse complement.
TCAAGTGAACCAAAGCCCCCCTCTAAGGACCTCGGCCTGCACCTCAAGCCCCTCCCTGATGTGTGTAATCCTCTAGCTTCCTATTTCCTGCCACTGCTGCCTTGAACTTCAGCATCCCAGGATGGTGTCTCTCTTACCCCAGATGTTTGCACACATTCATTGTGACTCACATCCCCCTTTGACCAGCTCCCTCTGGTCCTTTTTTCCATTCTACTTACATGAAGCACTCTCTAAGCATGATTTCTGCACCTCCCAGCCCTAGATTGGCCGATTCTCCCAAACACAGCCACTGTGTTGTCAGTGACCGTTGACTTGCGCATACTGCATACTGTCCACGCCTGCGGAGTCCATGAAGAGCGATGCCGTAAGGCCCTGCTGTGCTCCCGGTTCTGTTTCTGGTCCTGGTCCAGAGTCTGTCACGGAGCGAGGGGCAGATCGCTCTTTGCTGAATAAACAAGGCAGCGATACCCCCTGAGGCTGTAATTCGCTCTTGTCATTTTCCAATATATTGGAATTATCTTATTCCTAGCGAGTAGCATCGAGCTGCCTTGTGTCGAGGGAAGGTTGGTAACAGCAAGCAAGCAAGGCTGCTGGAGATAATCTCCAATCGAACATGTGTTTCGTCAAAACCCTGAGCTCCTGCTGAGATCGTGCCAGAAGGTGAGGGAGACAGACGCAGGGAGGCAAACAGGGAAAATGAAGACAACACCCCCAGCTGGGAGAGGAAGAGAAGCTGGCAGGTCCGGTGGGTATCAGGATACCAGCCCTGTGGGGAGGGAGCAGAGTGTCTCACAGGATGGCTGCACAATGTATACCTCGAGATCCTTAGAATGCCCAACTTTGACCAAGACACCTGCGGTCTACCAGGCAGAAGTGTCAGTTGCAGATTTTAAGGGCCCAGGGGGGGGCTTGAACAGTGGGCATCTCAGCAGTACCTGAGTGTTAGTGTAACTCTCTTGGAGCCTTCCATGATCTGGGGTCATCAGAATAGGAACCCCCAATAGAAACTGAGTTCAAATGCTCAGCATGCTCTGTATGGGACAGAAGCCTAGAGATTCATACTTGATTTAAAGCAAATAGAGATGTGACATTTCTTGCTCACCTGAGTTTATTGAATAAGATTTATATTCACGACATAAATGGATGGCTTAGTGAATTACAGTGCATACATGTGATGGATGAAGTAATAAGCAGTCATTCAAACCAACAATGGCATACCCCGGGAGAAATAAGCCTCATGGTGACAGACTTCTATAAATGGTGCTTATTACCTGGTTTTACTCTCTCTGGACACCATTATTTTAAACTAAAATTCCGGGTCCTTTCGGTCAGTCTCTCTCAATACAAGAACACATGAAAGATCTTTATCAAAAACCTTTAGAAAAATAGCAAAGGGATCCATTGAGGATCCACATTCTGTCATCAAAACAAAATGATTATTGTTGCCATGCAATCATAATTAGTTGGCCTTTCAGGTTAGACCATGTGTACTGATTTGCCTCTTCCGTGACACCCCACTGAAGAAAGGGAGAATCCTTAATCCCTGTAAGATAAACAAACTAGGGCCTGTTCTCATCATGTCTAGATCCTCTTTCCTGTGTCCCCAGATATTCCCAAATCCCCAAATGTTTTGGGATTTGATGAGATGATTATCAAGTTTCAGTATATGTTTATGTACCTGCTCGAAGCAAAGCCTGGGAGTATCAGTCTCTATTGACTTTCCCGCAACATCTGGCTTTTCCCTGAGCCTCACCAGCCTAGGAAAGAGAGTTGAATCACATCAGCTGAAACCTTTCATGGCCCATCCCCGAACCCCAGAATTGTACTCAGTCATTTCTGAGGGTCCCTAGCGGTGCTCATGTGAGTTTAGTTCCTTCCTGGACCTTCACTTTCCTGCACTTTTCTGAAACTCACCAAATCTCTCTCCCTTCTGTTGCCCTCTGCAAGAAGCCGATCTCCAGCCCCGGGATGCTCGCCCGAGGACTTCTGAAGCCACCCTCACCATGTACCAGGGATGTGTGCTCTCTGTTCAGTCTTCAAGGCAGCAGAGTTTTGCCACATTTCCCCATGAAGTAGGGGGCAATTGATGTCTCCCCAGACACATGAAGTATCCAATCTGCATTCCTTGCCCTCCCTGTATGGCTGGGTCCTTCAAAAAGACAGCTTAGTTTCTTCTACCTATTATCCCAAATCTCCAAAATGGGTCTATGAGGCCCCACCAGGGAAAGAATCTGAGACACATACACTAAACTAGCCTCTAGTTCCCCACCCCACACACACACCCAGACATTCCAAGCAAATCCCATCTTTTGTCCTTAGGAAAAAAAGTCCTTGAGCAAATTACCTCTTGCTGGTGCTTCTATTTCCTCAGACATGCCCTAATCCCATTTTATGGTTTCTGCCACATAGGAGAGCTGTAACTTGCTCTAATTTTACAGTAGACCATTTGATTTTTATGCCCTCAGTCTCAACCATCTATCCCTGCCTATTTCTAAACCACAAATGCCAAAGCAAGATGTCTTCTCTAGCAACCAGAATCTCCTAAGAGTTACATAAACCTTTTGTTAAGACCTGCAGAGTGTGTACGGTTTTCTGTGTTCTAACCTTCCTGCAGAAGATTCTGAAGCTGTAAGTGGTTGGATGAGCCTTCCCCTTGTCTTGTCTTCTAGGCACCGTTGGACAAGGTGAAGGGATCCAAACATGCATCCTGGAGCCTCAAGACTTCCATTGCAGATGATCGCAAATATCGACTCCTTTCTGTTAAGAAGCCATGTGCTCTGCTCATTATAATTTTTTTCCTCAAATTTCCACTGCCAGGAACAAAACGTGTTTGCCCTCAGTTTCCATCCAGAATCTAACCACACTTGAGCACCTCCTTGATGTTATTCCATCCACACTCTGCCCCTCCCTTGTTTCAAGGAAAAAATAAATCACTGTGAGTTTTTACACCCGCAGTTCATTATTCACTAATCTGTTACTACACACATCTCATTGGGATATAGTTGCTTTCCTCACCTATGGGCTATGAGGGCTAAGGCATTCACTCATTCTCTTAATAAATATCTTATTTATTAAATAAATATCACTATGTGCCAGGCACTCTAATTGGCCCTCTATCTCAAGAGACATTAGGTGACTAGATTTTGCCTGAGCAAAGGGGAAGAAAGAGTTAATTAAGAAATAAATAATCACTGACACTTCCAAAAACCAGTCTTCCGTTCTTGGTTGCTGCTTCCCGGTGCTTCTGACAGGATTCACTAGGGTCCTCTGCCAGTCTACCATGATTCTCATCTCTTCAAAGCCCTTAGGGTAAGAAACTGAAAAAATCTGCTATGGGAGGATAACTGGATTTGAGGGCTCCAGCCCGGGTTCCCTGGAATCTCCATTCCTGAGGGGCTCTCTGTCATCAGTGCATAATGGGTGTGGAGGATCCTCTCTTCCCCTTCTGACCGAACCCCAGAATGGACATAAATCCTTCCCTCGGTTCTCCACCACTCAACTAAGCCCATGCTGTTATGTTGAGGAAAACATTACTAAATTCTTAAAAAATAACAAAAAAGTAACTCACAGTGGCCCTTCCATCGGGTTCCTGGATTTGCCTTTTCTGGGAGCCCACTGGTTCTGGTTTATCCTCCTCAGACGGCCTCAGCCCGCTTCTCTCCCAGCTTGAGGGGATGCCCTGAGGCAGGAGCTGAGGACTGAATGCCCTGACACATTTCTCTCCTCTGAGTCTAGGCCACAGTGCGCAGGGGACTGACGTGGAAAGGAGATTCTTCTTTCGGCTAAGCACCACCTCTTATGAGCTAAGATAGGGCTCTTCTCGTGATGAATGACACTGAAATATCTAGATCTTTGGTGGCAGAGTCAAGATTCTACTTTTGTGTAGAACTTGCCCAGGGGCCCAACCTCAGGACTAGCAATAAGCCCACAGCAAGAGCGATGTGAGGTTATTTTCCTGACACTGTCGGCCCCTGCCTTTCTTGTTGCTCTATCTTTGCTGTCCGCCAAAACTTCACTTCCTAATGTAGGCTTCACCCTTTGACTGTCAATTTGCCTCAAACTCTGACTTCAGAACACCAACCCAGAGCACTTTGCTTACACACACACACACACACACACACACACACCTTAAAATAGGTAAGAGTGAACACATATCTTTCAGGAGACCACGGATCACCCTGTTAAGCAAACCTATCACAAACATGAAGTGTCCTGCTACTTTTGTGTTTCATCCAGAATTGAGTGTTTATTTGGCATTCTGATTTCCACTGTATTGATTTTTCTTTCATATTCAATTTAGGTGTGAAATTACTCAAAATCACATTAAATAACCCAGCCATGCCCGCCCTGTCCTACTGCCCTGCAGATGAAGAGGCTGATGTACTAAAGGTGTCACTGTTTTTTAGTGTTTATTTTTGAGAGAGAGAGAGCAGGGGAGGGGCAGAGAGAGAGAAGGAGACAGAGGCTCATAAGCAGGCTCAGCACAGTCAGTGCAGTCTTGTGTGGGGCTCAAACTTGTGAACTGCAAGATCATGACCTGAGCCTAAGGCAGACACTTAACCGCTTAACCACATAACCGCTTAATGGAGTGAGTCACCCAGACGCCCCTAAATGTGTTACTTTTAACACCGGAGCTGAATTGAACTGAACTGACACCGGATTCAGCAACCCTGTGATTGTCCTGGTCTGTCTCGGTTCTGTATCCCAAGAGTCCGGACTCACTCCTTTGGGTACAAATGGCAGTTTCTGGTGGTGGCGGTTTGTGTTTGGGGGACAGAGAGGAGATTGGTTCACTTTGATGGTTTATCGGTACGTCTGAGTGACCACCGAGGTGAGATGCTAGAATACCGTGCCGAGGGGCCAACGTTTGCAACTTCTGAAATTTTAATCAGCGTATTTTCTTCCTGAGAAATTAAGGAGCTGTTGTCATTTGCCGTTTGTGAGACAAAAGACCGGCTGATCCACTGAGACAGTTTATTTTACTGTTTGGGGAAAACACTTGCCAAAGAAATTTGGTTTCAACGAAGAAAGATGGAGATGATGTTTGTTCATTTTACCACAAGAGTAATCATTTTTATCACATACAGACGAATAAAGAATTTCAAATGGCTTAGGTCTCCATAATCAACTGTCTCTAATTCTCAAATTTCAGTACTTGTTATATGCCCTATAAACTTTAATAGTTCTGCCTTCTGTTATTTATTGAGAGTATTTGGGCTCCTACAAATTGCCAAGGAAGTCAAACTTGTGGGCCCTTTCTCAGTGATTCAGATAAGAATTTAATCAACTCACTTCATCTAGATCTTTATCCTTTCTGAAAATGTCTTTATTTTCTCTATAGCTAAATAATAAATCAGTCTTTATTTTGTAAACTCTGACCAACACTTTCAATGAATTCAGTATGAATATATAGGGCAGAGGAATGGTGGGGGGGGAGGTGGGTTGCATTGTTCAAAACCTTTTCCCTGTTCATAATATATTTCCCTTAGAAAATAACATATAAAAACTGAAAACTGGGGCACCTTGGGGGCTCAGTCGGTTAAGTGCCCGACTTCAGCTCAGGTCATGACCTCATGGTTCATAGGTTTGAGCCCCGTGCCAGACTTTGTGCTGACAGCTCAGAGCCTGGAGCCTGTTTCAGATTCTGTATCTCCCTCTCTCTCTGACCCTCCCCTGTTCATGCTTTCTCTCTCTCTCTGTCTCTCTCTCTCTCAGAAATAAATAAATCATTGGAGCTCCTGGGTGGCTCAGTTGGTTGTGCGTCCGACTTCAGCTCAGGTCATGATCTCACGGCTCGTGGGTTCAAGCCCTGCATCGGGCTCTGTGCTGACAGCTTGGAGCCTGGAGCCTGCTTCTGATTCTGTGTCTCACTCTCTCTGCTCCTCCCCCACTCATGTTCTGGCTCTGTCTCTCAAAAATTAATAAACGTTAAAAAAATTTTTTTAAAGAAAAAAATCAAATATTTATTTTTGAGAGAGACAGAGCATGAATGGGAGAGGGACAAAGAGAGAGGGAGACACAGAATCCGAAGCAGGCACTGGGCTCCAAGCTGTCAGCACAGAGCCCGATGGGGGCTTGAACTCATGAACTACAAGATCGTGACCTGAACCGAAGTTGGATACCTAACCAACTGAGCTACCCATGCGCACCCTAAATTTTCTTAATTTAATTATTTGGGATAGAATTTCTCCCTTCCAAAAGTTTCCCAAGGATGATTGTGCAAAAAATATAGCCAAACCTAAATTAAGTAAATTCCTTTTAGTTACATGATTTTGAGAGAACACTATAAAAATTATTTCAGATTTTTTGTACAAAATTGTTACATTTGGGGAGATGAGTGCCGGTGAATATTCTTTCTAAGATTGAGAAGGGAGCCCTGGAAAGTTGAGAATGCAGCTACTTCTGTGATGCAGAAATGGACGTTTTATGTTGAGTCACATTTAAACACCAGAAAACCTATATTTGAAGAGTTTTCCAAAAATATCCTAAGCCTTTTATAGTTTGACTGCTGCTATTTGCTGTCGACTCATTCATCGTGACAAGGGGTAGTTTTGTCGTCTTCTCTGTTCGGCTCCTGAGTGACAATGTCATGGGAGCCATACCCTCCCTGACAACTACTTGTCTGAATCTCTCTAATGATCATACTTGCCTACGGCGATTTCCAGCTCGCCTTGCAACCTGTCTTTACTAAACAGCTGATCCACGTTCTCACTTCAAAATGCATTTTTTTTTAATTTTGGGGTTTTTTAAAAAATTTATTTCTGAGAGAGAGAGAGACAGCATGAGCAGGAGATGGTCAGAGAGAGAGGGAGACACAGAATCCAAAGCAGGCTCCAGGCTCTGAGCTGTCAGCACAGAGCCTGATGCGGGGCTCGAACCCATGAATGGTGAGATCATGACCTGAGCCGAAGTAGGATGCTTAACTGACTGAGCCCCCCAGGTGCCCCTCAAAATGCATTTTTTAAATGCTCCTAATTTAAAGAGGGAAATGAATAGTGACAGGAAAACAGGAAAACTGAGCAATGCAGTTTTGTCTTATTGAAACCAGAGAAACTGAACTGTACATAGCTATAGGTACATGTTTGACCGAATGAAATGCCGGCTGGAATTTGACGCAGACTGGAAATTGTGTGGGTGAAAGGGAAAAATCTAGAGCAAAAGGAATGAGTGGTCCCAACACCACAGCGGTAATCATGTTTGCAAAATGTAAGGGTGTCAGATCAACACCTTGTACAACTTAAACTTGCATCACAATAATTTCCATCACAATAAAGCCTAAAGCCGGGGCAGGGGTGGGGAGGGGGAATCTGTCCAAGAATCTAGCCATTTAGAATCTGTGGGGTTCCATCTCCCCTCCCTCACACATGCACAGCCCGGGAAAGCTGAGAACCTGGGATCGGTGGTGGTTGGTTCAGTGATGGGCTCCCGGCCCAGCTGAATTGGTCTGGGCCACTTCCTGGACTACTTGAACTTTCCAGAACAAAGACATGAAGTGTGCACCTGGAAACTACTAGTGACATGTTTCCAGCCCGAGGGGAGAGCCAGGGGTGAGGGGATGGAGCATGTAGAAGGAAACAGAGAGCAGTGTGGGTAAGAGAAAGCCCCTAGCAACATTCCAGCCAGGGGCCAGTGGTCCCCAAGGCCCAGCCATGCCTCCTTCTTTTGACAATTCAGTTCCATGACAGGTAGATTCCTGATCTGGCTTATGATGATGTAAGTTAGGTTCCCTCCCTTGCAATGAAAGAGTCTTGCCTAGTACTTTCTGTATCTGTGTAGTTTGGCAAACATTTGGGGAGTACGGGCTATAATATAGAGCATTGGGCTTTGCATTTTGAGAGAAATAACCTCACTTACTGGTTCATCTCATCAGACAATGGGCTCTCTGCTCTCAAAGCACAAAGGATGTAACCCTGCACTGCTTACATTTGAGCAGCTTTTTAAGATGTGTAGTTTTCCGGACGTGTAAGGCAGGGACATGCATTCAAGTATAAGAAACAGTCCAAACAAGGCAGGGTCAGGGGGCTGCATGATACATTTGGGAATAGCAAATGGCTCCATTTGGGTGGGAGTGAGCTTAAAATATAGGGAGGAAAAGGAAAGAATGGAGCAACAAAGAGACACAAGATCATAACAGTCATTGAAGGACATACCAAGTGACTTGGGACCAGGGACCTCTAAGAGGAGTGACTGCAACCCAGGGAGGGGTGAGGTGATGCATTCAGGCGAGACCAGCTACATCATCCGTAGGACCTGGAGGAACATGGAAATGCAGGGCGCCTGTCCAAATACGTAAGAATCTCAAGATTGTGACAGCAAAACATTAAAGTCTGGTTCCCTTCTGTGAGCGGCTATACAGGTGGACGAACCCACGAACTCCCCAAAAACAGAGAGTTTGATGATGTCGTCCTGGAGCACAATGAAAGGAATGGCAGAAGGTCCGAGAGATCAGGCAGATGAACCTCTGTGGGGAGAGGCAGAGCGAGAATGAGGTTCTGGTTCTCTGATGCTCTGAGATCATAAGAAAAGGAGAAGAGATTGCATCTTCTTAATTCAACAAATCAGAAGCCATCAGAGTCTTCAAATGGGACACATCAATGAGAATCTCTCTTTCTTGGAAGGGAGGGGATAGGGAATGAGGTGAAGGAACTTTAAATATTTCCACATTGCCCTCCTTGAATTATTTCTACTGACCCACTGGGCTGCACAGGATCCAGGGTAAATTAAACCCCGCTGCTGTCCCCGAGAAAGGCAAAGCGCATTAGGGATGTCCTGCCCACCCCCTCATCGGCCACTCAGGCATCAGTCTGGAAGCACTGAGGCTGTCATCTGACTCACAGGAGCCATCTTTGCGGTGTCCCTCACAGAAGCTCACGAAACAGGTCAGAATACAGCACGAACTCAAAGACTACATGATCCAGGAATTCATCCTCTCTTCTGTGTCTTTTACAAATGTTTAACATTTATTCCACTTTTTAAAAGGCAAGATCAAACTTAAATGGATACTACTAAGTGAAAGAAGCCAATCTGAAAAGGCTGCACACTGTGTGATTCCATCTAGATGACATTCAGCAAAAGGCAAAACTATGGAGAGACAGTAAAAAGGATCAGTGGTGGCCGCGGCTGAGGGTCAGTGGGAGAGAAGGATGAACAGGCAGAGCATGGGGAATTTTTTGGGCAGTGAATTTCCTCTGTATGAGACTCTAATGATGGATACATGTCATTATACATTTATCCAAAGCCACAGAATGTGCAACAATGAACTTTTATATAAACTGTAGACTTTAGGTCATAATGATGTGTCCACCGAGGTCCATCACTTACAACAAATGCACCGCTCTGGCGAGTGATCATGACAGGGGAGGTGCTGTATTTGCAGGGGGTGGGGGATACATGCAAACTCTTTGCCCTTTCACTCAATTTTGCTGTGCCCCTAAGACTGCTCTAAAAATTGAAGCATATTAATTTTTAAAAAGCAAGATGTATTTCTTATAGAAAATTCCAATGATTTTTTAAAAATGTTTATTTATTTGCTTTGGAGAGAGAGAGCATGCTCACAAGAAGGGGAGGGGCAGAGAGAGAAAGGGAAACAGAATCTGAAACAGGCTTTAGGCTCTGAGCTGTCAGCACAGAGCCCAACGCAGGACTTGAACCCACAAACTGTGAGATCATGACCTGAGCCAAAGCTGGATGCTTAACGGACTGAGCCACCCAGGCGCCCCTCCAATGATTTTTTAAACTACCTGTGACCCCTTGCCTTCCAAGAAAACCTCTTTTGCCATCTTTGTTTGAATCCCTGTTGTATATTTCTAAGCCCATGCACACATATGTGTGTATATGGGTGCTTTCCTTATTTAAAAACTGAGATGGGGCACCTGGGTGGCTCTGTTGGTTAAGCATCTGACTTCAACTCAGGTCATGATCTCACAGTTTGTGGGTTTGAGCCCCGCATTGGGCTCTGTGCTGACGGCTCAGAGCCTGGAGCCTGCTTCGAATTCTGAGTCTCCCTCTCTCTGTCCCTCTCCTGTTCATGCTCTGTCTCTCTCTCAAAAAATAAATAATAAACATTTAAAACTTTTTTTAAAAATGGGAAATGTGGGTATTGATGTATATTCTTTTTAGTTAAGGTGCATTATAAGCATATGCCCATAACGAAACATTGGAAGACCCAACACAGTCAACTTTGTACATAATCTCTGTGCTGGAGCCTGGGGACTGCTCCACTCACTCTCCATCCACGTTCTCTGTTGGTATGATGAGATGCAACATGCCACATTCCCCAGGCTCCCTTGCAGCTTTCATTCTGGATGTACATCGGGTTCTGCCCCTTCAGTGAACTTATGTGAAAATTGGAAGGCGGAACTGAGATGGAGGTCCCGCTCCTCCCCTTTTTCAGATACTATTTGCTGGCTAACAAAGTCGTGGAGGTAAAGAGATTTCTTAGGGGTGGTGTTTCAGTGCCCTTTTCTTTAGGACTCTGGGGTGGGAGGGTGGGCATGAAAAAGAAGTGGCCGCTGTCTTTTGACTTTAACTCCTTGACCCTGAGATGGTAACTATGGGATTGTAATGGTTTTGGAGGGTTTTTTTGTTTGGGTGGTTTTTGTTTTCCAATTTTATTGACGTAATTGACATACCACTTGGTATTAGTTTAACGTATACCACATAATGATTCGATATATGTATATATTGAGAAACAATTCCACCAAAAGATTAGTTAACATTCATCAACTCACATAGTTACAATTTTTGTTCTAATGCTCAGAACTTTTCAGATCTACTCTCTTATCAATTTTCAAAAGATAATACAGTATTCTTAACTATAGTTACTATGCTGTGTATGACATGCCTATAACTTAAGTACCTTGTAACTGAAAGTGTATATTCTTTGCCCACTTTCCCCCACTTCCCCCAACTTCTTGCCTCTGACAGTCGCAAATCTGTTCCCTGTTTCTACAGGTTTCAATTTTTTAGATTCCACATGTAAGTGAGATCATACAAGGTCTATTTTTCTCTGATTTATTTTACTTAGTATAATGCCCTCAAGCTCCATCCATGTTGTTGCAAATGGCAAGATTTCCTTCCTTCCTTTTTTATGGCTGAATAATTACCATTGTGTATATATACCGCATTTTCTTTATCCATTCATCCATTGATGGGTACTTAGATATTTCCATGGCCTGTTGAGTATAGTCACCCAACGCTGCAGTAAATGTAGGGGTGCAAATATCTCTCCAAGATAATGATTTCATTTCCTTTGGATAGACGCCCGGAAGTGGGACTGCTGAACCATATGGAAGTTCTATTTTTAACTTTTTGAGGAACCTCCATACTGTTTTCCACAATACCTGTACTAATTGACAATCTCCCCAACAGAGCAACATCCTGGCCAGCACTTGTTATCTCTTACCTTTTTCGTGATAGCCACCCTAACAGGTGTGAGTGAGGGGGGATTAACTACATTATTGGGCTTGGAGTCCCAGCAAAGGCCTCAATGGAGAACCCCCCCCCCCCCCCGCCCGCCCTGTGCATCACTTCTCAATTGTTCTGGGAATCATTCTGTTCCCAGAGGTTATCCGAGAACCTACCTTTTCGTTTCTTCCACTGCCTTTGTGAACACTCAGTTCCCTGTTTTAAATCCTTCCCCAATTAAAGTATTTAGAATGATTTCTCTCTTCTACATGGAACACTGACGAACACAATCTTATCACTTCAAAAATTTTGTAATAAAGTAAGAGAATTCCCACTTCTTCCCATTTATTGTAACATGAACTCTTTCCCAAGATGTCTTGCCTTTATATAGATCTACCTTTTATCTGTCTACTTAGGTACCTACTATGTGTATGTTCACAGACATAAACATGGTTTTGTGTCACAAAATGGAATTATATTGCAAAGCTGGTCTGCAACCTGCTTTTTACCCCAAGCATTTTTCCTGAGTGGTACCCCAGTCACGTTGTTTCTTAGTAGCTGCACTATATTTGTAGTATGTAGCATAATCTATTCAATCAGAGTCAACAATCCTTATCGATGAATGCATGTGTTTTTCCAAATGTTTGCTGTGAGTGCTCTGTAATGAATATCTTTTTACATACCTCCTTATGGCCCTTTTTAAAAAAATTTTTAAAAATGTTTTATTTATTTCTGAGAGAGAGAGAGAAAGACAACGTGAGCAGGAGAGGGTCAGAGAGAGAGGGAGTTACAGAATCTCAAAAAGGCTCCAGGCTCTGAGCTAGCTGTCAGCACAGAGCCCAATTCAGGGCTCGAACCCACGAACCATGAGATCATGACCCGAGCTGAAGTCAGACACTTAACCAACTAAGCCACCCAGGCACCCCGAACTTTATTTTTAAGAGAAAGAGCACACGAGTGGGTGAGAGGGGCAGAGAGAGAGAGAGACAGAGACAGAGAAAGAGAGAGACTATTCAGCAAGCTCCACGCTCAATGCAGAGCCCGACAAGGGGCTTGATCCCATGACCCTGGGATCATGACCTGAGCTGAAATCAAGAGTCAGATGCTCAACCAACTGAGCCACCCAGTTGCCTCTCATACCTCCTTATGAACTTTGATCTTACTGATGCAGGATAGGTTTTTATGAGCAGAATTACTGGGTCAAAGAATACGAATACCTCAAAATTATGACACTGTTAAATTCCAAAAAGCTTCTATAAATTTTTACACTCCCAGCACAAATGCACTAACCTGCCCATTTTCCCATAACTTAGTGATAACTAGGTATTAACAACTTTTTTTTGTCAACCTAGTCACATTTAAAAGTAGTATATTATTGTTCCCTTAAATTGCTTTTCCTGGATTGCAGGTACCATTCAGCGTCATTTCAGATCTTTCCTGGTCCTCCAATTTATGTGCTGTGACTGTTCTGTCATATGTACCCACTGCCCATTTAATTTATTTTCTTCTCTATTTGTAAGCCATTTTAGTATATTAAAGATATTACCCCTTTGATATACATACACACATGCCTACACACACACACACACACACACACACACACACACACACATTGAAAAAGAGAAGAGATAGAATATTCTCCCAGGCTATCATTTGGTATTTGTTGTTGTTTATACTGACCTTGGCCATAATAGGGCTTTTATGTAGCCACGGATTTCCTGAATTGCTCAGCAAAGTCTCCATGACCTTGAGATTTGACACATAGTTTCCTAAAATGTTTAATATTTTTTGATGTTTTGTTGTTTCCTATATAAAGATTCAACCCTTCAAATTTTTATTTTTGTATATGGCACAAAATTAAGACTTCACTTTATTTTAGTTCAAATGGATAGACAGCACTTCCAACACCAATTATTACCCAGCTGCCTTTCCTGCACCAAAATGTAAGCCATATTCCATACATGCCTGGGTCTGTCTCAGAGTTCTTATTAGTGTTCCATTAGTCTATTGTCACTTCCTATCCAAATGCCATATTGGTTTGATTCTAGTGGCATTAGAGATAATAAGCTCTGCTCTCTATTAAAAAAACAAGGTCCCCTTATTATTATTTTTTTCTTTCTCAAAAATTCCTTGCCATTTGCCATGCATTTATTCTTCAAGGTCAATTTCAGATTTATTTCTTTTGATTAAAATAAGCTGGAAATTTTATTCAAATTAAATTAAATTTATAGATTACATTAGGAATGATTGACATCCTTTGAATGATTGAGATTTTATCATGCGAGGTCTCCCCATCCAGGAATATGACATGTCTTTTCAATTTATTCATGTCTTGTCCTTCAGTAACGCTCCTCTCTCCTTCATATGGATCTTGTCACTCTCCCATTAAGTTTCTTCCTCAAGAGATTGACAGTTCTGTAGAATGTGACAACCTAGTGTGGACTCGTGGCTCCCTCCCTTGGACCAAACTCTGGAGAAGCCACCAGAATGTGAGAGAAGCCACTGGATTCCAGGACAAAAAAAAACAAAACAAGAGAAGTGCTTGGGAAGATGATGTGACTGAGCACTCCAGTGTGAAAGAAAAGAAGAAGGTTCCAGCAAAAAGGAACCAGGCCCCAATGATGGGGGGAGTGTCAGGAAGCAGTCATCCATATAGGCCTTTTATTCTCTTCCCCATATTGCCCTAGGAGGAGGATGGTCCCCCCAGGTACCAGCACCAGCCTTAAGCCACAGCCTCACACATAGCAGGCGCCTCCACCTAAGGAGAAGAGCTGGTAACAGGAAGTGCACCCAGTCAGGCCAATTACTGAGCTTTCCCTTCCACACCCTCCTCCCCTCATCTCACTCCTGGAAAGAAGAAATGCTTAGGCTGGGTGGGCAGGGCAGGGGAGCTAAAGGACAGGGTCATCTGGTGAGTGGAATGCACAGAAAATGAGGCCACCTTATAATTCCAGAAGCTTTCTACTCTAGGAGAGATCCCACTCCCACTCTCAAATTCATCAAAGGAGAACAAGCCAGGGCAAAGGATCTTATCTTTCCATCAAATCACAGATTACCTGGCAAGGTGGCTGACAGTCCCAAAGGAATGTGAGCTTGCCCAGAAAAATGTTAGCGTAACAGGCGCAAGACTGTTATCCTCACAGAGGGCTTGCTTGCAAGGCTGGACTTTCTCTTTTGCCATAAGAAGATGTGAGGTACTTAAAAAAAAAATGGAGCAACATCATAGATAGCCACAAATTACAGAAAACATTTCCTTTGAGTTTAGGAGCAACAAGTGAATGCTGACAATTACCATTCTCATTCAGGTGAAGGTACCATACTATAGAATGGAATCCCAAGTAATCTATGAGCTCATACTGGTATGGGAACTTTGCCCCCTGGGAAATTTTATCTAGCTATACACTTGTGACTTGTGCATTTTTTATATGTAGCTTATTGTAGGGGAGGTGAAATAATTTTCCCTCTACTCTTCTAAGTTCTTGGCTGAGACCCTCTGTAATAAAAGACAGATTAACAGGAGAAAAACAGAAACTTAATAATATGTGTGCTTCCGGTATATGTGGGTGATACCCAGGAAAACCGATGGCCCAAGCCATCAACTTAAATACCTAGTCCAGGCAAAGACAAAAGAAGGTGTTGGGGGTGGGGAGTCACCAGGAAAAGCAGAGAGAACAAGAATGAGGTTGTTGGGGCACCTGGGTGGCTCAGTAGGCTGAGCACTCGACTTTGGCTCAGGGCATGATCTCAGAGTTTGTGGGTTCGAGCCCCGCTCTGTGCTGACAGCTCAGAGTCTGGAGCCTGATTTAGATTCTGTGTCTCCCTCTCTCTCTGCCCCACCCCCACTCATTCTCGTTCTCTCTCTCTCTCTCAAAAATAAACACTTAAAAAAATGAGGTTGTTAACAGATTTGTATCATCCTGACCTTCTCCACTGACAACAGATTCTAAAGATTGTGTCCCTCTCCTCCCCCTCCTGCTCCAGAAAGGGAGGCACCCATACAAATGGAGATTTCCCTCATAAATGCAAATATCTCTTACAACAGGGTCACTTTGACTCAGTTTTCTGAGTGTCTCCTATGTTTGCTGTTTCTTAAAAGTAACCAGCTCAAAAGAGCCAATAGGCCAAAGAAGCATATTTTGAGGTAGCATATTCTATCCCCCTTCATTATGCTTTGATTTAAAAACAAAAGAGACTTTGGGCAGTTAGGCATCTGACTCCTGATTTCGGCTCAGGTCCTGATCTCACCGTTGTGAGTTCGAGCCCCTTGCTTTCAGTGTGGAGCCTGCTTGGGATTCGTGCTCTCTGCCCCTCCCCCACCCTCTCTCTCTCTCTCTCAATATAAATAAAATTAAAAAGAGAGAGAGAGAAACTCTAGCCAAAGTTCAACATCGGTGAGTGAGGACAAGTCTCAAACACACACACACATTTGGGAGAAATCTTCCCCCATCAAGCTCATTGTGCAGCAATACCTATGGGGAAAATTCACCAATGGGCATCCTGCCTCTTATTGCGGTGATTAACCGCAAGATTTGGAATACTTTTGTCTCTGAAAAAATTGAGAGATTTGTAATGGTCGGCAGCTGGCAATTGGCAGATTTCTCCTGAAACTACCTGATCCCTTTACTGTCTACGCCATTTACTCTTATAATTCTTTTTTTTCTTTATCTTTGTTGAAGTATAGTTAATAGAGTGTTGTATTCGTTTCAGGTGTACAATATGGTGATTTAACAACGCCATGCGTTGCTCAGTGCTTGTCTCGATAAGTGTAGTCTTTTTCCCCCTTACCTGCCTACTGGCATTGCTTGGTGAACCGGGGAGAAGCCAGGCCCTGCCGCCTCCACCCGGCCACACCCGAAGGAGTCACTGAATGTTCTCGGTCTGTTATAAGAATGAATTCAAAGACAGACACACATGAGTAACCCAAGAGGGAAAGTTTATTAAGGAGAAAGACATACTCTCCAGTTATGAGAACCATGAGCTCCAGAGAGAGAGCTGCGTGACCTGGGGGATTGAGTTTCTATCTCTTATTGACCGGTGTTAACTAGGGGATGGAATATTTATTGCCTGGGGCAGGAAGCAGGGGTTCCTGCTCTTTCTTCCCAATTTGGTCAGGGGTTTCCTGTCATGGCATCCGCCATCTTGGGCCTGTCTGGTTTGATCCGGCTTCCTGTGGAGCGCTGCAGGGGACAGGCCTCCGACTCTCGCCATAGCCGGCCACGGCCGCCTCACTGCTGGCCCCCACGTATCCTGTCAGAGCTTAACTAACTGCCTGCTCTAACATTTATTCATAATAATTTTTTTAAACCTACTTTTGGGAGTGAGATTGTGAGTGGGAGAAGGGCAGAGAGAGAGAGAGAGAGAGACAGACAGAATCGGAAGGAGGCTCCAGGCTCTGAGCCGTCAGCACAGAGCCTGATGCGGGGTTCGAACTCATGAAACCAGATCATGACTTGAACTGAGATCAAAAGTCAGACGCTTAACTGACTGAGTCACCCAGGCGTCCCTATTCTTTTTTTTTTTTTTTAATGTTTTATTTATTTCTGAGAGAGACAGCATGAGCAAGGGAGGGTCAGAAAGAGAGAGAGACACAGAATCTGAAACAGTCTCCAGGTTCTGAGCTAGCTGTTAGCACAGATCCCGACGTGGGGCCGGAACCCACGAACCGTGAGTTCATGACCTGAGCTGAAGTGGGATGTTTAACCAACTGAGCCACTCAGGCGTCCTGTCCCTATTCTTAATAACTGTTTAATTTCCATTTCCCTGCCTGCTTTATCTCCAGAAGTGTCATTTGAAATCCAATGCAGATTCTGACCACCCCCTCCCCTCTCTAAGAAGCAGGCTGTCGCACTTACAACACACTCTTCCGTGAGCAAAATGATGGCCTCCCAACCTCCCACTCCATGAATCTCTCCCTCCCAACTGCATCCCAGCCATTTCTTCCCTGTTGCCGCCTTCTCTGGAATTAATGAATTCATCAGATATTTATTGAGGACATATTAGGAGCCACACCACCCTAGAAGCTGGGAATACAATAGGTGATGATGCAGCTACTCTCGGGGAATTTGCGATCTGGGAGGAGAGGAAATGACGAAACCCGCACCCCCAGTTTTTTTCAGGTAGTGATATCCGCTTAGCAAGTCCTAACAGAGCAGGAAAGCGAGCTGCGTAGACCCTGCCTGGCAAGGAATGTGTACAAAGTGTGAGCCATGGTGGCATGTGAACACCTGCTGTCATGGAGGTCCCAGTTGATGAGACTGGATGTCACCTGCTGCTGTGGTTTTCCAGGCTGTCTCGCGCATCCAAGCCCTGTGCACATGGTCGTGGGGGCTCCGAATAGGCACTTGGCAGGAGGGAGAGAGGTCAGAAAACACAGGGCCCCAAGGACCAGGGGGCCGGTTCCAGGCTGCTCTAGAGGCTGCAGGAGGGGGTGGCTCTCGTTTACTTCTAGAAAGATTCTTCTCTCTGCTTACTGACAAGAGGGAAGCCTGTGTGAAGAGGCTTCCTGTTTGGGCCTGACCTCCTGGCAAAGAAAGGGTTGGCCACTCCACAGAGTCCCGCCGTGACCCCCTGCCCTCCAGCCCCAGCCACCACAAGTCCTCAGGTTAGAGTTTCTGGGCCCAAGGTGACAGGCTGTTCAGTGGTGGAGACACCTGCCTCACCACGTCTGGGCCCCGGGAGTTTGAGGTTGTGCGGCTCCCTGTAACATCTCCCTCCTCCTCGGTAGCCCCTCTGTCCTGTGAAGCCAGCCTGCCCTGAGCCGTGAGAGTGGCCGACGCTGCCCGCTGGTCTTGTCCTTCTGTCCTGCAGCCCCACAGGGCGAGTCACAGAACCCCTCTCCTTTCCCGTTTCCTGGTGGTTTCCCCCTAGCATGAAGCCTGTCATTTTAAGTTAATTCCCCCATCCCCGCGTTTCTGATGTCCCCCTAAACATCTGAGTGAGAGTTTTCTGCCAAATTCGGAAGCTTCTTTGCCTCTCGCTGTCTCTCTGTTCTGCCTCTGACTGAACCTGTTTCCTGAAAGCACAGCCTCCCGGGGACAGACCTTCCAAATGTACCCCTTGTCCCTTAAGTTTGTGACGATGTCCATGATTTTTGTCTCCACGGCAAGCTGACACGTCCCCCTCAGGGCCGGAGACCCCTTTCTGCAGCCATCCATTGCTGGATCTCTTCAACCTACCGGGTCTCTGGTCCAGAGCCTGGGTCTCTGAAATCCACCCGGGTGATCCGGTGACCAGTACTGTTAGCAAATCAGAGATAACAGGCATGGAGCACTAGCTTCGTGCGAGGAAAGGAGGCCCTACATTCTGCCCATTTGAAAGATGAGGAAATCTGTGGAACAAAGAGTTTTAAACAATTTGCCTAACATCTCCTCTTGCCCGTTAAGAGACGGACCAGGATATGAGCTCACGTGGTGGTATCTTAAACCCTAGATGAAAGGGGCAGGGGCTTTAAGAAACTCCAGTGACCAGTAGAAAGGTGCAGATGAGACCTTCCATGGGCCCCCCTTGACCCTGAACATGAGTACAGCATGTTGAGAGGAACAGAACCTAGCGCTGCCATCAGGGCTTGATGATGCCCATGACGCAAAGGCCAATGACCCAGGCACCAGGGCTCTGCTGGTTTGGGATGAATGTACCCGGGCCCCTGGGGAGCATTGCAAAGTACAGAGTTGGAATTCTTGGGCAAGACTGCGCTGGCCTCAGGTGTAAGCCCCCACCCCAGGGACGGGGGTGGGGTGGGGGGCGGGGCCCATTCGATTATACCTGTACTAGGCCTGGAGCGCTGCCTGGCCCCTTCCTGCTCCTAGAGGTGCAAAAAGTACAGAGCTCTCAACCAAAGAGGGTCCTTCTCCTGGCATTTGCGGCTCTGAGGGGACAGGCGTACGTCCTCTCTGCACGTTCTAAAGGACCTGAGAGATCGAGATAGGACTCAGATAAGGATCCCAGCACCAGCCTTGTGGCTGGCAGAGAATGCAGCTGGGACCTTCCTGAGCCCCCCTCCCTCACATCTAAACTTCCAGATGGAGCAGAAACGAGAATCTCTATTGACTTCCCACCTGGTGGAGAGGGAAGGGTCCGGGGGCCCCGGAGAGAGCTGTCACGTGCACAGGAAACGTGACCCCTGAGCTGTGGACCAGTGGATGTCAGGCTTGGGACAAACACACACAAGCCCCTCCTCCTCCCAAAAGAAGCAGCCAGTCAGAGAGAGTCGGAGCTTCCCCAGCCTAGGACCCTCCAGAAGGGCCAAGACCTGGTCTTGCTGGATCAGGCTGCTATTGTTACCTGTGTCCTCTCCAGCATTCCCGATCATTCCGCAGATACAGAAATGACACAAATAACTGAAAACGCGCACCTGCGAGCGTCTGGGATGCTTGGCAGAAACTGGTGGAAGTGACAATCACTTGGAAGGGGAGCTGCAGGCTGTCGTATGAGTCCCCAGGTGGCCTGCTGAAGTTGTCAGGGTCTCACCGTGGCCAGCCAAGCAGGAAGGGGCTCAAGAACTCACCCCTCACACTGGCTTTGAGCAGGTGGATGATGGAAAAGTACTAAGACATGAAAGACCAGTACTTAAGGCAGGGAAAAGATTTATTTCAAAATGAGTAATGACATGGGGCGCCTGGGTGGCTCAGTGGGTTAAGCATCCAACTTTGGCTCAGGTCACAATCTCACAGTGCATGGGTTCAAGCCCTGCGTTGGGCTCTGTGCTGACAGCTCAGAGCCTGGAGCCTGCTTCTGATTCTGTATCTCCCTCTCTGACCCTCCCCTGCTCATGCTCTCTCTCTCTCTCTCTCTCTCTCTCTCTCTCAGAAATAAATAAAACATTTTAAAAAATTCAAAAAGAGTAATGACAGGAAAATTCAGAAAATGTTAGGTATTAAACTCTCAAGCAAACTGAAGAAAACAGGGACCTGATGAGAAGACGATACTAAATCCAAGAAGAGATTCCAGACAAACTCAGAAAGCACTGTGAGATTTTCAGAGGCATTAGAAATAGCAGGGATCCCAATAAGCCAGACAGCAAAACAAATCACTGATGTGACAGAAAGGCTTAAAAAAATAAAAGCTCATATTATTAGGACAAAGCACATAGGTTAAGAGTGGTCTGGGTGATGATAAATAAGAAGGGAAAATAATGGAAATATCACACAATGAAAATTGGGGATCCAGAAGAAAAAAGAACAAATTAAACCTAAACGACAACAAAACATTTCTCATTAGATTTTTAAATCTTCAAATTCAAAGGATTAAATAATTAAAGAGAATTCTAAATTACAATGACCACATCCTGATGGATGGTGGGGTCAGAATTCTGGGAAAATTCTCCTCCTGGATTATGCAGATAACTCATGAAAGCACCATAAAATGAAGTGGGTTTGCCTTTAAAAAGAAATTAAAATGTTGACAGGACTACAGGTAAACATACGCGGTCTTCCAAGAGGAAAAAAAAAAAGTTGGCTCCTAAACACACTTCAAATGCATGGCTCTCCATCTTGACCGAACACTGGACTCACTTGGAGAACTTTAGAAACATTGATGGTGCCACAAATCAGATTTTCTTTTAAGTTTGTTTATTTATTTATTTGAGAGAGACACAGTGCAGGTGGGGGAGGAACAGAAAGAGAGAGAGAGAGAGAGAGAGAATCCCAAGCAGGTTCCACACTGTCAGTGCAGAGCCCACCATGGGGCTCAAACTCACAAAGCCGTGAGCTCGTGGCCTGAGCTCAAACGACTGAGCCCCCCAGGCGCCCCTCCCCCAGATCGGGTAGTATGGCCTGGTGATTCTGATGTACAGTCGTGAACAACCCCTCTGCCCTGCACTGTCCCTTGCGCTGTTAAAAGCAGAGTGGAGGAGGCAGAGGGAAACACAGCCCCCCATGCATGTAGGGTTCACCCCTCAGAGCCAGGACAAATGAGGGCCTTGCAAGGTGTGACCCCCCCCCCCCTTATTGGAGGCAACTTCAAGACCGACAAAAGATCTCAGATCCACAGCTGGGACTTGACAAACACTTCACCTTGTGCCTTGTACATCATATTCTGCCAGTTCAGGACGTTGGCACTTGGGATCTCACCATTGTAGATGGTGTTCATTTCAGCTGGTGTCAGCACAAAGTCCCACATGTTCATGTCTCCAATGTCTCCCACCAAGGACTGGTTCTTATCAAAGCTCCCAGTGAAGGAATCCTGCTCCTGCCCCAGGATGATGCTTCTGTCCCCACAGTGTATCCCTTCTTCAGGCTCGTCCTCGCCATGGGCTTCCCATTCACCCAGAGCTCTACAATCCCTGAGATGGACTCCCAGGTAGCACAGAAGTGCATTGGTTCAAAAGCACTCTCCGGAATGTTGAAGTAGGCGTCAGTGCCACCCACAGATATGCTGAATATGCCAAGCTTTTCCTTGAAGAGGAGGATCTCATTATAATGTGCCTTGGTGGCATAAGAGAAGAGGCTATATGGGCGGGTCAAGGCTGTATGGACTTTCAGGCATATGGTGAAAGCCTTCAGTGGCTCCTGGGCCTGAGCAAATAGGGTCACAAAGGAATTATCAGACTCTTGAGGGAACACAAAGGCCTTATTTTTCAGGTCTGTGGGACAAGAAAACAGAGAGAGAAAATGTCAACAGTTGAGTTATGTTAAAAAACAAAATTCAGAGGAGTAAATTTAAAGATCTAATTTGCCTTATTCACTGATTCGTGAAGCATCTCATCTAGCAGAAAGAAAGGACCTTGAGGAGCTGCATGGGAGAAAGTTCAGGAAGAGAAAGTTTCTAGCAAGGGGTAGATTATTTCAAGCAGAGTCTCCTTCCCCTGGGGGAAGGAAGGGCTGTTTGCAGGGGAATTACCTCGGTAGTGCTAACCAGTTGCTAACCCACTGACTGGCTAGGTTATATTCCAGGGGGAGGCTAGCACTGAAGTGAGGTTAGGTAGTTAAGTCTTGGTTTGCTGATGGGGCGCTTAACACAAGTGATTCCATTAGGGCCTAGGGTCTCTTTTTGAACACCCTGTTAGGCCATGAAGGTGTATTCTGTCACTATGTATGGACAGAATGGATTCAGAAAACAGATTGCCCTCTTCCCCAAACCACCATCCCTTCCTCACGCTGGCCATTTTCCCGATGGCTTTACACAGCCTGGCCCAGAGACAAGAACTCAGAGACCATTCAAAGCAACACTTACCTTCTAGGAGAAAAGCACCAGGGATGCTGATGATGACCAGGAAACACAATGACAACTTGTCCATGTCTCCTCCCTGCTGCCACCAGGCCCAGAATTGTTGTGGAAAGAGTATCGGTGGCTGAGATCCCCATCTCTGGCCTGCTCCACTTGACCTTTTATGAGCCACAATCATAGTGACCTCAGCTGGTGGGTAAATGATTTCCAAGATTGCCCTTTGGTGCCATGAATCAAAGTCCAAAGAGCAAATAAACCAAGATAAATCACAAAATGAGCGATCAATGTGGGTTATTTAGCAGAGATTCTGTAATGCCTGCTGGTTCTCCAACAGCGTTGTGTGGAGGTGCTCGGTGAACCAAAACAGTCACATCCTGAAAATGCATTCCGGAGAAATCCTCCAGAATATTGGAGAGTGGCTTGGGGGCTGGAGGAGGCTTTATTCACAAAGACAGCAATACTTAGGGTAGTGGACTTCGAAATTGGGGGCATGTTTAAATAAATGGTATAAACCCACATCTCCTAAACAGAATGGACAGCCATTTACAAAACTGGTTGTGAATTTTATGCCACAACACGTAAAAATGCTTATGATACTATAAGAAAAAACATAACATAAGTTTATTTATACACTTTTTTAATTTTTTAATGCTTATTTGTTTTAGAGAGATAGAGCATGAACTGGGGAGGGGCAGAGAGAGAAGGAGACACAGAATCAGAGGCAGGCGCCAGGCTCTGAGCCATCAGCACAGAGACTGACATGGGGCTTGAACTCACCAGCAGCGAGATCATGACCCGAGCTTAAGTCGGATGCTTAACCAACGGAGCCACCCAGGGGCCCCTATGTGCTATTTTTTTTAAGAAGTAACTTGTTTAGAAAAAAATCTACAAGGAATACCCCCATACAGAAAGTACTCTTAGCATAGTAATGAAATTGTGGGGGACTTTTTCCCTCATCAACATTTCGATAAGGTGGGTACATGGCTTCTAAAATGAAGTTGTGTGTGTGTGTGCATGTGTGTGTGCGCGCGCGTGCGTACACGCGCGCATTTAATTAAGAAGCAAGGAAAAAAGAATGAAGGTTAGTAGTCCCTGAAGCTCAAAAAGCTGCTAATTCAGTCTAATTAATTTTATCAGTAGTACACCCAGTCTGATGGGGCTATTTGGGTTTACTCCCAGAATACTTAGACCAGAGAAAAAGATCAGTTTGACATCCTGATTTTGTATTTTGCAATATATACATTTCCATATAAAACATTATCGTTTCATGTGAAAATAACTTTGAGCTTATTCATCATGGTCTGATCATAACTTTTCCTATGGATACTCAGTGAAAAATTGGTAAGAAAGGTTATTTCTCAATCGACCAGAAGAACCAGCTACGATGTGGGTGGCATATTCCACACATATAAAATAATGGGACTCTTAAATGGCAGTATATTTCTGGAAAAGCTTGGTTTTTTTAATGATGTGCAGTTAAATTTGCTTTCAAATGACCCTTTGTCAAATTTTCTGCATCTTATTTTTAAAATATAAGATTGGCTATGGGGCTCCTGGGTGGCTCAGTCAGTTGAAAGCCCGACTCTTGATTTCAACTCAGGTCATGATCTTACTGATCATGAGTTCGAGCCCTAGCTAGACTCCTTGCTGACAGCATAGGGCCTGCTTGGGATATTCTGTCTGTCTGTCTGTCTGTCTGTCTCTCTCTCTCTCTGTCTGTCTCTCTCATTGAACAGATAAACTTTTAAAAATGATAATAAAATAAAATATAATACTGGCTTAAAGTGCTTACTTCAAAAGTTTTTCTCTTCTGGGGCGCCTGGGTGGCTTAGTCGGTTAAGCATCCGACTTTCGCTCAGGTCATGATCTCGCGGTTCGTGGGTTCGAGCCCCGCTCGGGCTCTGTGCTGACTGCCAGCTCCGTGTGCTCTTCCGATCTCGGATTCTGTGTCTCCCTCTCTCTCTGACCCTCCCCTGCTCGCGCTGTCTCTCTCTCTCCTAGAAATAAATAAAACATTAAAAAAAAAAAAAAAGCCATTTGGTGAAAGTGATTTAAAAAAAAAAAAAGTTTTTCTCTTCTTATTGTAACCATTTGCCCAATTAAATGTAGGTCTGTAGGGGCGCCTGGGTGGCTCAGTCAGTTGATTGTCCAACTTCGACTCAGGTCATGATCTTGCAATTCATGAGTTCAAGGCCTGCATCAGGCTCCGTGCTGACAGCTCAGGGCCTGGAGCCTGCTTGGGATTCTATGCCTCCCTCTCTCTCTGCAACTCCCCTGCTTGCACTCTGTCTCTTTCTTAAAAATAAATGAAGATTAAAAATTTCTTTTAAAAAAGGTAGATATATAATTTGAACAGAAAAAAAATATATAGTAAGTAACAATTGTTGTTAGCATTGGGCTCCCTGGGGGAGTCCAAATAATGCAGGTGCCAGTAGGATGGGTGGATTCTACTGGAAATACTATTGACTTCAAGGAGCCCAGCACACTGTCAGGAAGATCTCCAAACTGGATATTCTGAACAAGGCTTACCACTGAAAGAGAGTGAGACAGAGAGATGTGGAGATAGGGGAGTGGGAGGGTGAAAGCAATAAAAGAGAAGATAAAAAGAAAGACAAGAAAGAGGGAGAGTAAGCCGTCTGGGGTGAACACTATCACATTTGGCTCCTGGTTCTGGTAACCTGCCAGGGCAGCACAATGACCACTCATGAGGTCTGACCATGCCCATGAACCTCATCAGGGTAGAGGTGCATTGACTCAGGATGCCCTGTGCCTGTTATTCTTGCCTCACATGTGTTTGCTCAGAAACTCTCTGCCCCCTTTCCTGTACAGCTCATGATGTGCCAATAAAAATCCTGCAGGACCTCAGCCTTTCCCAACACCCTGGCATTTTGGTTCCTCCTTGCTTTAAAGCCCCAGTAGATCAGACAAACATCTCAAACTTCAACAATCCAAAGTATCAGCTGTGGAGAAAGAGGAACATTCTGAGACAAACAGAATGCTTGTTATCACGGTGATGGTTTATTGAATAAATAGGAACATGGTAGATGGGACTAAAACAATAAGACTATTGTTTTATTGAATCCTGGAGCAGCTAGACTCCAGTGCCTGAAAGGCACATCTGGTTTACTCTCCCAATTCAAACAGAAACCACCATAACATGAGGGAGAGAGGGAGAAAGGGACGCATCAGGCAGAAACAGCCACACAATCAGAGACAACAGCTGTCTTCCTGAAGCTGTCACTCAGCTGAGCGCCGGGCTTCCCCAGCCTCCACTGCTGGAGACTGGCTCCACACTGCAAATATAAAAATCCTGCTGCGAGTGTCTCACCACCAGATAATCCACAGTGTGGACTGAGCAACAGGGTCTTTTTAATAAAGGGTCTTCTTTAATAACAGGGTCTTCTTGGTCATTATAATAGTAGCATCTCAAGTTAGGAGTCACTGGCCTAGAAGATTTTCCATACAATTCCATGCCCTTGTGGAATGCTTCCCAGGATATGAAATTATATCTATGGGCATACATGGCTGTAGAGAACGTGGTGGGGGTGGGGGTGTTCCAAGTCAAAGAAGAACTTGGACAGGGTATCACAGGAATACTCTGCCTAATGTTTGCGTTGATACTGAGGCAGAGCAGAATGTCTGTGTGCAAGCCATTCTCCTAAACATGCAGTAACTAAATGAAAACAAGGGAGATCGCCAGTGCCCCAGAAAAATGGTAACCAACACCCTGGACATATGATGTCCCAGAATGGCTTCCCTGTGAGAAAGCATGCACACACCCTCATTGCTTCCCCTCTCCACTGGGGTAGCGAGTGTAGAGTGTAAGCCTGTTCTGCACCTGGCAGTGTAACTCAGTGTTTAGAAGCACAAGGCTCCGCAGCAGACTGCCTAGGTTCAATCCCAGCTCTGGGCAAGTTAATTAACTTCTTTGGACTGCAGTTTCTTAATCTGTTAAATGAGGCCCACAAAATAGTATTTACCTCGTAGTGTTGTCATTAAACAAATAGGTATGTGTAAAGGTCTTAGAACAGCACCTGGAAGGTGGTAAGAGCTCAGTGTGCAGAAGGCATTGTTAAGACTGTCTGTGATCTGCTCTGTGTGATTAAGCAATTATCATCCTGGGAGTGGGAATTTAAGTGATCACTCATCTAAATGTATGAAAGGATGTTAGGTATAGGAGGGCCTCACTAAATGGGTCCTCAGAGAATGCACCATAGGTAGGCAAAGGGATAACCTGAGTCAAGATATGCTAGATCCTTCTTTAAAGATGACCACCTGCCTTTAAGTTTATTGGGAACCTGTCATGCCCCACAGATAAGACATCTGAGCTGGCAGGAGGACAATAGAGTGACAGCTCTAAAAATATACTGGGTTGGGTGCCTGGGTGGCTCGGTCAGTTAAGTGGCTGACTCTGGGTTTCGGCTCAGGTCATGATCTCATATTTTGTGGGTTTGAGCCCCACGTCAAGCTCTTCACTGACAGCACCAAACCTGCTTTGGGTTCTTTCTCTCTCTCTCTCTCTCTCTCTCTCTCTCTCTCTCCTTCCCCTGCTCACACACACACTCTCTCTCTCAAAATAAATAAATAAACTTAAAAAAGAAGAGTGTACTTTGGACTAAATAAATAAATACATATTGGGCAAGACAGCTTGTGAATCACAGATTCCTGGACTCTAACTCCAGAGCATCTAACCCAGTATGTCGGGGCCACTGGATCTACATGCATAATAAACACCCCAGCTGGTGATGATGCCTGCCTTCAGTAGGCCACGACTTAAGAGTCACCAGACCAGGTGATCCAGGAAACTTGAGGGAAGAGTCTGCATTTTCTGAAAGGAAAAGGCTAACAAGCACACTTAGCCCACCTTCCAGTACAGGGGAAATGACCAGATGCATAGAAAAGCTAGAGGTGGGGAGCTGCAGGGCAGAAATCCAGCATTCAACACTAAAAGTTGGTTATCTTGGATAAAGCTCTTTGGAAATCAATGCAACCCTCTGGGGTTCTAAAGATCAGAAATCTATCCTCGGGAAACCTGATTTGGGTATTTTTGTCGTTGCTGCTGCTGTTTTTTAATGATCTGGAATCACTTCCTGCAACACTATTTCTGCCCCACACAGGGAGATTTTGGGTACCTGATGTGCACATCATTGTGTTGCATCATATGCTAAGGTGTTCACATCTGGGTGGAGCCTGGCTCTTGTCAACATGGCTACTTTCGGTCCCCAAAGGGAAGTGTCCTATTAGGTAGCAGCCTCCAGCATCTCCCTGTGGTTTTACATTTGCAATCTCTGACATAGGCAACTGGTCTACCCTCTCTTACATGGCCTGGAAAGGTGTTACCTCTTCAGGTGCTGGACTACTGTCACTGTTGTAGCTCAGCTCCATCTCGTGGATACAATGACATAAATCCACTCTCCTTACCCCCACTGCCTTTGAAAGGAATGTTTATTGTTTACTGTGCATGTGCCTTTTGTACAGTTTCCCCCATTTTTCTCACGGAAGCCCTCTCTGGTAGTTTTATCAAAGGAATTAGGTATCATTTGGTCCTCTGTCCTTTTAAATTAAGCCTTATCACCTGATTCTACTTCCGGACAAACAGGATGCAAGACCCCTTGTGTAAAAGAAAACCATTGCTGATGACGTGACTGTATTAACTTCAGCTAGAAGTGGCCCCGGTGGACAATTAATCTTACTCTCCATTTACTATGAAAAAGAATTGCTCAGAACCAACTCACTCAAACTAAAATCACCCTTTTTGGCAGATGTCACCCAACATTTAATTGGACTATGTCTGACAGCTCTATATAGTACAACAATATATCAGTTACCTTGGGATATATTTTCTAACAAAATTACATGGAAGTATCTACCAGTGAGCTAAACTGTTTAAATTTAAACATTCCAGGAATGCTTTATTGAGATTTTTTAATGTTCACCAAATGCAAATGCCAGCTGTAAAAATTTTCCTGGCTAAAATTATTAGGGCCAGAGGCTGTCCACTAAACTATATGTAGTAAGGTAACGGTAATTGAATTCTGAGGAAAATATTAGCTCAGCCCACATCCCTAGGGAGTTGGGATGGTCTTCCATAATTAAGACATATCTCCTGACTGGATTCTTTAACTAGAAAAAAGTGTCAACCCTCTCTTCTGCTTAGCTGAATGTCAGGGTATATGAATCTTCCCTAATAGGACAACAGAGAATATTTGCACTCACATTTTTGCCCAAGAATATATCCTTAACTTGTATGCTTCCAAATAGTTATCAAAACTCATTTAGGGGAACTGATATTCACAAATAATTACCTGAAAGATATGCTGTTCATCCTGCTAATATTCTGAACCTAATCTTTAGAAAACCCTCCACGGCTGTCACACCTCAGACCAGTTCTACTGAACTATACTTTAATGGTATATAATGAGCCTATGTTCAGAGATATAATGCAAAAACAGCCTAATGAGAGTAACAGCAGTTGACTATTTTGAGAGCTTACTATGTGCCAGGCGCTACACTACGGGCTCTCTATCCATGATCTTATTTGATTTTTAGGACAACCCTTTGAGCTACTTGCTATTAAAGGGGAGCAGAAGAAGCCACCCCAAAATACTCCACTTTGGCATATCAATTCTTTTGAGTTAAAGTTACTTAAGGGGGTGCCTGGGTGGCTCAATCAGTTGAGTGTCCGACTTTGGCTCAGGTCATGATCTCTCCATTGGTGGGTTTGAGCCCCGTGTCAGGCTCTGTGCCGACAGCTCAGAGCCTAGAGCCTGCTTTGGATTCTGTATCTCCTTCTCTCTCTCTGCCCCTCCCCTGCTCACACTCAGTCTCTCTGTCTTTCAAAAATAAAAATGTTTTTAAAAATTGAATTAAAGGTACTTAAGAAACAGTGCAGGAAGGACACCCTTACCCTCCTCTGTCCCTCTGAATGCAGGAAATAAATTTCCCATGTGGAAGGTGCCCTTCCTGCACCAGGAAAGTAAAAGGCATCCTTATCACCAGAAGTAGAAAATCTAGGGCCAAGAAGGCTATATAAACGAACCTTGTTACTTCTTTGTTAATCTGCTACCCAAAGTCCAAGTCCCTCTGTCTCATCAATTCTTCACAAATATTTTGTTTCCTTGGCTATAAGGCATGAAAGCTGCCTGCTTTGGTCACTTCTTGGAGTGTCACATTTTTATAGGCTCCTATCATACAAAATTAAATCTGTTTTCCTCCTGTTAATCTGTCTTATGTCAGTTTAATTATTAGACCAGCCAAAGAACCTAGAAGGGAAGAAGGGACAAGGTCTCCTCCCCTACAGTTTTGGTGCCCAATGTGGGGCTTTCCACTGGCTGACACTGCCGCTCTCAGACAGCGTAGCTGAGAGATCCAGAGGTCTCTGATGGGAGCCAGCAGAAAGTAAGAATTCTTAACCATGTCAGTCTCCTGGGTCTCTGCCTACAGGTCTGTTGGGAGTGAGAGTAGATAGAGTCCTTTTCTTTTCTAAATTTAGAAAATTTGTGTGAACAAATTCCTTGGTTAGAGCAAATATTGTAAAGATTTGTCATGCATACCCCTGTTTGCTATTGACCCCTTTCCTCCCAGAGGTGGTCACTGTTTTCCTTTTTCTCCATCTTTTGCATCGTTTGTCATTATGGGGGAAAACACAGGGTAGAACCATAGGCATAGGCCCTATCAACCTGCTGTTCGAGCCAGCCTCACAGACCGCTGAGTTCACGGTTTTCACTGGACTGGCGTCTATCGAGACAAATTTTATGTGAAAACCAGATGAGGTTTTCCTCTCGTCTTGTCTATGTCCTTAGAGCTTGACTTTGTGATCAGTGAAAACGATCTCTCTGGTTTCCACCAGCCGGAAGGTGCACCTGCCAGTGTGCATCTAGCGGCCAGTCAAACAGACCGGGATTCCAAGACATGCGGTCCACAAGCAGCACTCTCTTGTCCTACCTACCATGCCAGCTCACAGGGGCACTTGTCCCAAGGGCTCCAGTCCATGAGGGGCCTTGGTCATCTCAACGTTCGTTGTCTCATTAGTGCCGGAAAAGCCCCACTTCAGTAGCACCTGCCTGGTGCCACAGATCGGCAAGTCTGGGACCGGAGGCGTCTCATGTTCTCATGAGAAACTGAAGATACCATTTCCACTACATAGTCCTACTGCCTATGACAACGAAGGGTTTTGTTTTCTTAGGCTGACTCTGGGAGTGAACTTTCTGAATTTTGTGAGGGCAGTACCATTGCACCTTTTTTTGGTGCATTGTATTTTTTAGTGCATCTCTTTTGCATCCTTGGTCAAGCCATGAAAAGGCTAATCGGTTTGAGTCACTATTGAGATTCATATAAGTCCCTATGCATCGATGGTCAAAGGATCCTTTGAATTAGAAAACGTCTATATTTGAAAAAAGTAAATTTTTTTCAGAGAGTTCTCGACCTTATTGCCTCTTTTGGAAAGACCAAATTAAAAAGTGGATACAAAAGAGAATAACAGCTACTTTTAGGGATTTCCTTAACAAGATGAAAGAACGCAAATTAGACTTAGAACAAAGATTAAAGTCCACGTTTAACATCAATTCCCCTTCTCAAAAATCCAGCCTCACCTCCTTAGCAAACCCCAACTCCCCAAACGCCTCCGCTGTCCCCAGAAAATCCCCTCAACACCCAGCCACCTGGTTTAGCTTTCCTTTGCCTACAAGATTCACAAAGAACACTGCGGGCCCAGGGTATACAGGCTACTCAGGTGAAGGCTGAAGCCCAGGAGCACCTGGGACAGGTGCCTCACAATATCCATAATCAGGCTGTGCCAGCTTCAAGCCTTTCCATGCTACATCCTTTGCGGATACATCCTGGCCCCTCCTCCCCGACACACACACACAATGACAGAGAATTCACATCCCCTGGATAGCAACAGATCTTCTGAGTTCTAATACCCTTTAACTTCCACTTTCAGAAGACCCTGACACATTTAGGGAGGGATTAGAAGATCACCGCTCCACTCACAAGCACCTTGACTGGCAGCCGAGGGATATTCTCCTACCCATGCTTGTAGTGTAGTTAACAGACAAGCCAAAGGGCCCCCTGGGAAAAACCCCTCTCCCAGAGGGAACCGATGGCCAGAATTTCTCCCAGGCCCTCCTACAAATCACGGGGAAATGAATCAACTGGAGCCTGGTAGAAGCAATAGCAGTCTTTCCCCTTAATGGTGAACTTGTGCAAGGTTGTCCTGTGCTCTCAGAAAGGAGAACATCCAAAGGCTTTTGTTGAATGCTTTATCCAGAACTTTCAAAGGCACTTTGCACTATACCCTGAAGCTCCAGTACATAGAAATCTTTTCATTTCTCCCTTGGTAGGAAATTTTCTCCCCGATCTAAGAAGACAAATTCAAATTAGAGTGGTTGGATGGACCAGTCCACTTCTAAGCATGATAGTGGAGGCAGAGACCCAATTCTTTGAAGACAGCCTGCAGGGATGCAAGACAAAAAGAAAGTTAAAACCAACAATTCTCAATTTGTCACTTGAGTCTTTGGAGAGGCAAAAGCGTGACTCAGAGCTACTCAGCGGCCACTCAGACCCTTTCCTGTTTGCCTTCAGACATTTGCAGATCTTGCAAAAAAAAAAAAAAATCCAAATATTGGAAGTCAATTGTTCTGTATTTCAGAAAAGGTAGAAAAGATTGAAATACCCTAGACTTCTGATAATAGGCAAATAAGCTTCAAAACACCTGGGAGGAAATTTGCATTCTTTCTCTGTCCCTTCAAAATGTAAATCCATGTAAAACCATGTCTTTAAAATGTAAACACTGGCGAGGATGTGGAAAAATAGGCACCCTCCTACACTGTTGGTGGGAATGTAAACTGGTGAAGCCCCTCTGGAAAACAGTGTGGAGGTTCCTCAGGAAACTAACAATAGAACTCCCCTATGACCCAGCAATAGCACTGCTAGGAATTTACCCAAGGGATACAGAAATGCTGATGCATAGGAGCACATGTACCTCAATGTTCACAGCAGCACTCTCAACAATAGCCAAAACATGGAAAGAGACTAAGTGTCCATCAACGGATGAATGGATCAAGAAGATGTGGTTTATCTATATGATGGAATACTACATGGCAATGAGAAAGAATGAAATCTGGCCATGTGTAGCAACATGGATGGAACTTCAGGGTGTTATGCCGACTGAAATAAGTCAGGCAGAGAAGGACACATACCATATGTTTTCACCTGTAAGTGGATCAGGAGGAACTTAATGGAGGACCATGGGGGAGAAGAAGGGGGGAATAATAGTAGGGGAGAGGGAGGGAGGCAAACCCTGAGAGACTCTTGAATACTGAGAATACACTGAGGGCTGATGGGAGTGGGGGAGACAGGAAGGGAGCGATGGGCATGGAGGAGGGGACTTGTGGGGATGAGCACTGGGTCATCCAGTTGGTTATATGGAAACCAACTTGACAATAAACTATGAAAGAAAAAATAAATAAAATAATAAAAATTAATTAATTAATTAATTAAACTGCTTTAAAAAAGAAAAAATGTAAACACTTCAGGAGACAACTGAAACACAGCCCACAGTCACCTGAGACTGAAGGGGTGGCTGTAGCTTTTTAAATTATAAACTGCTGTAAAGGTCCCCTTCTCCAAACACTAGCCCATAGTCCGAACACAATCACCTGTCAAAGACAAATACAAATCTTAATTGTCTTTAATGTAAGTATTAGTAAAAAGCTTTAGCCATTTGAGCAAGTAACCTTAACTTGTTCTGTCTGACAGAGATACAACTTGAATTCAACTGTTATTCATAAATTAGTGAATTTTATATTGCTGTACCTTATTCATGGCTAAAATTGTAGAATGAAGGTTCTAAGATCTCTGTGTCTGCTTGCATGTTTATGTATGTCTATGTATGTACGTGTACATAGAGATGGTATTTTCTTCTACCTCCAGAGGTTATTGTCAAAATTAACTTGTAAAGAGCCCTATTTAATTGGCTTAAAAATGAGTGCTTATGAATTAAGCATTCCTAAAACTCAGAAATATAGAAACTGGGGCACCTGGGTGGCTCGGTCAGTTGAGCATACGACTTCGGCTCAAGTCACAATCTTACGGTTTGTGGGTTCGAGCCCTGCATCAGGCTCTGTGCTGACAGCTAGCTCAGAGCCTGGAGCCTGTTTCAGATTCTGTATCTCCCTCTCTCTCTGACCCTCCCCTGCTCATGCTGCCTCTCTCTCTCTCTCTCTCTCTCAGAAATAAATAAAACATTTAAAAAAATAGAAATATAGAAACTAACACACGTTTATCAAGTTCATGTGATCTGGGATAATCTTTAGTATATACCACCTAGTGTATGTTTTGTTAGCTTAACTAAAATATACATGTCTTCGGGATGTCTGGATGGTTCAGTAGGTTGAGCGTCTACCTCTTGGTTTCAACTCAGGTTATGATTTCACCTTTTGTGAGTTTGAGCCCTGCATTGGGCTCCGCACTGACTGTGCAGAACCTGCTTGGGATTCTCTCTCTCCCTCTCTCTCTTCCACTCCCCTGCTCATGCTCTTTCTCTCTCCCTCAAAATAAATAAATAAACTTTAAGAATTTTTAAATAAAAACTAAAATGTACATGTCTTCAGAGTTATCAACATTGAATCTAATGCAGACATACAACATTTATACCAGCTAGGTATACTGGTCAGATACATGTATGGTATCTCTTAGAAAATTTGTCAGCCAGGAAAAGAGCCTGGGATCATGGCCAAGTGTCTCATGAAGTATGCGTTTATAGTCTAAACTCAATTGTTGGGTGCAAATAATTTAGATATTCGTGTGATAAAAGTTTGTAGATGAACTTTTCAGCAATAATTATGTTTCCCAAATCTCTGGGGTAACTTGAAACCTTAGAGTGTTACTAAGTTAAATGATAGATATTTATTAAATATCCAGATCATTTCCAAATAAGATAAAATACTGTACACAGTAATTACCAGACATAGGTTTATCTATTACATAGAAACTAAAGATATTTGGGTCTGTTACATGTCCACCTGTGCCATATTGAAAGCTTGTGTTATGAAAGAACACGTGTTTTTAGAAATTATGAAATGTAGTCATAAATTCACCAACCCAAAGAATGATAGTATAACAGTTCACAAATGCTGACTTCTTAGTTTTGACTAAATATTAAGGGTCTTAAGGGTTAAAGAATTCTAATTAATATGTGTAGGTAAAACTGCTGAATACAATAAGGGACACAACTCTGTATGCAAGGAAAGTGGGATATGTTTTTGGATACGAAAGTTCTGAGGTATGGAGATGCATTTTTTGTTGAGGAAGAGTAAGGTAGATCTGTCCTGAAGTAAAATTGGTAATTTCAGAATGGGAAGGAAAATAATAGAGAACAAACTAAATGTATATTTGGAGAGAGAGAGAGAGAATATTACCGTATATAGTCAAGTTGGCTAGAAATTAAGTTGTTGTAGGGTCTTTAAAAATAAATTGGGGCTCCTGGGTGACTCAGTTGGTTAAGCGTCCGACTTTGGCTCAAGTCATGATCTCACAGTTCGTGGGTTCGAGCCCCCTTTTGGGCTCTGTGCTGACAGCTAGCTCAGAGCCTGGAGCCTGTTTCAGATTCTGTATCTCCCTCTCTCTCTGACCCTCCCCTGCTCATGCTTCTTCTGTCTCTCTCTCAGTAATAAATAAAACATTTTAAAAAATAATTAAAAAATAAAAATAAATATTAATATCAGTAGATTGTTTATGTGATTTTCTTTCATGTGCTAAAAGGAAAAAGTGTACTTGGACTATTGGCGTGCACTTGGAAAGATGTGATGAAAGTTTTTTCACTTTTTAAGTAACTGACCAAGAAGGCAAGTGTTTTGTTTTACAAAAATCATGTCCTGTGTTTCACGTTGTCTTTTCAAGTCTTTGATGACTTAACTGAATCTTAATATTAAGAAATGAGTTTTGCTTAACTCACTTCTGTATTTGCTTTTAAAAGATTTGGGTTAAAGAGATACTTAAATATTGTTTTGTAATTACCTGTGATTTTATTTTTCTATTTAGTCAAGCATCCAAACATTTTGAGGTGTTTAACAAACTTCCCCAAGTCAAATGCTAGGTGAATTTTTTTAATCTGAGAATGATTTCCCAGAAAGTCCATGGAACACCTCAAAAAATTTGTTCTTTCCCCTCAAAAAAAAAAAAAAAGACATTAAGCTTGTTAGCCTGATTTGTTAAATTAGTTGAGAAACATGGTCACAGAAATGATGTAAAATCTTAGTTTACATTTGTGTAGATGTACGTTGTTAATGTAAGTGGTTCCAGAATTTATATGAAGTGCATGAAGTCCTGATATGTCCTGGTATAAAGCTATCAATCATAATTCTGGGTATTATCTTTTAAAACATTATTAATGGTTTTTTTTTTTTTTTTTTTTAACAAATAGTTTATTGTCAAATTAGTTTCTACATAACACTCAGTGCTCATCCCCAAAGTGCCCTCCTCCATGCCCATCCCCCCCTCCCCCCCACATCCATCAGTCCTCAGTTTTTGTCAGCATTCAAGAGTCTCTCATGGTTTCCCTCTCTCCCTTTCCCCCACCATTTCCGCCCTTCTTCTCCCGCTTGTTCCTCCGTCAAGTTCCTCCTAATCCTCCTATACGTGCAAACATATGATATTTGTCCTTCTCTGAATGTTTATTTACTTTTGAGAGAGAGAGACAGAGAGATAGAAGGGAGTACAGGAGGACTAGAGAGAGAGGGAGACACAGAATCAATACAGATCAGGCTCCAGGCTCTGAGCAGTCAGCACAGAGCCTGAAACAGGGCTCAAACCCACGAACTGTGAGATCATGACCTGAGCCTAAGTGGTACGCTTAACCAACTGAGCCCCCCAGGTGCCCCTCCAGGTATTATCTTAAAATACTGTGTGCCCCAAAACAATCCTTGGTGAATTTCCAACAGATGTTTAACCATCATCATTTTTAAACACTTTTTATCATTTATGGAACTTAGTGTTTTATGCTGATGTTTTTGCAAAAGTCACCATGACTTTGCATGAAAAGGACACTCACAAGCACAGGTTTCTGATAACTTTCCAATCACACCACTGAACTGGGGAAGAAATTATACAAGTCTCATGGAGAAACTGAGAACTTCACACAACTTCTAACCAAAAAAGCAAGATCAGCAAGAATTCATTACAGGGGACTAAATGAACTGCTAAGTGTGATTATAATTTTTATGGTTTTAAAACATGGAGCCCTGTTGGTTCTTTTACGTTTGTTGTTCTAGGTTCAAGGAAACCTTTTCTTCTGAATCTATCCACAGTTTTCTACA
Organism: Hyaena hyaena; assembly: GCF_003009895.1. Classification (NCBI taxonomy): domain Eukaryota; kingdom Metazoa; phylum Chordata; class Mammalia; order Carnivora; family Hyaenidae; genus Hyaena; species Hyaena hyaena. The sequence goes on along the minus strand of NW_024080914.1, from coordinate 1,386,303 downwards.
ATATATCCACGTGAGGGGTGCCTGGGTGGCTCAGTTGGTTGGGCGTCTGACTTCAGCTCAGGTCACGATCTCACGGTTTGTGCACTCGAGCTCCACATCAAGCTCTGTGCTGGCAGCTCAGAGCCTGGAGCCTCTTTCTTTTTCTTTCTTTCTTTCTTTCTTTCTTTTTTTTTTTTTTTTACAAATAGTTTATTGTCAAATTAGTTTCCACATAACACTCAGTGCTCATCCCCACAAGTGCCCTCCTCCATGCCCATCCCCCCTCCCCCCACATCCATCAGTCCTCAGTTTGTTTCTCAGCATTCAAGAGTCTCTCATGGTTTGCCTCTCTCCCTTTCCCCCACCATTTCCCCCCTTCTTCTCCCCCTTGTTCCTCAGTTAAGTTCCTCCTAATCCTCCTATACGTGCAAACATATGATATTTGTCCTTCTCTGCCTGACTTATTTCACTCAGCATAACACCCTCAAGGTCCATCCATGTTGCTACACATGGCCAGATTTCATTCTTTCTCATTGCCATGTAGTATTCCATGGTATAGATAAACCACATCTTCTTGATCCATTCGTCTGTTGATGGACACTTAGGCTCTTTCCATGTTTTAGCTATTGTGGAGAGTGCTGCTATGAACATTGGGGTACATGTGCTCCTATGCATCAGCATTTCTGTATCCCTTGGGTAAATTCCTAGCAGTGCTATTGCTGGGTCATAGGGGAGTTCTATTGTTAGTTTCCTGAGGAACCTCCACACTGTTTTCCAGAGGGGCTGTACCAGTTTACATTCCCACCAACAGTGCAAAAGGGTGCCCGTTTCTCCACATCCTCACCAGCATCTAGAGTTCTCTGATTTTTGGAGCCTCTTTCATATTCTGTGTGTGCCTCTACAGAATAATCTGTACAGCATCAAATAGGAACAGAGAGCTTTAAAGAACCAAGGTTGACTTTACCAAAACCAATAAACCCCCTTGGAAAAACAGCCCGGTACGTTGCTTGCAGGATTCCCAGCAGCTTTACCAGGTAGGTATGGAAGGTCACTTATTGGCAAAGTCGGGAACCTCAAGAGAGGGACTTACCCAAGGCATAAGTATTGGATGCAAAAGCTGAATGCAAGTCTTTGGCGTGGCTTGCGAGCAAAGACCACACTTCCACACAGTGGAAGAAAGACTCTTAGTAATACATGAAGATCTTAATGAAAAACCGGAAAGGCCCGGCTAAGCACTATCAGTGCATGCAGTCGATGGTGTATAGACTTCAAAAGAACACCTGTTATGCACCCCCAGCTTTAAACCACCCCATGACGTTGCAAGTGCTCATCAAGAAGCTGTCAAGAGATTTCTCCCTGTGTCAAAACAATTTTTTTATAATTACAGCTACGCTAGGGATCAGATTTTAGTGTTTTATAAAACCAACATGTCCCGGAGGTGATAGCCCCCAGAAACACACTTCTCGAAGGTCCTGGGAGCCCTAGGCTGCAGGCTGCAGGAGCGTGGGGCTGCATGACTGCGAGTCTGCCCTATGCTCATCACTCACAAGATCGTTACTGTCCGTGTTAGTGCTCTGGCGTGTTGCTGCGCAGGTTTCCAGTGGTCTGCCCCTAATTACGTATGGGTCTAATTATCCCACAAGCCCTGCTATTTTTAGTGCACCATTATGCAGAACACAGGGATTTTCAAGAATGCATATATCACATTATAGTGGAAAAAATGCTTGTTATTTCAAAAAGGATGGACCTTAAAACAATGTCGAATAAAAATGGAGAGTTATGAAGGCTACGTAAATGTTATTTCTGACTTGGCTTCTAAAACTAACAACGATAGGATATAATGTACATCGATATCTATATATCTACTGATTGATAAAGTATTTCTAATGAATAATTCATCCCAATTCATCATCACAACTCCAGTCTAACGAGGAGAAAAGCCTCGGACATGTTTGAATAGAGGGACCTTCTACAAAATACCTGACCAGTACTCCTCAAACATGTCAAGGTCATGAGACATGAGGAAAGTCTGAGAAGCTATCATGGACCAGAGGAGGCCAAGGAGAGATGACAATAAGTGGAATGTAGTCTCCTGGTCTGAATCCTTGAAGAGAAAAAGTATATTAGTGTAGAAACTAGAGAAATCTGAATGGAGACTCAAGTTCAGTTGCAAGCAATATACCGACCTTGGTTTTTTAGTTTTGACAAATGCACCAATGGTAAGGCAAAATGTTAAAATCAGGGGAAATTGGATGATGGGCTTATCGGAATTCTGTATTTTTTTTGTAACTTAACTATAAATCTAAAATTATTGCAAAGTAAAAGTTTATTTTTTAAAGTTCCACTCATTAAAAAAATATGTAAGAAGCATACAACATAATCTCATTACTATGCTTGCATCTGGGACAGAGGACAAAGCTTTCTTTAAAGTATTTGAGTTTTTAAAAAATCTGATGCGGATTTCCATTCTTGGTGCAATCCTTTCTCAAAACAAAAAAATACTCGTTTTTTAAAAAGGATTCTGAAAGGATTGTCTTTGTGTGACATTTCATAATTTCCAGGCAATGCTGGAATATCTATTCACAATTTTTAAAAAAAAATTTTAATGTTTTTATTTATTTCTAGGAGAGAGAGAGAGAGACAGCGTGAGCAGGGGAGGGTCAGAGAGAGAGGGAGTCACAGACTGAAACAGGCTCCAGGCTCTGAGCTGGCAGTCAGCACAGAGCCCGACGCGGGGCTCGAACCCACGAACCGCGAGATCATGACCTAAGCGAAAGTCGGACGCTCAACCGACTAAGCCACCCAGGCGCCCCAGACAATTTCTTAAATGTATGCAACTTCTCTTGGCATGTAAGTTGGATAAACTCTTGGCTAAACTGATAACACCTGTAAAGATCTAGTTCATAAGAAATAAAACTCCAATGAACTGACCAAAAAAATTAAATTAAAATAAAAATTAAAAAATTAAAAAAGAATATTTTTTAAAATGTTTATTTATTTTGAGAAAGAGAGAGTGCACATGCAGGGGAGGAGCAGAGAGAGAGAGGGAGGGAGAGAGAATCTCAGGCAGGCTCCATGCTGTCAGTGCAGAGCCCAATGTTGAGGTTCATCTCATGAACCATGAGATCATGACTTGAGCCAAAATCAAGAATCGGACACTTGACCAGAGGCACCACTCCAGTGCCCCTATAAAAAGATATTTTTAAGTTACAAGTAAGCATTAGAAAAGTATATGTACGTACAACTTCCAAACGAGAGAAAATGTAAGTGTTGGGGTGTAAGGAAGCTAATAAATTGTTCTGCTCTCCTTTCTGGCTGAGTTTTGAACCACCTGAGAGAAATTAAGATGTCAGAGGTCAAAACCTTGGCTTTAAGACTAAAGGGGCTGGGCAGGTGATGATGGCTTCATCCGGGCCCTCAGGAAGACAGCTTCACTCACACGCCACAAGTGGTGCTAGAGCAGACAGATTTCCCCTCATGGCTTCAGAGTCCTTGCTGTCAAAGTCACCACAAAGCTGAGGGCAGACTCAAACACGTGCTATCTGCAACAGGCAGATCCCCAAATACACGCACACATTCACACACAAAGGAGGGGACAGAAAGGGACAGCCAAAGGAGATGCTCAGTTCCCCATCCCAAAGTCATCAGTGACAAGTCATTCCTTCCAGATGGAAGATGGATGAGACTGGGGTCCAGAGAGCCAGTTCCTTGGAACAAAAACTCCCGATTCATAGTGTTTGCTGGTTTCCATGCCTTGAATGACCTCACTAGTGCTGACTTCAGACTACCGATATGACATCTGGAAGAGGGGTGCAGAGCCTCCCTCAGCCAGCTGCAGAACACAGCTACTTCTTCTCTGGAGGGAACCATGTGGAAGGGAAGTGAGCCCAGGAACGTTTCTCCAATGCTACTTCCATCATCCAAGGAATGGGAAGGAAACATTGTGTCACCAAATACCTCTATTTTATGTTCTTTTCATCCACAGGGCTCAGCCCATACACCTGTAGCCAACCAAACATGTGGCTGTCCTCAGTTCTCCTTCACAGACTCTCCCATGACTGCTGGTGGCCAATGTAACTTGTGCTCCAGAAACTGAAAAATGGGTCCAAACAATAGATTAAGTACATTAACTATATAATGCCAGGCTAAAACCAAATCTAAAATTAAATCCCTCCTCTTTCCAACCCAAATTACTTCTGATCATATAGCCCAACTGCAGCTCCACCAAAAGTTCTCCAATGAAATTAAGTGACGACATTGAAGTATTTCAGTAATAAATGCAAACAACCTATAGATGCATCAACCTAAATTTTAAAATCTCTTCATTATTAAGTTTCCAGGGAGAGATTAAGGTCCAAAAGTTAAATTCCCCTGTAAGTCAAATACAAATTAACTAAAGTCCAAAGTCAAATTGACTCACCCTTGTGAGTTAAAACTCCAGAGGAATTCTGCACACCCTCCCCCAGGCCCAATTTCTAAATGTGCTTGTATCAGCCAGTCCTACTGCATAGCCCATGTAGAGAGTCAAATTCGTTTGGCATCAGCAGCCGAGGCCTCTTCCTGGAAAGGAGTGTGGCTCCTTCAAGTCCTGCAAAGTTGGAAGAGTCCTTCCTTTAGTGAGTTCAAAGAGTTTAATGGGACACACACAATTAACACAGCACGGACTCCCTCCTATAAAACGTAGAAAACAAACCAAAACCATAGCTACTAAATGAGATATCCCAGATAATTACCTGCCAACCTAGTACTCAGTGTTGGCTGAAGGCAGTACTAGAAGCTCCGTAATGTCTGAGAGAATGATAATGGTTGAAGAACATCTTGGTTGGGACTTTACAAGATGCCAGTAAATTAATGTTCATTGTCCTGAGTCTATAACCTATAACCTCATTGGGAAGAGTCTCTTGAAAGACTAATTTGAAATCCAGGGATTTACCCCATCTGGGAGAGAAACCAACCCTGCACACCCAGAGATCAGGACTGGGGCCTCACTGCCCTCTTGACAGGTCAGTCATTGGCCATATTGACAAAGCCTGTCATCATGTCTCATTTGACGTGTCTTTCTTCTCCTTTCTGCATAATCAGACGCTCTTGATTCCTACCCATCCCTTTGAGCCTCACGGCTTTGATGTCCCATTTCTGACACTTGCTGCAAGCTCTCAGCTAGTGACACATTCTGGGCAGGGACGTCTCCTCCTCAAGAATTGTTCAGGCATGTGAAATACACTTGGAGAAACTCCTTCCTGGGTGCTCACATCTCTTTTAACTTTATAATCACCCCAAGCAGCTTTCTGAACTGAAGTTGCTGTTGAGGCATCTGAAGCTTAGCCCATGGGGCCAAACACCCTCCTTAAGAAATCCCTCCATCAGCTTGTGAAAGCTTTGGGCCATCCCTGAGCAGCGCCCTTCCTGCCCTGCCATTTTCTTATGTAATGAACAAAGCCAGAGCCAACTTTGGAAGGGGTGGCCCAAGTCACATAAAAAAATAAATAAAATAGGGGCGCCTGGGTGGCTCAGTCGGTTAAGCCTCTGACTTCGGCTCAGGTCATGATCTCGCGGTTCATGGGTTCGAGCCCCATGTCAGGCTCTGTGCTGACTGCCAGCTCAGAGCCTGGAGCCTGTTTCAGAGTCTGTGTCTCCCTCTCTCTCTGACCCTCCCCTGTTCATGCTGTCTCTCTCTCTCTTAGAAATAAATAAAACATTTAAAAAAATAAAAATAAATAAATAAAATATACTTTTTATTCCAATGTAGCTTCAACACAAGGTCCCAGCACCCCCTTCCCACCAGCCTGCTGTCTCCTCTGCCTGTTGGATAGGCGACTTGCAGCACCACCACCGTTGGCCGTGAGTATATTCTGTTCAATGACAACACTTGTTTCCAAAACATGAACCAACTCAGGTGTGACTGATAAGTGAGGGAGTATCGTTGGCCAGTTGCTATTTTCCACCACCAAGTGACACCAGCTACCATGGAAGACATGAACACAGGGAGTATGGCAACCTAGAGAACCATGGATCCATATGTTCCTCCTCTCAGCCCATCTGGCCACGTGCTTCTTTCTTAGAAAGACTCTCTTGGTGCATTTGCCTTTGTCTCTGTTACTCAGCCTTTACTTATGCATATTTCCATCAGATGAAACTTATCTGGTTGCTTTTTTAAAAAATTTTTAATATTTATTTTTGAAAGAGACAGAGGCACAGTGTGAGCAGGGGAGGTGCAGAGAGAGAGGGAAACACAGAATCTGAAGCAGGCTCCAGGCTCGGAGCTGTCAGCACAGAGCCCGATGTGGGGCTCGAACTCACAAACTGCAAGATCATGAACTGACCCGAAGTCGGATGCTCAACCGATTAAGCCACCTAGGCGCCCCCTGGTTGCTTTTTTTTTTTTTTTTTTTTAAGGTAAAGGCCAAAACTTGGAGTGTTTTATCTTAATTTAGTAATGAAAGTAGTTTTATTAGACTAGTTACTGTTTGTGACATTGAACCCATTCCATTGTTGCAGAAGATTTTGGGGTGTTTTTTAGTGGTTTTTTGTTTGTTTAAGTTTATTTCAGTTATTTTGAGAGAGAAAGAGAGGGAGAGAGAGCACAAGTGGGGGAGAGGCAGAAAGAAAGGGAGAGAGAAAATCCCAAGCACAGAGTGTGATATACCTGAGCCAAAACCAAGAGTCAGAGGCTTAACCGACTGAGCTACCCACACACCCCTGTTGCAAAAGTTTTTAATAGTATGCCCTAAACTATATTTCCCCTACAATCCCTGTTACTTTTTAGGATATAATTTTAAAGAATAGAAAGTATCCTCATAATATATTATATTACAGCAGAAATGCCAATTGAGAGATATTCACAGAGAGATGGAAAATCTTCTGAAATGTTTTATACGGAGTTTCTCATCTTGAAGATGGAGTCAAATGCATAAGCCAAAGTCTGATGATGTAGACACTCTATGCAAAAAACAAATGGTTGGACTACTGAAAATTGGCAACAGCTATTCACCAAAAGCTGCTCATTTAAGTCTCTTGATGGTAGAAACTACAGCAGAAGAAACATTGTGTAGGGTCTTTGGAAAGACTTCTCCAGCAGTAGGTAGCATAATCTGAAAGGATTTTGCTTCATCAGGGACTAGAACCAGGAACCCAAGCAGTTCTGCCTTTCTCTGTATCCTTCAACTGTGCTCAAACTGAAGAATGAGCTCTTGGTCCTGATTCAAAAGTATAAATAGAGAATGAACACACCGAGTGCAGATTAGGTAAGATCACCATTGCTCCAAATCAATGGTAGTTGATGATTTCAGAACACTTAATAAAAATGCGGTTGCCAGAAACCACCTCGATGTGGGGTGGAGGCTCAGTTATCAGAAGAAAGGGGCTGGAAGAAGTCAAACGCATCGGAAGACCTGTGTTTCCTTTCCACTGAGCAGGGCTCTTCTTTTCAGGACAGTGCCTTTGCTCCTCAGTCTTCACACTCTCAGTGAGGGCCTTGGTCTAAAGCATCACTTTTCAGTTTGTGCTACTGGGAAACAGGGGCTCAGGGCACGAGTCAGGGATCCATAAACAGCTAACACTTTCACAAACCAACGAAGATGACGAATTGGTGCAATGTTTCCACCTGCTTTTTGTGTGGTGTGTTCCAGAAGGTCTTACTTGGTGTCAAGTTTTCAAGAGAAAAAAGAAAGGGGAGAAAAGAAAACCACTATTTTTATGTGGTCTCTAAGGCACCTTTAAGCTAAAAAAGATTCCTCAGCTCTGATCCCCAGTGATCTGATCTTCAGTGGACTGCTTGCTAACCATTCAACACGCCCTTCAGGCGATGGATGGCACACTGAGGGGAGAAGGCAGGCGGCCCCGGCAGGGCTGAGGCAAGTGTGGGAGCCAGGCTGTCAAGGACACAAACACTGATGCATGACGGGAGGGACGTTTAATCTCCAAGAGTTTGCCCTTCAGCACTCTGCACGCTGAAAGGAGCAGGAAGGACCTCAGAGCCACGGCCGGGACTCAGTAGAACACACCAACCAGGCACCTTGTATACTGGCGCCCTCCAGGCCAGGATGTTAAGACTGAAGGTCTTGCCATCACAGACACTGCCAACCTCAACTGGTGACAACACGAAGCCCCCCATGTTCACACTTCCCATGTCTCCCACCAAGGACTGGTTCTTATCCAAGACCACCCACCCTGAAAGCACTCTGCTCCTGCCCCAGAACGAGGCTTGCGCCTGCCCCACAGAGCATCCCTTCCTCAGATTCCTCCTCACCAGGAGTGTCCGCCTACCAGGAGCTTGGCGATCCCTGGGGGAGACTCCCCGCCCAGACATGCATGCTTTGCACCAGGGGAGCTCTGTGGGATCTCAAAATACACCCACTGACCCACTACACACTTCACCCTTTTATTCAGAGGAGAGGATCCATTTTCTTGCTCCAGGATGCTCTATGGCTAGAGACTGTGCCTCAAGGGAGGCTAGAACAGGGTCTGACCCACTGCTGTGAAGGGCTTGGCGGCTTCTCTAGCAGTGCCTCAGGTGTGGCAAAGGAATCACCTGGCTCGATGGGGAACATGAAAGCTTTCCCGTGGGAGAGAAGAGTAGGGGAAAGAAGTTACATGACTTGGGAGTCCCGGGGTGGCTCAGTCGGTTAAGCATTGGACTCTTGGTTTAGGCTCAAGTCGCGATCTCGAGGTTCATGAGTTCAAGCCCTGAGTCGGACTCTGTGCTGACAGTGTGGAGCCTGCTTGGGATTCTCTCTCTCTGTTCCTCTCCTGCTTGTGGTCGCTCTCTCTCTCTCTCTCTCTCTCAAGATAAATAAATAAACTTGGGGTGCCTGGGTGGCTCAGTCAATTAAGCATCGGCCTTCGGCTTAGGCCACGATCTAATGTTTCATGAGTTCAGACCCCACATTGGGCCCTCTGCTGAGCCTGCTTCAGATCCTCTGTCCCCTTCTCTCTGTCCCTCCCCCCCCTTTCAAAATAAATAAACTCAAAAAAATTTTTAATAAATAAACAGACAAAAAGAGAAAGTTACACGACTTGGAGCACCAAGATATCTTCTCACTTCTTTGTGTAAATTAGGAAACCACATATCCCACCGGGCCCCTTAGCCTTCCCCCAAGCTGCCAGCTCCCTGCATTTTCTCTGAGTAAACTTGGTTTCCTCAGACCAGACCCCAGGCACAGTCTCGGGCAACCTCTCCCTTCCCGGGCAAACACACTGAGGTTGGCAAACACCGGGAAACTCAGCAATAGCCTCTCGTGTCTGGTCGCTGCTGTGCTTGCAATTGAGTCTCAAAGATGTGTCTGTGGAGAAAATGTGGAGGCCGATGTCCCAGGGCTCTGGTGAGACAATATGCAATTCTCTCAAGGCCTATTCTTTTCTGGGTTTATACCCACAGCAGTGGGCACATCACAGCTGGTATGTGAATGACTTTCCAGACTCACCCTGTTAGGCCAGGAATCAGGGCTCTGGGATAGAGGCAGCAGGATCCTTCCAGAAAATGGGAGGCCCTTAGGGATACTCATGAAAGGCTCTGGTGCTCCAACTCTGTGAGTAGATGTTTGCAAACCTGAAAAATTAGGGGCAGCCGGGTGTGTTTCCCTGTCCCTGATCCATTGTGTGGCCATTCTTGGAAAACTGGGGACATAAAAGCTGAGCCCAAAGGAAGAAAGTCATCACTTCCATTTTATGGAATGAACATATTATCTCCCATAACCAAGGGCTTTGACAGGTACAGCCTAGACTCAGACACTACAGAGGGGTGAAGGGGACAGTCACCGATGCAAATAATGCTTCACGACTGCATCAAGGTGCCAAGATTCTAAGCTTTATCAGGAAAGGAAGCAGAATTGTTCCCCAACAGAGAAGCTGGTGTGGGTTATGTACTTGACATTCGTGTTACTGCAGAGCTTGGTCCAGGGGGTGCAGATTCAAAGTCAAGGGCGATGGGGCAGGATGGAGGAATTCTGTCTCTATCTTGGGTCATGAATTCCCTCCCACTCTGCATTGTTCCCGTGCCCGAGCTCTGGGAAAAACCTGACAGGGAGCCCATGCTCCGGGGAAAACGCAATTGAGCATCAGAGCAGGATGGAGGTCAGAGGTCACAACCCGAACACCTCAGATGACCTTACTGAAACTGCATGGCCTGGAGGTCCTGCCTTATCCAGTGCCATTGTCCTTTCTGTCCTGCTGGGAGGACCTGAAAAGTGCAAGGTTCTTGGCCACCTTCCAGGCCGGGAGCTAAGACCATGGATGACCTCATTAACAGAACACTCAATAGCAGACAAATGACTTGAAAGTACCCTACCTTTGCAACCATCTTACCCAATGCTCTTCATGAATAATTGAGGACCCGAAGGCCCTGGAGCCCCCACAGCCCTCCCTCTCGCAGACTCTCTGGGGCTTCTCCCTCGACCAGCTACAGAATCCGTGTCTCACGAACTCCCCTCTGGTTGTTTGTCCTTCCCCTTCCAAGTAAATTGACAGACTCTATTTTAGGTTTTTTGTTTTCGATTACTACAATAAACATGAATGAAACAGACACGGGAAATAAAAATTACCGACACAGGAGGTGCGCAAAGTCTAATAAAGCAGGCATAGAAAGAGTTGTCCAGATTCTCTTTCCAGGCACTTTGGAGACATCACACTGTGCAGTTTTATGATCTTGTCCTGTACTCATGGACAGGGTCACCTCATCATCTCTGGCCACAGGATTCAAGACCCATCTTACCTCCCTTCACAGGGACAGGACTACATACCTATGAGCCAGCTACTCCAATTTCTAGGGCATTTATAAATCACAGTGTGAAATATCAGATACACACATACACACACACAGTGTTAAGTCTGTTTCCAAGACGTTCAGGGCTTCTCTATTGGTAATTCCACTGACGGTGGTAAATCTGCAAACTTATCTGGCTCACTCAAGACCCACATCCCCACATCTTAGCTCCTCTTCCTAATCAACCATACCTGGAAACCTGTAGGCTTTCCCAGCTCTTTTGCTGCTAAGTTTCCACATGTGACCTAAGTTTACCCAACCAGCAACCATCACAAGATATGTTTTTGGGTGCACAAGGACTTTGTGAGGGAATTGATTTACAACTACTGTGTGAGCTGTTCCTGGGACAGAGCCATCTGAGTATTTGCTGTTGAAGCAGCCCATAGGCTGTTTTTTCCTACCTCTTGTTGCACTAGTAGAAATGAGAGGCACCCTCCACCCTGTAGCTTCCAGACTGATTAGCTTTTGAAGTATACACCCTTCTCTTTCCTCCAATGGACAGAGAAAGTTTAATCATGGTGTCTAATGAGGTTAATGGTATGTTCTCTGATATTAACACATGACTCTGAATTATCTCCCTCCAAAAGCCAAAGCCCAGAATATGCTGTATGTGTTCTCACGCATGTGCAGGAGAAATATCATGCCTTTTGTGATATTATTTCATAAAAGTTTAGTCTCACACTGCATCAGATTACTACAGACTAAGTAATGAGAAAGAGCACAGTTGACATGTTATTTGATTTTTTATAACTTGTTCTAAAAATTAATAATCATATTCGATCTACATCATTCCAATCTGGACTTTACTGATTGCAGTAATCTATGTCACAAGATTCTTTCCATTAGTTATTTCTCAGTGATTTTTATAATAGGCTTTGGAAATACAAATCTAAGTAGTGAGACGTATTATTTGAAAATATAACATTAGCTATTTATAAAGAAAATATACATTGTTGTTAATGTATATGGAATTAAAATTCAGTTGCATATTAGTGACAATGAAAAAAACCTTGTGATGAAATTTTTCTTTTTTTTTTAATATTTTTTTAATTTATTTCTAGGAGAGAGAGAGAGACAGCGTGAGCAGGGGAGGGTCAGAGAGAGAGGGTGTCACAGACTCCAAAACAGGCTCCAGGCTCTGAGCTGGCAGTCAGCACAGAGCCCGACGCGGGGCTCGAACCCACGAACCGCGAGATCATGACCCAAGTGAAAGTCGGACGCTCAATCGACTAAGCCACCCAGGCGCCCCTGTGATGAAATTTTTCTAATATCTGAATGTTTTAAGATTATTAAAACTCCAGTAAAATTTTACCTTTTGATATAAAAAATCTTTTTTTAATGCTTTTTAAAAATTTATTTCGGGGAGAGAGAGAGAGAGAGAGACAGCATGAGCAGGGGAGGGTCAGAGAGAGAGGGGGAGATACAGAATCTGAAACAGGCTCCAGGCTCTGAGCTGTCTGTCAGCACAGAGCCCGATGCAGGGTTCGAACCCACTAACCATGAGATCGTGACCTGAGCCAAAGTCGGCTTAACCGACTGAGCCACCCAGGTGCCCCTTGATATAAAAAGTCTTAACAGAATGTTGTTATGGGTTGAACGGTGCCTTCCTCTTGCCCAGGAAAAGGTGTGTATTGAAGTCTTAGCCCCCAGAACCTCAGACTGGGAACTTAGTTGCAAGTAGGGCTGTTGCAGATGTTATTAGTTAGGATGAGGTCACACTGAGGTGGGGTCCAGTATGACTGGTGTCCCTATAAGGCGGCCACGCGGAGTCAGAGACACAGTGAGAACGCCTTGTGATGGGCAGAGAGCAGGTCAATGCAGCCGTAAGCCAAGGACCGCCAGCAAACCACCAGCAGCTTGGAGGAAGCAAGGCTTCCCCTGAAACTTCCAAGGGAGCACAGCCTGGCTATGGCCTGGATTTCTGACTTCCAGCCTCTAGAACTGGGAGATGGTCACTTTCTGCTGTTTTCATCACCCACTTTACAGTGCTAGAAAACTGATATAGATGTATCACACACTAATTTGATTTCAGGCTTGAACTACACTGTCACTTTCTAGTAAAAGGAGTCAGAATTTATTTTCTAGGGCTAATTTTTTTATTTTTTATTTTTATTTTTTGAGAGAGAGAAAGCAGGCGTGCACATGCGAGTAGGAAAGGGGCCAAAGGAGATAGAGAATCTTAAGCAGGCTCCACGCCCTGCACAGAGTGAAGCACACGGCTTGATCCCATGACCCTGGAATCATGACCTTAGTTGAAATCAAGAGTCAGACACTCAACTAACTGAACCACCCAGAGGCCCCAGGAGTTGGTATTTAAATTTTGTTTAAATTTGCCAGGCAGTGGCTAAGATTCCTCCTTAGGAATCAGAATCTTTGTTTGCTTGTTTGTTTGTTTGTTTTTTGTTGGATAGAAAAATACATTTTTGGGGAGGGGCAGGGATGCTGTCTCAGCTAAATGCCTTATTTTATTTTATTATTTTATTTTATTTTATTTTTTTCAAATAGTTTATTGTCAAATTAGTTTCCACATAACACCCAGTGCTATGGAGGAGGGCACTCGTGGGGATGTTTGTTTGTTTTTGAGACAGAGAGAGACAGAGCATGAGTGGGGGAGGGGCAGAGAACGAGGGAGACACAGAATCTGAAGCAGCCTCCCGGCTCCGAGATGTAAGCAAAGAACCCGGTGCAGGGCTTGAACCCACAAACTGCAAGATCATGACCTGAGCCTAACTAAGATCATGACCTTAAGCCGGATGCTTAACCGACTGAGCCACCCAGGCACAGGAATCAGAATCTTGAAGAAAGCAGACATGACGATTCCCTCGGACACAGAAAAGCAACAACTTTTGGGTGTTTACAAGAGCCTCAAGCTCTAATAAAAATATAATGGAAGTTTTCCCATCCAGGTTCCAGGGACTATTAAAGTAGATTTGAAAGCAAACCCCAATACTGGCTCATAATGAATCTTACAGAGGACATGCATTTCTCATAATAACAATTCTTTGTGATCTTCATCCTAAAACACTGCCAAACAGCAGAATGAAAACATCAAAGGCAACATACAGTAATGTATTTATAGAGAATTCAGACCCCAAAATTAAACCAATTAATTCTTTGTGAGGAAAGCTGAGGGCATTGGTAAAATTGTCAGTAAGCCTCGTGGATTTTTTTTATGCACACACAGACACAGACTTTTCTTTACTCTTCATTCTAGGTGTGGATAGAATCGAGTTCTCACAGAGCCAGGAAAACCGGGAATCTACCAGAAGGCCTTTGATCGTACTGAGTTTTACTTTGGGGCAGAGGAGGAGGCCAGCAGCCTTATGCCCCAGGTTGACCTTGGCCGGCAGAAGTACCTCTTCCAGTAAGTGTGAGGCTTTGGACAGTTTCCAGCTTTGAAGCAATACTCTGTTTTCACGTCCCTGCATCAGGCAAGGCTGCCCAGCCGAGTCTTCTCATGGAACCCACTGTCCCCATGAGCTAACTTCTCAGATGTTTCCCGTAGTGCTGTTTGCGCTCATTTCTCACCTTGCACACCTGCTCTCTTCCACACGTCCGGAAAGCCTCTGGCTTTCTGTGGCGAAATAGCCTTCTAATAAAAAGGGTAATCAGGGGCACCTGGGTGGCTCCATTGGTTGAGCATCAGACTCTTGATTTCAGCTCAGGTCATGATCTCATGGTTCGTGAGTTTGAGCCCCGTGTCGGGCTCTGTGCTGACAGCTCGGAGCCTGGAGCCCGCTTCGGAGTCTGTGTCTTCCTCTCTCTCTGTTCCTCCCCTGCTTGCACTCTGTCTCTCTCTCAAAAATAAATAAAAACATTTTAAGAAGTAAAAAGGGTAACCAAAACAGCCCACTGTCTTATGGAAAATTCCTAGGCTTTGGAGAGTCACACTTTATATGAGACCTAGAAATACACACATATTAATGTGGCTCCCATTTTTCGTGGGGGCAAAATAGGACCCCTCCTCATTCCCTTCACAGTGGGGGGAAACACTGATATTAAAAGATGAGACTAAACCTTTATCGTGAATTTCATGCAAGTACTCGCAACAAGGGAGATGCTCAGACCTGCTGTGGACACTTCTGACTACTTTTCCCGAGTTCTTCCACAGGCTCCCTTGGGTTACCTGGAGGCTTTTTCAGTCAAATTTGCATTAGTCCTGGCTGAGACTGGACAGTGTTCTTGCCTCTGTGGGTACCATTCTTCACAGATATTAAAGTTAAACCATCTGCTCCCTCACCTTCAGCCTCTAGTGAGTGTTTGAGTTGTCAGAAATGCTGAAGAATTAACACTTTGACTCTCAAACGTGTTAATAGTGGTTTGAAGATGCCATCAGAGCAAGAAAGGAAAGGGGCGCGTATTAATTTCTGCGATCGGCTATTGCTTTGGTCTTCCGCATCCTTGGACTGGGAAGTGGTTCAGTTCTGTTTTTATTATTTTTTTAAATGTTTGTTTGCTTTTGAGAGAGAGAGAGAGACAGAGCATGAGCAGGGGAGGGGCAGAGAGAGAGGGAGACACAGGATACCAAGCAGGCTCCGAGCTGTCAGCACAGAGCCTGATGCAGGACTCGAACTCAAGAACCACGAGATCGTGACCTGACCCGAAGTCTGCTGCTTAACCAGCGGAGCCACGCAGGAGCCCCTGGAGTGGCTCAGTTCTGATGCTAACGCAGCTATAAGGTTCAGAGTCCTTAGTAATTGACACAGTATCCTTCCGGCCCATGTAATGATGGCTGCCACAAGTGGCCCCTGCAGTAGGATGCTCGGTGACAGCGTTTATGCTTGGACCACTTGCCTGACAAGGCGGCCCAGCGTTTGCATGTGGCGGCCGCATGCGGAGAGGACCCAGTAAGCCTCACATGTAAGTCTAGTTACCAGCCTGGTGTGGGGAGCCTCGCTGAGGCGCCATTGCTCACTAGGGCCGTGATTTTTCCAGTGAAAAGTGGAAAAACTTACATAACTGTGGAAAAGGTTATGCTCCCAATATACTCTTGATGGGAGAAAGATTTTCTATGCTGACTCCGTCACTGCCATTAATCAGGTCCTGCTCTAATTGTAGTAGTATTGTGAATGAAATGACAGAATAATTACAATAATAATAAAACAACAACAACAACAAGCAGTCCTACAGACACCCTTCTCAGTGCGTTGCTGTATTAACCCAGTGAGTCCTTACTAGTCAGGGTATGTACATTATCCCCATTTTACAGATGAGAACACTGAGGCACTAAGAAAATTGCTCATCAGAGTATAGTAAACAGTGTGGTAGATTGACATCCTCTGTGTTACAGGCAGGAAAACTCACAGATGTTTCCAGTTAATACACTGTGTCCACACTTACAGAGAACAAAGTGCAGGTAGAGAGTCTTGATGATGTTATTTCTTTAGCTTGGAAACTTTTATTCACATGAATTTGGCCTCCATCAAGAAAGGGAGTACGGTCTCTACAAACGAGACTGTTGTCCGGGAGAGCTTCGTGGGGGTCACAGAGGGCCCTGCTCTTAGAGGGGCCCCACCCAGTAGAGGCCACACCAGCTTTAAGGCCCTGCCATTGGCCATCTTGAAATACTTAAGTTTTGAATAAGAAGCAGTGATTTTCACCTTGCATAGGACACTGCAATTATGTAGCCGGTCCCAATTGGTACAATGACCCTGCAGAAATTAAGCTGTATGTCTTTTACCCATGTTTTAAGACTGGCTTTAGCTTGGGAGCATGATTTTCTTGATAAACAAGCCTCGCAGAAAAAAGGGAAGTTCTGATTTGGAGGGAGTAATGCGTGATACCATTTACATTGTAAATATTATAAAATCAAGGGAGTTACACTTGCCATCTTTTCAAATCGATGAAGAGGAACCAGAATACTCTTATCCTCGGCCCGTCCCTGTGTTCAGAAGAGAGATGGTTGTCATGGAAATGCATAATCACATGTTTATGTGGGTTAAATACAAAGTCAGACTTTTTCTGACAGAAGAGAAGCCGATTTGGCGGATTCGTTTGACAATGAGTAGCAGTTTTGCTCATTAGAAGAAGGTAAACACATGTCTCCGTGTGTGCCCAGGGCAGGGGTTGGTGATAATCAGCAACCCACCGCCGTTAGGTTGGATGGTGCATAACTTCCATAACTTGATGGAGTTAAATCTCTGGAACTAAGATTTTTTTGCTGCCCCTCCCCAGGAAGTACATAATAAATGTATATCATCAAAATATTATACTAACAGCAGTGTATTAAGATTAATATTCAAAAATTCCTAAACCTTTCTAAGTGTGTCGAGCTAAGCAGAGACTTCTAAAAGGCAATCGATAAAATTAAGGGTCACTTGATGAGTCTTGATAAAGTCTTTTCAGTATAATTCAGAGAAAATGAAATTAGGGAAATAAATCTGTTTCCAAGTCAGGCATTTTTTTTAATTTTTCTTTTTGTTTTCAACTATCTTAAGGAGAATCTAATCAGCTGGTAATGCACCATGCGTAATTTTTGTGATGGAGAGTTTGTGATTTGGGCCATGTAACTTGGGAGGAGTTCAAAGAACTAAGTGTGGATGGGGGACGGGGGTGGGGGTTGGGCTGTTGACCCCAGGGGTATAGGAAGTCAAGCAAAACTGGCCATCACATTTCATTAGACGAAGAGTAAACTGTATACTTCCTGCCATAAAATGTAATCTCCTCACTCAAAACTTGAGGTAAATTGAGTTTCCATTCCTGAAAAATTTCTGGATGGGGCACCTGCGTGGCTCAGTCAGTTAAGTGTCCGACTTCAGCCCAGGTGATGATATATCACGGTTCGTGGGTTCAAGCCTGGCATCAGGCTCCATGAAGACAGTGCAGAGCCTGCCTGGGATTCTCTCTCCCTCTCTGTCCCTCCCCCATTTGCACGGGTTGCTCTCTTTCTATCTCTCAAAATAATAAATAAATAAACTATTTTCAAAAAGCATTGGATTAGAGCCCAAAGCATAAAATAAATATCTATAAATTCATATTAATGTAAATAAAGGAATCAGTAAGTAAATATGTGGGAGAAGAGACAAATATCTCATGCAAAAGATTTTACACACACACTCCTTCCTCCAGGAGGGGAGGTTAGTGGGGAGGAGGAGCGTGACCCGCACCCCAGAGGTGTGACTCCCTTCCAAGGAGCATGGAGGAGTAGAGGTGAGGTGAGGAGGGCAAATGCACAGTGACAAACCTGACAAATGCCACCTCTGCCAGGTGGCAGAGTCAACACCAACAGTCACAAATCACATCACCATTTGTGCTCCTGAACGTGATGAAAATGGCATTTTTCTTCTGTGATCTTCCTCCCAAAACCCATAACTACAGTCTCATCATGAGAAAAACGTCCCAGGAATTCCGGCTGGTGAGTGTACAACCATACACCTGACCAGCACTGTTCACAACCGGCAAAACCCAGGACGGTTTGGGGCGCCTGGGTGGCTAGTCGGTTAAGTGTCCAACTTCAGCTCCAGTCATGCTCTTGCAATTCGTGAGTTCGAGCCCCGTGCCGGGCTCTGTGCTGACTGCCAGCTCAGAGCCTGGAGCCTGTTTCAGTCTGTGACTCCCTCTCTCTCTGACCCTCCCCTGCTCACGCTGTCTCTCTCTCTCTCTCTCTCTCTCTCCTAGAAATAAATAAAAACATTAAAAACAAAACAAAACAAAAAAAAAACCAGGAAGGTTTGTGAAACCTCAGCCCAGGGGAGCCTGAGATCAGACAACCAAATGTCATGTGGTTCCTTGGATGCAATCTTCCATCAGAAAAAGAACATTAAGTAAAAAGTAAGAAAATCTGAATAAAACATGGACCTTAGGTAATAATAATGCATCAATATCGGCTCATTAACTGTAACAAATGTACCAGATTAAAGTAAGATGCTCATAATACGGGAAGTTGACAGGAGTAGGGGAGTAGATGGGGAACTTGAACACTCTTCTCCATTTTTCTGTAAATCTAAAACTTCTAAAATATAAAGTCTATTAGAAAAAATAGCAATAATAAAAACCAATGGAGCTTAACAATCAGAATATGTATTATTATTTTATTATCATTACTAAACTGGGACAAATTTGTACCTCTCTCTCTAACAATGATGTACAGGAAACACAGTGTGTGGAGGAATGTGGTAAATTAGCCACGGGGATTCAGTCACTGAAATAACCCAGGTTCTTCAGTAAACAAATCGCAAGGGGAAAAGGTGACAAACCGGGAGCCCATGAAGAGATTTAGGAGACATAAACCAGTGACATGTGAGGGCGGTCCCTGGGTCCTGATGGAAACAGGACCTGCCCCCACTTTGCTGACTGTCTCACCCGGGGCTCCTCATCCACCTGCCTGACGCCCTATCCGCACCTGAGCCTGTGTCTCTGGATCCACGTTTGGAGAAGAAATCTCCTCAGCACCACTGCTAAGTATGCTACTTGCAGTCCTCAGTGACATGTCCCAGAGATAAGCCTGAGCCCCTGCCCCCCCCCATCGGTCAGCGGGGTCAAGATGCAGGAAATGTGTCCTTCCTATTCTCTTCCTTTCCGGGGCTTTCAAAAGACCCTCGTGTTTGTGCACCAGGAGGGGGAGGAGGAAGGGGAGGGAAAGGAGAAGGGAGAAAAGGGGAAGGGGAGGAGGGGAAGGTGGGAAAGGGAAAGGGGAGGAAGGAGAGGAGGGAGAAGGTAAGAGGAGGGGAAGGGGAGGAGGGGGAGGGAGGAGAAGGGAAGGGGAGGAGAGAGAAGGTAAGGGGAGGAGGTGGAGGAGGGGAAGGAGGAAGAGGGAAAGGGGAAGGAGGAAGGGGAGAGGAGGAGGGGAAGGGGAGGAGGAGGGAGGGGGAGAGGAGGAGGGGAGAGGGGGAGGGGGGGGAGAAGGGGGGAGGCAGGAGGGGGAGAAGAGGAGGGGGAGGGGAGGAGGGGGAGAAGGGGAGGGGGAGGAAAGGCAGCAGCTCTAGAGGCTCCTACGCATCTCTCGTGCGGTTCGGTTACGAAGGCAGAGGACACCGGGCGTCGGAGCCGTAAACAGAAGGCGGATGAAGGGCCCTGAGAAATGCGGATGGGACATCGCAACTTATTTGCGCCTGTTGGTGACCCTGACTGTTTCTTAAGCTAACTCAGGGCCATTGCTCTTAGAGTGGCCGCTCCTGCCAGATAATGCACCGGCTAATTCTTGCATCTGCCCTAACCCTCCCGTAGTTACTCATCAAAAGTCTGTCTTCTCCCTGATTACAAAAAGATTCAGTAGAAAAGACCGTTTAATTAGAAATAAGAAACCTGCACCACCGCCTCGCGCGGGCCCTGCTGTGCGGCAGACACTGCGACGAGCCGCAAACTCTCGGACCTCGGTGTCCTCTCCGGGAAGCGGCAACTTTGCCCCTCGGGCTCTGGGGACCCTCTTCGTTTGAAACCCCCCCAGTCCCATGATTTGCGGTGAGCGAGCCCTCCCGAGGGAGCCCATCCTGCTCAGGAACGCATCCGCCCCCCACACGTCCCGGGTGGGATGGACAGGGAGGGGCCACACAGCCTGAGGGCCCCGGGGGGGGGGGGGAGCCAGCGCCCAGGCCACCACGGGCCCTGGGGACACGCAGGCCTCCCCGCCCGCGAGCGCGGCGTCAGCCGCTTCCGGGAGGAAGCGCCTCAGTGTCTGCGCCTGCGTCGCCTGCCTCCGGGACCGGGACCGGCTCGCCTCGGCCGCTCCCAGGGTCCTCGCCGTCGGGCTTCCGCACCTCCCCGGGCTCAGCACGTGGGCCTCTAGATGTAAGACGGGGACACACGCACACACACGTACACATACTTACACGTGTGTGCGCACACGTACGCACCCACACATACCTCCACACATACCTTCACACATGCGCACACATGTACATACACCCACACATGCCTCCACACACGCGCACTCACGTGCACACGCCCACACATACCTCCACACGCGCGCACACATGTGCACACGCAGAGACACACACATACACATGCCACACACAAATGCATAAACATGCACATACACACCCGCCCACACACACCTCCACACACATAAACACACGTTCACACATACACACAACCACATATATACCCTCATGTGCACACACGTGCCTTTACCTGCACATACACACACCCACACACATACTCTCACATGCACACATGGGCACATGCGCACACACAAATACACACATGCACACATGTACCTTCACGTGCACATACACCCACACACGTGCAATGCACACGCACAAATACACACACGCACACGTGCACAGAGACACGCGCATACATATACATGTCACACACAAACACACACGCACATAGTGCGTATAGGAAAGTAGTTTCCTCGCAGTAGTTTCCTCGCAGGGCAAAGGCCTCGGGCAGGTGAGGAGCGTCAATCCCCGCCGATACCCACGCGGACCCCCGGCCACCTCTCCGCGCTCCGGACGCCTGTCCCCTCCTCACCGGTTCCGACTTTCACAACGAGCAGGGAGTTCCTGGCGTCCCAGGAGCAGACGTGAGGGGGTCGGGAGACCCGCGCAGGCCTGCGTCTGCCTCGTGCTAGCAGGTGGCTTCGGTGGGTGACCTGTCCTCAGGGCAGATTTTACAGCGAGGCAGCTGACGCCCGGTGGGGTGCGTGACTTGTCTCTGCCGACAAGGAAGCGCAGGGGACAGACTGGAGAGAACGAGGACCCACAACTGCAGCTTCTTCATCACGGGCTGAGCCATTAATGTAAAAATGAAACCCAAAGGCTGAGGTGGGCGGCGCGGCAGGACTGAGGACGCCCGAGGTGAAGAAGACAGGAAATCAATCGCTGAAAAATTATTATTTACTGTTGTTTCCTTGTTATGTTTTCAGAGAAATGACTCTGCGAATACCAATGACGACGGAATCCGTAAAAAAGCGAAATGAGTGGGTGATCGTGACTCAGACATGTGACTCCCCGGAGCCCCAGGACTCACAAATCACCAACAACCTGAGGCCACCAAAGTGTCCCTGGCCCCGCCCGCCAGTCACAGCTGGAAGGGACGCATCTCTGGAAGACGGTGGTGCAGACACGCCCTCTACTTCTAGGCGCTTCGATGAAGAGTAGAGGCCCAGCGGAGTGGGGTCCAGACACCCAAGGGCGCCCTGGTTAAAGTCGTCTCTTTCCATTGTTCTCCCAGATCTGCTGCTGAAGCCTGGGGAAGGGGCTTCTCCAAAAAGGAGAAGGAAGAACTAGAGCCGAGCAAGAGCTTCACCACAGCAAGGCCCCCCAGGATTCTGCCAGCACCTGAGACAGTGGAGATGGGACTGGGCCAGCCCCTGCCTTTCACTCCGCTAGGGAACCGCTCATATCATAGCCCTGTGGTGGGCAGCCCATCCCACCCCCTTCCTGCCTTCTTCCAGTTGCAATACCCTGGAGTTGTATTCCTTCTGGATTTTCTAGGGGGAACGATTCAAGACAAGGCGAAGAAATTAACGTGTATTTTCTTTTTTCAAATATGGCCCTTTGGGAAGTGTAGTGGGTGTGACTCTGCTTTACACCAGGAAGTCATAGTCTGTCGCTGATAACCCCGCCCCTCCGCACCCCCTCCGTGATGCCGAAGTCCCACTATGACACGATGCGGTGCTGACCCAGAGAGGGAGGAGTCATTGCTCTCAACCTAGGTGTCCCAGTGCCGCTGACTTCTGTGTAAACTTGTACTGGCTTAGCTTACTCCATGAACATTTGTGGAATGTGATTTATGTGATTTATGTACCTCAGAGAGTCTGATCCACGCTGCTTTATACAACCGGATAAATCAAAGGGAAATGCACAGACTCCTCTTGGCATTAAAAACAAAAAAGACAGTTGTTCCACTTATGCAATATCATGGTCGGATGATAATATGCAAAGGATGTGCATTGGCCAAGGAGGCTGGAGCGCAGACGCACCATCAGTGTGGGCTTAGAAGAACGGGAGTGCTATGTCCCGAGAAACCACATTCAGTGGTAGTAACGGAGACCCAGAGACAGCAGCCGAAGGGACACCAAGGGTTCATTTTGCCGTGTGAAAGAAATAAAAGATACCAGGTGCAGAGGACGGTATTCTAGTCCCACAACGTTAGCAAGAACCCAAGTTCCCTCTAACCTGTAAACCAAGCATTCGTATTTGGTGGCTTCTGTTCTCAAAGTCACAAGATGACTGACAAGATCTGAGCCATCATATCTGCTTCCAAAACTGGTGGGAAAAATATAACGACTAAGGGCAAAAGATTATGCCCCAGCCTTCTGCCTCCTTTCAAGGACCCCTCCCAGACTCCTGTCTAAATCCCATTGGCCAGACTTGGGGTCATGACCAAATGTGACAGCAAGGGAGGCCGGGAAATAGAACCCGGGTTTAACTTCAAGGCAGAATGGAAAAATAGATACCGAGTGGGCAAAGAGCAACTGCTTTCACATATGTGATGTGACATAATCTGGGTGATGTCAGTGAGCTGGGTGGTGGGATCTGCACTGAGCTTGGCGCAGAGTGGGTGTGGAACCATCTATGTGGTGAGGAGTGTGTGATGTTGGTGTGAACTTCGTAGGAGGTTGGGAGGCGTGCAAAGTCAGGTGTGAGGTTAACAAAGTGAGGAGTGGTCCATAATCTGGGTGGGCTTGGTGAGAGTGAGAGGTATACACTTGGCTGAGATGTGTTCAGAGAGTTACTTAGAGTCCCTTTGGTCCGTACGGGTGAACTTTCACGCATCTTGCCTTTACACCCATCTTGCAGCTCTTTGAGACTATCAGTCCCTGAGGACCACTCAGCACCTGTGAGACAGGCTCCACCATCCTAGAGGGAGACCACGCCCACCCCTCCATCTACATAAGCAGTTTGTAATCAGCGTCTGCCTTCCTCAGGACAGATGTCACATTTACAGGGACGGGTGGCCCCTCTTGTCAGTTCCAAGCAGTGTCCACTGTGCTATTGTCCTTCTATGGCCAAGTTTCTTCGGGTTAGCAGGCTTCATACATCACAGCAGGCAGGTTTATACACCTCGACCCAAAGCCAGAACTGCCAGCAAATTACCTTGACGTGTTGATTGCTTGCCTCGTCTAACCCCCGAGGCCTCCAGGGACTCGCTTCACATCACCAGAAACATTTCCAATTACCACATTGGTTTATCAGGGACCGTTTGCATGGTGTTCCTGCTCCACTCCATACAACCTTGGTTGTCTGAGTGATAGATCTTTTGAGTTGTTGCTGCATCCGCCTTAGATTTGCCCCTGCTTATCTCTGCCTCTCTTCCTCTCTAATGGGTTTGACTGCCACACAGACTTGGCTGGTGGTCTCTGTTGCATCATCAGGATGGACCGTCGCTGGAGTACTCTCAAACACCTAT
Organism: Hyaena hyaena; assembly: GCF_003009895.1. Lineage (NCBI taxonomy): Eukaryota > Metazoa > Chordata > Mammalia > Carnivora > Hyaenidae > Hyaena > Hyaena hyaena. The sequence goes on along the minus strand of NW_024080914.1, from coordinate 1,362,269 downwards.
AAATGGCCTCTGTAAGAGAGAGATTTCCAGAAACAGAATGCCAAACACAAGTCTTGGTCAGACTTCTTGATTTACACAATGGGAGGAAATCTTTACTTAGGATTTCAAAGGACTACGGAGAATTTCAACAGAGACCGGGAATCGGGGTCCGCTGTTGATCCAGTCAATGCCAGGCTGATTGCGGGAAGGAACCCTGGTGTTTCACAGGATTGCGAAGCCCTGTCCCGGGGCCTTCCCAAGGCCAGCATCCCCAGCCCACGGACCCTGCAGCTCAAAAACATGCTACGAGTGCGGTCAAGTGTGACATTGTGGAGATCAATGATTTTGAGAGCCACACCTAAAATAACTTGATTTGGGTAGGAAATGTGGTTGATGACACGCCCTTAAAATCATCATGAACTCAAAGAGTTGACATTGACTCATTGACTTACCTGTCATAATATTATAAGTTTAGACATAAGCTCAATGTGAATTCTTAAGAACAGTGGTCCGAAAGAGTCCATATTTGAGGACCACCCTATCCTAATTTGCATATGCTTCAATATATTCCCAAAAAAGGGTAAGAAATTAATCCGGTTTCTTTTGCCCAAGAAATTAACCATGGTTATAAATTCTCAACAAACCTGTGAGGCAAAGTGCCAGAGCTTTGCTGGGAATCAGATATTGAGTTTTGTTTTGATTTGGGTTAGTTATCCTGGATGGGAAATTCCCCCCGCCTTTGATAATATCCTATTGAGATAAGTTGGGATTTCACACAGGTAAAGTTACTTCAGAAATCTAGGCTCTGTGGGGAACACTGACTTTTGCTCACTTTTAGATTGAGGAAGAAGCAATCGAAATTATCATTCATGAATCCACATCACAGGAGCATGTCTGGTCTTCTTCGGAGAGGTGGGCTGACCCCAATTTCAGGACACCGCAGGAACTCAATATAAATTTGGAACACTATGTTATAATTTATAGAGGCATAGCTAACTCAACAACTGGAAAGAATAACAATTGCTGCTCCTTGATTACAAAACATTTCTTCTGTTCAAGCGTTTTTTGAACCCTTGGTACATATAAAACAGCTCCATCATCAAAGAGGCCATGATGATTTTGCCAGTTGCAAGATGGTAACTGAGGTTGTTGACCCTTCCACATCCTCTTGTTTACCTAGCTGTTCAATGAGATTGAATCTTTCTACTGGGTCAGGATTGCTGCTGAGGAGGCATCCTGAACCAGGGTGGGATGCCAGGCAGAAAAATAAAACAAATCTAAGAATTATGAGTAGGAGCTGGGCATCAGAAAAGCCAATAGGGCTTGGAAGCCAAATGAACAGTCAGGCATCCAATGCTATCAGGAGTCAAGATTAAGCATGTGGGTTATAAACCAAGCCAGCAGTTAGGAACCAGGAAACCCACAGGCACCAGAGCCAGGTAATACAAGTCAAAGGGCCAGAGACCAAGTAAGAAGTCAGTGGATTCAGATTCATCATCACGATGGATTTGACACTGAGGCAGTTGTCCCAGTTCTGTGGGAGCAATCTAGGATGTGACCCTTCTGGGTTGTGCAGGTAAAGGCAGAGGGTTCAGGTAAAAGGAAATGACAGAGGCACATGTGTGGTATCACAGTGAAAGATGCATTGTGGGCCCTCCCCCCTCCCCCCAGCACAGTGCTTGGTGATCGATGGTCAAAACTATAAGCCAGCACTTAGCTGTCAATGTCGTATCAGGATTTGGGGGCGCACTGGCCAAGAACAGCCATGAAGGATCGGGGGAAAAATGGAAATTGAGAAATTTCGCTCTGACACTTCCCCAGCTCGCTCTCTGTCAGTTCCATCTTCCCACCTTCTGGCTCCCTTCCCTGCTGGTTGTCCAGTGCCAGCGATTCCCGGCTGTCCATCTGTGGTCCAAATTCTTCCTGGAAGGCATGGCACTCACTTCTCTCCATCCCTCAACACTGTCCAAGTTGTTAAAAAAAAAAATGATTTTTTTTTTTTTAATTTGGAAGGCAAGTCACAGATGCTAAGAGGGAAGCAGGTGTGTCAGAGAAACTCTAACTGAGGTATAAATGATGAATATGCTTAGTGCTCCTGAAGGTATTCCTACATGAAGGGAAGAACTAATTAATACAAAAGAGTCTCCGGGGCTCTGCCCCCAGCATTCTAGATGTATATGGGTTAAAAAAAAAAGTCTCTCTTCTAAAAAAAAATTACATAAGCATATGACTTGAATTACAGCTTTTTAAAAAGTTGTTGGTTTTCCTTCACAATAAAAAGAAAAATCAAGACTTCTAAGGACTCTGAAAGCCATAACGGATTCGTCTCCCTTATCTCCCTTTTTCATCAAATATAGTTCTAGGACTAAACCCAGACAACTTGAATTTTAATGGTTTCCCAAAAATGATACTTGGCCATAAAAAAAAAAAAAAGCAGACATTTCTGTTTTCTAGGACAAGAGAGAAATCATTACAGAGGCCACACTGCACACAGAAAGAGCATGGTTTTGTCCCCGCCAAGCCCCTCCTCCTCATCCCTGGCCTCATCTCCTCACAGATGCAACGATACATACTTGGCAGAGTTCTTGTGAAGATTACAAATCAGGTGTGTGAAGTATCCACACACTGATGGATCCCGGTGATTGTTAATATGAGCTCACTTACCTAAGGGGATACCCAGCCGCCTTTCACCGTAAACACATTTCTACCTCATCCCGGCGACAGACTGTGGCAGGCAGATGAAGCAGGAGAAATTCCCACATTAGATCCACAAAGTGGGAAACAATCCCATCTTCTGACCATGTGGCTGTATGAGTCTCTGCAAGACACTTATGTTCTCTGGGGCCTCTGATTCCTCAACTGATAAACAAAGGATCTGAACTACATGATAACTTTGGTCACTTCCGGATCTGGTGATCTCTGACACCAGCTCATGCCATTCCCAGCCAGCGAGGAGGCTGGTCAAAGGCTGTCCCTTTCTGGGAACAGCATAACCTTACACAATCAGATGTTTGTCCAATGTACTTCTGCAGTCACCTGTCTGCCTACTATACTCAGCCCTGCCTTCTGTCTTCAGACCCTGCTCAAGAACATGGACTTCAACCCCAGAAACCAGATAGAAACCCCTTCACAGATACTGCCCTGAGATTTAGGACAAGTTTCTTAAATTATCTGGCCCTCAGTTTTGTCCTCTGCAATATTAGGAGAGTAATATTCCCCTCACTGAGCTGTGATTAGGATTAGATGAGATAGTATGTATGAAAATGATTTGCAGGCTGTGTGGCTTGGCGCAAAGTGAAGATAGCAGCTAGTTTTGGTGGTTTAACACCGTTGGACACACTTTGTGGAGATCACCCCCAAGAACTTGGATGCTAAGTCCAGACACTTGTGGATTGCCGCCCGTCTAGGGTTTTATGTGCCCAGAAGAATCTGGCAGAATGGCATTGAGTTTTGCTGTAATCAGACATTGTTGTTTTGGTTTTGCTTTGTTTCCCTACCCAAGAAAGGAAGTTTGTTTAAACTTTCACTTGTAGGCAAGGGAAAGGATCTTGGTCGTAATGGCCCGGAAACGTTTTCACGCCATTAGCAATTTCCTACCCATCTGACCCCGGGGTTTTCCTATTTCAAAAGGCAATTGTGGAATTTCAGGAAAGCCGCCTATTACTAGTTGTGACACATCAATCAGGTGCAGGAAAGAACTGCAGACCCATCCCCACGGAGCCCCACTGTGAAGCCTCACAGGGCGTCCTGTCCACGGAACACCAGCTACTGGTGTGGCCACAAAGAAGTGGCCAAGCACACCAGTGGGCTCCTCAGGCGTGTACTGAAATGTCCTGCTTGTGGGGCTGCTCACTGCTGGAAGCCCTCTTCCAGCCTTCTCTCCATTTTGGAGTCTACATGCTATTTGTTGATAAAAGGTTTTAAGCAATTCCCTCAGAACAGAGTCCCACAGGTTGGGTTTTCCGGGCACTCAGCTCTGTGGAAGCTTTAATTAGCATCCGTCTCTCTCCCTGAGTCCATCCCGTCCCCATGAGCAGGTCACCTGCCCTTGGACAGAGCTGGTTCCATAAACACAAGAGTAAGCAAGTACTCACATAGTATAATGTGAGATGTGTCACAGTCTCCACTGCCCAAAACGTCTTCCCTGCCAAACGCCACGGTGCCTCGAATTCCCAGCATTAAACCCACTGCTGCCGGTCCTGCGCGCCCTTCACCCCATCCTCTCCGCGGCTGTCTACACACCCCTTTCCACGCCTGGCTCAGGAGGGCTGTTCCTTGGAGCCTCCCATGTCCTCTGCCGCCTGCCAGTGATCTCTCACCACTCTGAGTCCAATGCTCTTTCACGATTCGCATTACTTTATGTCTACACATGTGTGCTATTTCCCACCAGGCACAATCCTGAGGGTCAGTCCCTCACTGAGGTCTTATTTATCTTTGTACCAGTGTTCCATCCCCCAGAGCAGGCCCTTGGTAAGGAACTAGCGTGTGACTGTGAGTTGCCACGTGGGTGAGGGGGTCATCACACAGTCCCATCTGAGCTGAGGCTTTGCTGCCCACCAGCTCTGTGCCCCTCAGCCATCAGGGCCTTGTCTCCTTCCTGGGAACTAAGACGGCCTGGGAGTCATAAAATGCCAGGGTCCTCCCTGCCATCGTCACTAACCCATGGGCCCAGCTTGGAGCTCACGTCGGTTCAACAAATACCCAAAACTTTGAGGGGAGCACTTGCTGGGATAAGAACTGGGTGTTGGTGTAAGCAATGAACCACGCAGATCTAATCCTAAAACCCAAGAGCACACTTTACACACTGCATGTTAGCCAATTTGACAATAAATTATATTACATAAATATATAAACAAATGCCCAACATCATGTGTATCCATTGTCGGAACTGGGTTGACAACGTGAACTCGTCAAGGAAGTTTTTTAAAAGAAAAAAGGTAACAGGGATAAATAAGATGAGGCCAAAGGAAAAGTAAATACATGGAAATAAACTCTCTACAGCCCTGTTTAGTTATAAAGGTGGGGCAAGAATTCACCTTTGAGCCTCCTAGCAACTAAAGCAAAAAGGTATTAAAGTAAAAGTATATTTGTTGTCCAAGAAAGGGCAGCTCTCACTGATATTAAGATCTAAGAGAAAGGGATATAGCAGACTTTGTCCTCGAAACAAGCCGACAACAAATACAGCCCAGGAATTTAATAGAACAGTTCCCTGCTTCATTTCTTTATTCAAGAATGTTCCAGTGACCCGGTGCTATCCCACAACACCAAAAATAAGTAAAGTCAGCTAAAAACTAAATAACTAAAATTATAGCAATCACTTGTTGTTATTATCTCACTGGGGACTCACTGGGCTCAGCCAAGCAGTGCTCACTCAAGGTCTCTTACAGAGCTGCAGTGAGGCAGAAGCTGGGTCTGGAATCATCTGGAGCCTAAGGAGTCGCTAGGAGCTGGAACAGCTGGGCCTCTTCAGATGCCTGGAGGTAGTCTCTCCATGAGACTTCAGCATGGTAGTGTCCAAGCAGCCAGAATTCCTACAGGGACTCTCAGGCCGAAGGACTCTCAGGCCAGGCAGGCTTTGCCACCTCTCATGAGCAGCCCTTCTTCCACATTTTGTTTGCCAGATGGAAGTCGCTAGGGCCAGCCCACACTCAAGGGAAGGGAAGTTTAATGGAAGAGTGTCCGAGAACATGTTTTAAAACCACCGTAAATTACACAGCAGAGATCTGTAGTTCAGGGGCAGCTGGGTGGTTCAGTCAGTTAAGTGTCCAACTCTTGATTTGGGCTCAGGTCACGATCCCAGGGTTGTGGGATCAAGCCCTGAGTCTGGCTCCACGCAAGGAGCCTGCTTGGGAGTCTCTTTCTCTCCCTCTGCCCCTCCCCCACCCAAAAGAAATCTGCAGTTCGATAGGTACTCTTCTTTTCAAAGCCAAAGAAGAGACAGTCTGATCTAATGGAGGGATAAAATCTAGGCTATCTAGAGTTGCAGTGCCCAATGTGGTAGGTAGCCACTGGCATACATGGTTATTTAAATTAATTATGATTAGGGGCGTCTGGGTGGCTCAGCCGGTTGAGTGTCCGACTTCGGCTCAGGTCATGATTTCACGGGTTCGTGAGTTCGAGCCCCATGTCGGGCTCTGTGCTGACAGCCAGCTCAGAGCCTGGACCCTGTTGCAGATTCTCGGTCTTTCCCTCTGTCTGCTCCTCCCTGGTTCATGCTCTGTCTCTCAAAATAGATAAACGTAAATAAATAAATGAATAACGATTAAATCAAAAAAGCATAAATGCCATTCTTCCATGTGTTAATGGCCACATTTTGAATGCTCGGTAATCACAGTGGCTAGTGCTGTCACTCGTTACAGCACATTTATAGAGTATTCCCGTCATTGCAGAAAGTTCTCCTGGACGTTGCTGGTCTGGAATAATGAAAGAACTGTACATCCTTCGGCCGTCAGTCAGAATTGCTCGTGCTTCTTTTTTTTTTTTTTAATTTATTTCTATGAGAGAGAGAGAGAGAGCGTGAGCAGGGGAGGGTCAGAGAGAGAGGGAGTCACAGACTCTGAAACAGGCTCCAGGCTCTGAGCTGGCAGTCAGCACAGAGCCCGACATGGGGCTTGAACCCACGAACCACGAGATCATGACCTAAGTGAAAGTCGGACGCTTAACCGACTAAGCCACCCAGGCGCCCCTAGTTTCACTTCCTTTAAAGTAAATAAAGGCCCGGAACCAGGACCCAGATTGCTAGCCATCCTCCTTCATGCGGGGGTTTTCAGTAGAGGACCTTCCAGCAAGACCAGAATGTTCCTCTAGACCGTTTCCGAAAACTGCCTCCTCAAATCAGTTAGGAAAGAAAGATAAAATCCAGGCTACAGAGTGAACTCCCTCACTCTTCCATTCAACTAGCATTTACAGAGCACACGTGGATGTTACTCTGTGTACCTGAGAACATTTTCCAAATAGATTTTATTAATCTCCTAGCTCACACAAACAAACAAATGTCAATAACACACCCCAGAAATATCTACTTTTAAGTGGCATAATTTTCTAGTGAAGCCACCAGGGGAAAATGGTGGTAAAATATACCCCTTAGTAGCTGAAAGAGTTGGCTGGCTATATATAATCGTCAGCGATAAGCCAATTAAATTGAAAATGCTAACTGCCAAAAACGATGATTTGGGATTTAGAAAAGTCGATGTCAAGCCACTCTGTCTTGAAGTAAGACAGGGGGGTCTTTTCTGGTTAGTGACAATAAAATTATTTCCCCAGCATTGAGAATAGTTACTTTTATACTTTTCATAATAAGGGTATGTGCAGCCAGACCATGCACAAATTGTTTCAAATCATTAAGAAACAAATTAAACAGAAGCATGAGATAAAGCAGAACCCTGTCCCATTTTTTAAAGGCTGGAATTATTATCTGATTTGTTAGGAGGCCATTCTCAGGAAGGTCTAAAGCTCAGGTTGAGTATGAGTGTTAGTTATCGGATCTGGATCTTGCATCCCAGCTGTGCGGAATGTCTTATGTTCGGCCTTCCCAAACCCCATGCACACCTCTGCTCGGTGGCCCAGGATGCTGGCCCTGTGCTTCTTGCTCCCTTGTTTCTGGGACTCAGCCAATGGGTGACACTTGCAGGAGATTAGAGGATTAGAGGATGGGGAGACAGGAAAGTTAGGTTTTCTGTCCCCTCAGCTGCCTCCCCTCCAGGTCACCATGGGTTGACTGCATTCCCCACACAAAGGCTACAGCTCTTATCATCACCGAGTGGCACTCTTTGAATGCCAAGATCATTGAGACCTGCGAGCTACAGTGGCTCCCAAGTTTCCATACCAACCCTTGCAAGTTCTCCTCACCCTTGCTTATACCTTTGGAGAGAGTCCCTTTTATTAACCTCTCTTCAGTTTTCCCATTTGCGTGGGCTGTTTCCTGACAAGCTCTGCTACGCTAGTGCATTACTAACTTCATGCGCAAAGACCAGACAGAGCAAGATCGATTACATTTATAAGTAATCTTAAAGCTATTCCTGACAAATTTTTCCAACACATAATAGTGTAACGTGGTTAACGATGAAATATTATACCTAAGGCCAACCTGTTCCTCATAAAAAATATCAGTCAGGAAAAAAAAATCCAGAACTATAATTTATGAAAGACAAAACCAGCACAACATTTAAGTGAGAATTTCATGAAAATAATAGTTCTATGATTTGACAGAATAATGCTGTCTTTTAAAAAAAAATAAAAAAGGCAGGGTAAGGCTCCAACCAGATAAAATTAATAACAGTAAACAAATCAGCCCTGAATTGGAGCAGAACTTGAGCAGCTTTTGTGGTGGGAAATCTTCAGAAGGCACTTTGTAATCAACAGGACTTACATGATGAAGTAAAGCCAGAATCCAATCAGTGAGGAGACCCATTCTCCCAGAGATAAGTGCAGTCTCTCCAGAGTTAAAAGCAGTGACCTGAGGGGCATCTATCTGGGTGGCTCAGTCAATTAAGCACCTGACTCTTGATTTCAGCTTAGGTCATGATCTTACAGTTTGTGAGTTTGATCCCCGCATCAGGCTCTATACTGAGAGCACGGAGCCTGCTTGGGATTCTCTCTCTCCCTCTCTCTCTCTGCCCTTTCCCCACTCATGCATGTGCATGTGCTCTCTCTCTCTCAGAATAAATAAACATTTTTTAAAAATTTAAAAGGCAGTGCCCCTGAAACTAATATAACACTATATGCTAACTATATGGTGTTAACAGAATACTGGAATTAAAACAAAAGACTTTAAAAAAAAAAAAGAAGGCATTGTTGTTGCCCTATGATCCACCACCATGTTGCAGTGAATGAACAGAATCCTCAAAGTCAGGCAGATCTGCTCTCAAATCTCTCCAAGTCAAAATCATGTATAAAGTGGAGAAAATAATACCTGCAGTGTAGGGTAGGTATGAGGATTAAGGAGAAAAACGCATGACGAGTACAATATCTAATGCCTCAAAGTTCATTCAACAAATGGAAATTCAAAAACAAAACCAACAAAAGGAAACCAAAGAGTTATACCCTGATACCAGTCTAAATATCAGCAACATCAGGGGGAAAAGGTGGGAAGGAATAGGTTGATAAAATATCCCTCGTCTACTGTGGGTCATGGACATTTTGAAGACCTTCATGATAGATGATTGACCTTCTCAAAGAGACTGTAAGGAATAGTCATCTAAGGGAATTTTCTCGTTCCCTGCCCCAGAAGAGCTGCAATGTTTTTCTTCTTCCACCATTTTATGTTTCAAAGTTCATTAACACCTTTTGCCCCACTGCACTATAGTGATCATTTCTTGCTATCACAAACTATCCTGGAGGCCAGAAGAGCTAAAAGGGGAGTCAGACCGAAGTAGACAACCATTGGTAACCATAGTGTTCTTCCAGTTGGCAAGGGACTCCCTGGCACTTTATTCCAGAAATGTCCTGAATGCAGTGCTCAACTGAGTCTTCTGCTTGTTTCTTTGGGACCATCTCATCTGAGATGGCAACATTGCCTTTGCCTGGGTCGACCACATCCCAGACCCAGAAGTAAGCTCATCATTGTCTCACATAAAGTATATCTTCCTTTATATGCCATGGGTTATATCAGAGACGTGTTACTGAGTCTAATTCTAGATGGAATTCATATTCTGACAGTAATATATAAGATAAGACCCTAAGGAAGTGGGACTGAGGACAGAGTATTTTGACATGTGAGAGAGGAATAGAGTTCCAGAGACTGAGCCAGTGCACAATGTTGAGAAGACTAAGAACATCACACATGAGAGTATCCTGAAGACGACTGAGAAATTCTCCTCTATCCCTAGACTGGCTTACAGATCCCCAATCCTGCCATCATGGCACAATTTGCCCCAGTTTCCCACATCTTGGAGTTGCTGTTCCATGATCCTCAAGGACAAGGTCCCAGTGGGCTCGTCAGTGAAATGCCGTGTGGTGAACAGAGCAAACTCAAGAAGAGACCAGCACACAGTATCCACCTGCCACATGCAAGTCATGACACATGTTTCGATACATACCACAGTTACTCCTGATGGTAATCTCATCAATAGCCAGTGGCATTCCTATTTCACAGGCACAGAAGCAAAAACTCAGAAATTCATAATCTTCCCAAAGTTAACTCACAGAACTACAATTGCACTGGGACTCCCTGTCTCCTAGACCGTTTCCATCCCTTCTGCCTTTTGTTCTTCAAGGACTCCACCCATTATTCAGCATCTTTACCTACAGCTGAAACTTTTAACACCTATCCTCACTCCATCATCAGTCCTTCATTCTGTACACAAAGATGCCAAGAGAACATCAATGACTTCCAGAAGGCCATATGTCCCAAGTGTATGCACCCTCCTATTCTACAATTTACTAGGGGTAATTGGGTGCTTAAGAGGGGACATCTGTGTCACTCATTTATTGCTGCATGATACACCATCCCAAAGTTAGAGGCTTAAAACAACAATACTTGATGTCTCATGATGCTGTGAATCATTTGCGCCATTCTCCATCGGCCTTTCCTGGGCCCCCTCATGAAGCCACATTTAGCTGATGGGTTAGCCGGGTACAGGGCTAAACTAGGGCTGTTTGTGGTGATAGGGCCTCTCTCCCCATGTGGTATTTCATAAGACTTCTTCACAGCATGATGATCTCAGGGCAGTTTCAAGAGGACAAGTCTAGAATCAAAGCACTTCTCAAGCCTATTTGCTTCACAGGTGCTGATGTCCCATTGACCAAAGCAAGTCTTATACCCATGCCCAGAGCCATTGTGGGAGGGGACTGCACATGATATGCATACCACAAGGCATAATTCATTGAGGGTTATCACTGTAACAATCTGCCACAGTCTTCCCTCTGGCCCCAGTGGTTCATGTTTCTATCATTTGAAAAATGCACTACCCCTCCCAAACCACCAAAGATCTCATCCAATCGTGGTGTCAAACTTCCAGCCCAGTATCTCCTTCTCCTTATCTGTCTCAGGTCCAGATGTGGCTGAGGCTCCTTAGGTACATTTCTTCTCCCGTGTGTGGCTTCTCATCGTTCAGAACCCATGGACTAAAAAAAAAAAAAAAAAAAAAAAAGTAATCTGTTCCAGACATATCAGCACACAATTTCGAGATGCAACACCCAATAGATACGCCCATTTAAAATTTTTTTATATAGTTTATTTATTTTTGAGACAGAGAGAGACAAAGCATGAGTGGGGGAGGGGCAGAGAGAGAGGGAGACACAGAATCTGAAACAGGCTCCAGGCTCTGAGCTGTCAGCACAGAGCCCGACGTGGGGCTCGAACCCATGAACTGTGAGATCTGACCTGAGCCGAAGTCGGACGCTTAACCAACTGAGCCACCCAGGCGCCCCTAGACACTCCCATTTTAAAGGGGGACCAATAGGGAGCCACATAGCAGCCACTGGTCCATAGCAATTTAGAAATATAGCCAGGCAGTTGTTGCAGGACTTCCTACTCTAAGTGCAGGAAATGGTTCTCACATAGAGCTGGCTCTGCTCCCTGGAGGTGTCTGGCCCTGACTTCTGTAACGGTCTACCTTTGCAATAAGAAGTAGCCTATGTTTCCAACTAACTGATTTAGTTTCCCTGCACCATTTAATCGAAGATGGTCCAATTCCCTTGTTAACTTTGTGGGCTTTCTACATACCAGGCTACAGTCCATTCCATTACACAAAGGCTATACCAACAATTATTTTTGCTCAGCACGTCAAGGTGCTATGAAAAAAAATCCTCTTAAAATTCTTAGGGACCCTTTTGTCTAGCTAAGAGAGTCCAGTAGATACCATTTTAAATTTTCCTGTAGTCCTCACAAAGTCTTACAGCCACTCTTGATTTGATCTGTATCCTGAAGTCATTCCTTATTTTGAGAATCTTTTGCCAGTTGGAGAGACTGGAAATGTGAAGTGGTTTTATTTCCCAGACCAGCATATCCTGGGCCCTGCATATTGACTTAAATTCTGCTTTTGAACAAAGCAGTTCTTTCTTGAGTGCATCTTTCTCTTCCCATACCCTCTTAAATACAACCTTTTAAGTTAATTGACCTCTTCAGCCTTTCCAAATGGAAACCTTAAGCAAAATCCACAACTTCATTATGTGCATTTTCTATCTTACAGGTCCCTGGAGGTGAGTGTGTTGCTCTGGGCTCCACCAAAAGCCTGCCTGCTGCCCTTACAGCCTCTGCCAGCCACTCAGTCCCAGAACCAATTCCACATAATGTAGATTTTTATTATAGCAACGTGCCACGTCTGGGTATCAATTTTGAGAGCTGCTTTCCATCTCTGTGTAGCAAACCACCCCAAAGTTTAGTGACCTGACAATTTATCAATTGTCATAATTCTGTGAGTTAGCTGGGTCACTCTTCCACAGGCCATGTCTTGGATCACTTGTGCAGCTGGATTCAGCTGAGGGACTCTTGGGGACTGGACCCAACTGCCCTTTCTTGCCACTTGGTATTGAATTCTGAGCTTTCTTATAGCACAATGATCTCAGGGTTTCTGGTAGACAAATCTCACTCGTTGTGAAAGTGCTTATTAATCCTCTGCCTCTAACACATTTGTGTATGTCTTATGGGCCAAACAAGTCATGCTGCTGAGCCCAGTTATAACATGGAAGAGGAGTATGTAAGCATGTGGCTACTGTGAAGTGGGTTTCACTAGAGTGTGGCGATAATGCCCAGAGCACCAAAATGTTTTACTCTGTATCTTCATTTAAGTAAATAGCCCAATAGCTTGTGTACCTAGGCATTTTTGGTATATATTTATACAACTGAATTGAAGAGGCACAGAGTTTTCAAAATGCAAGGACCAGAAAGGCTAAGGCTACTACAACCTTGGAGATCCAAAATATTATATAACAATGGTAACCATCACAAGAATTTTTTCTCATCATCTTTCCAACATTCTTGTGAGCCAGATACCTTTTCTGGCTGAAGGTCTTTGGCTATCATGAATTTCAAATAAATAACTCATCAACTTTGTTTCTGTTATGGTCAAAGGCAATCCTAGAAATAAATTCTATATGAATTTGAAAAATTTCCGATCCTAAATAACTGTTTGAACATCTCAATAATCACACAATGTCTATTCCTCCATATTTGCACAAGAGAAAAGGAATTGAATAGAATTACTGCCATTTCAAAGCCAGTATTTGAATATTTCTAAGATCAGACATGAGACTTGATTTGTCTTTCTCATCCAAGGAAAAGGTATATTTAGTTTTTCACTAAAATAAAGAGAATCATGAACGTGTCTTAATGGCCTCAAAGGCTCTCCTTCCATCAATCATTTTCTCTAGAATAGGTTGTGGTTTTCATCAACAGTAGTGGGTAATGATGAACACATTTTGAAACTGCCTCTTGATTAATGATGTCTTGCCTTCAAGGATTGATAGGCCATAAAATTCTACTAAAAGACACATTCTTCCCTTGCTCCCAATTGTGATTCTAAGAATCTAGGTATGTTTGCACTGTTTTTCCCCATGAGGCAGAATATCCCTTCAAAGTGTGACAAAGGAATTCACTGAGAACTGGACTTGCATGTGGTGGTTTTCTGTCCTGTTTTTTGGTTTTTTGGTTTTTGTTTGCTTGTTTGTTTTATTTGTGTGTTTGTTTTTTGTTTGCATCCTTGTTATATAATTAACTCTGCCTTCATTTCCGACTCTAGCACTGCGAATGATGTTCCGACACCCATCTTGGGAGCAACAGAAAAAGTTCCTAAATCTATTCTTTGGGACCAGATGGGGTCACTAAAACACTCAGAGTGGGGGACGTGAGCATCACTGTTCCTCTCTCATTGAAGTGCCTACTACCAATTAGTTCTGATAAGTACCTAGAACCTCCTGTGATGATGATGATAACAAGAGCCAGCATTTATTGATCTCTCACTGTGCCGAGCATTGGTCAAAGCACTTTGCATGGATTAACCCATGTAATCCTCACAATCTTATGAAGTAGGTGTCATGATTATCTCCACTTGGTAGAGGAGGGCAGTGAGGGGGAAAGCAGTTTATGTATTTAGCTTTAAATGGCAGCACTAGGATTTGAACCCACCACCATTTCTGCAGCTTCAAAGATACTAGTCTTGTGAAGAACTCAAAATTCCCTCCTGCATCTATGACCTTGGGTAGCAAGTCAGCGGTATCTGTATGCTGATGATGTTAGTTGAAATAACTTTCTGATTTGGACAAATGGCCAACAGAAAAGCAAGTACAGAAGCTCTAGCCATTTACATTGGGCAGTGAATCTCCGGCTGGGTCCTTTTTTTTTTTTTTTTTTTTTGACTATCTGGGCATCTACATTCTTCTGGAACTTGAAAGGAGTTGCTACCCAGAGCTGGGACTCCAGCACCATGCGCCCTCCTCAGCCACCACCATTGTGCCACCCTCAATCAATCAAAATTATTTCCTGAGGACTTACTATATGCCAGACCCCAGAGCCAGCACTAACAATAGACCTCCACATTGGGAGCTTTCGGCCCCCACAGCCCTGACTCCCAATTGAAGAAACATGATTAGAAGGGATGTTATAAAAGATTCAAACTAAATCACCTTTACAGTCCCTTGCAAGTCTACCCCCATCCTGCTGATTTCTCTCTAAGGCAAGCATTTATTAGTTTGATTTCAACACACACACTTGTACCTGTAATTACTATATAATGTCTGTTTACTTTTTTAAAATGAAAATGAATTTAAATTAATCTTGTTTTGTGAATTTCAAGGCACCCCCTGAGATAAGTGAAGACACTCCAAGGTGCCATCAAAGCAGTGCTGGGAACCCTGCTCTAAAAAGTAGAGAAGCAAGCTCATTAAACCTTCAAGGAGCCAGAGGGGAGAAATATATATAGATATACAGATAGAGCACAGTAAAGAGAGAGTTTTATATGTCTATTATTCACTTATACACACACATACACGCAAATACCTATGAAACGTGGTGCACCAAGTTGTTGTTATCTGGAGATGAACTGCCTGTTGTAAGCCTACCACAAATGTCCCTCATTATCAAAGCCTCTGCACCACAGAAATGCTGGGAACGACATTTCCAAAAGAGAGAAGAGACCATGATTTTCCAGAGGTGGGCGGATTCCTAGAGAGGTTCCACACCCCATCCAGGTGAATCTCTCGAGACCATCCATATTCGTGCTGCAGACTGAGATCACCGGTGGGAATTTTCCAGACGTTCTTCAGCTGCAGAGCAGAGTGGCCTCCAGCAAGATCTTTGAGAGCATCTCACTCAGATGTCACAGGCTAAGATCAATCATGTGGGGCCTTTGCTACCACAGCCCATCCCACAGGTATGTAAACCTCTAGAGCCTTGGTATTGCTTCCCTTCATACTTGGAAAACATACAGTGGCTTCTCTTTGAATGCCAACTAATATAATTAGGTAATAGGTGATCATGTTTTTTCTTCTTTGTGCATATATAGTTTTAATGCCTTTAGGATAAAAACATGTTATTTGTATAGTAAAGCAATACATGCTTCAAAATGTTTTAAATATATAATGTAATAAAAGTTTTGATAGAGATACTATAGCAACTCAGAAGAGGGATAAAAATCATGAATTGTGTGGGCTCAGGGAAGGCGTCCTAGAGAGGGTGCTGTGTTCCAAAAGTTCCAAAGTGAACCTTGAGGGAGGTGAGGGGTTGGTACATGCTGAAAGTGAGTACAGGACAGGTCATGGGAACAGCAGGTGCACATGCGCGCGGGAGAGAGCTCCGCTTCTCCAAGGACGCTTACTTTGCTCAGTGTGACAGGGACACACTGCAGAGAGTGAGGTAAGGTGGGGCTGAAGAGAGAAGCAAGAGGCTCATCCCAGAGAGCTCTCGACCCCAGTCCACAAACGCTGGGCTTTCTCTGTATTGAAGGCAGTCAGGAGTTCCTGAAGAACTGGAAAAGTAAGATCTCTGTTCTGTGAAAGTCACTGTAGCTGCACAGAGGGGAAAGGTGTAGAGGCTGGAATGGTGGAGGCCAGTCCAGACAGCCAGGTGGGTGATGGATCCTAAAAAGATGCCAGAAGGACGAGGCCTAGATGGGAAGAAGGTCTGTTGGGGGGCTGTGAATGCAACGGGAGGTGGTCCGTGGCCCCTCCCCATTTCCCCCAAATTGCTGGGGGGCTGGGGGGATGACAAATCAGGCAATTTCTGCCATGCCTGGAATGTGCTTTTAAGGTGGAGAGAGTGGGAAGTGATATTTCAAGGATGCCTCCAGAAAGGAAATCTGAGAACCAAGCCCTTCCTTGAAACAAAACAGGAAAGCCACAATGTACATCTAAGCATATTTTTCTTGGACATCTTCCTAACTTGTAGATAAAGCAATAGATTGTTTCAACCAGGAACTACTCAGTGTTTCTAAATGACGTCGGGCTACTGCTCAGGCCAGTAGGGCCTCTTTGAGACCTCTGTCTGTGCCAGTTGGTTCCTCTGCCCACAGCCCCGCTTGGCCAAAGCTTCCCAGCTCCAGAGAAGAGACACCGAGAGATGTCCTCTCACTACAAGGCCATGTTTTAGGTGCTATCAATAACTGCCCAGCAGAAGAGGCCACAGACCTGCGGGACAAAGGGGTCTTACACCGGGGCTTCTCAGGCAAAGGTGTGCAGATGAACCACCCGGGGATCCCACAGGTCTGGGGTGGGACCTGAGAGTCCGCATTTCTCAAAGCCCCTCAGGTGCTACCCAACTGTGGACCCCACTTTGCGAAGGACTGGTTTCAAAGCGTTCAGAAGAACGGCCAGGGGGTTGGTGAAGTGACCAGAGGGAAGATGTTGACCGGTCCTGAGCTCCACTGATTCACTGTGGTTGCTGCCTCTGCCCTGGAAAACGGACCTGTGTCGTTTACGGTTTTGGACACTGGGAGACTTAAAAGAAGGGGAAAAGACACAAGAAATAAGACAGCAATTCAGAAACCTCAAAGATCAGTATTGCAACCAGCATACTAAAGATAAGAAAAGAAAGTAAGTCAATAGGGCATCGTGTTCGTGGTCTATTGCTAGATCACAAACTGCCACAAACTTAGTAGCTAAAGAGATAGCCAAGTACAGCTTAGCGAGATTCTCCACCCAGGGTCTCCTCGGGCTGAAATTGAGATGCCAGACATGCTGTGACTGTCATCGGAGGCTCAGGGTCCTCTTCCAAGATAGTTCAGACACAGAACTCACTTCCTTGCAACTGTAGGACTGACGTCCCTGCTTTTGTGGCAGCCATCAGCTGGGAACTTGCCTCAGCTCCTCGAGGCCACCTTGCCAGGGGCGACCTTTTGCCATGAAGCACAACATAACCATGGGTGCCAAATCCTCTCACCAAAGGGTGTGGACCTTTGGAACAGTCTTAGAACACTGCCAACCAAAGCATCTCATGAGTATGCATTCCATATTGGAGATATTTCAGCGTAAGTGTGATTCCTTCATTTATTCTCATCAGGCTCTGAATCACCTGGGATAATGGTGGTAGAAGCATCAGCCACCATGCTGCGAGTACCCACAACATGCAGGCCCTTTGCTAGGTACTTTACACCTAGAACTTTACATGTTCTTAGCATGTTCACCCTCTCAATAATCCTTAATGATCTATATTATCGTAGACATCTACATTTTGTATGCAAGGGAACTGAGACCTAGAAATGTTAAGTAACTAGGTCTAGCTACACAGTTTCATGACCCAGTGACTTCGGATAGAATGGATTCAGTCCCAGTCTGGACCACCTGAGCGACTATGAGTTTCCTCACCGAGGAATGGAGAGGTAAATCCAGGAGATCTCTAAGGTTCCTTACAATTTTGACATTGATGCCGTGAAAACTGCAATGTGGAGATTTTCAGGAATCTCTTCCTTTAGATTCAAGGCAAAGCCAAGGCTGTAGCAGAGTGAGTCGTAGACGTGAGAGAGCTCACCCAAAGGGTTTCCAACCCGCAGGTGGCTCTTACCTACGTGAGCATTCCCCCTCCTCTGACTCTGCTCTCTCACCTGCCTGGGTTGGTAGCCTTGCAAAGAGCAAATCCCAGTCCCACACCCTTCCCCACCTCCAAGCCCCCTGATCACAGCTTCTGGTGTAAGTTGCCGCACCCCTACATCTCAACCTGGAGTCTCAGTGTGCTCCTGGAATGGTCTAAAGGAAAAATTTACAGTGCCATGAAGGAGATAGAATTGTCGGAAATACAAGACATCAACTGGTAAATGGGAGGGTTCAGTCATGGAACGTTCTGTAACAGTATACAAAACAGAAATTTTCCAACAAGACGACAAAGAAAAACCAGGAAAAGCTATCAGTGCCATCTTGTGGAAAGACCTGTATTAAAATGTCCAAGGTAATCTGGCCACACCCAGACCCTGTGGAAGCCTCCACACTCAGTGCTGATGACCATCCAAGAGAGAGCAGGATGGCTTCCCTATTTGTTCACAGTGATGGAGCTGATTGGTGGAGGGTCTGTTCTGATAGCTTGCTTCCTCTGCCTTGGGCAGTTATTAAATCATTTGTCTATCATCTCTAACTATACGGATACCACATAAACCCCCATACCTCCAACACACACACACACACACACACACACACACACACACACCACACTCAAGCTGTTCAGCCTCTATCCTCTACACAGCACCGCTCTCTAAACATGGGATATTTGCACTGATCTATCACAGCGCCTCATCCTCAACAAACGTGGACACACTTGGACCACAACTGTTTATGGTATAACTTTTTCTTGTAAAAACAAATCTGATTTTATTTCACCTCTTGAGTTGATTCAAAATTGCTTCTCTTCTTTTCTTCTATCTGAATAGTTCCCCTTGTATTAGTTACCTATGGCTGCAAAAAAATCACACCCAAATCTGATGGCATAAGAAATAGTATTTATCTCCCAGTTTCTGTGGGTTGGGAATTTGAGAGCAGCTGAGCTGGTTGGTTCTGGCTTAGGGAACCCATGGGGTTGCTGTCAAGATGCTGGCCATCTGAAGTTGTGATGGGGCTGGACGATCCACTTCCATAGCTAGCTCCCTCACATGATATTGCCATGAAGCCTCAGTTCCTCACCACGTGGATCTCTCCAGAAGGCTCATTGAGTGTCTTCACAACATGGCAGCTGGCTTCTCCAAGGCAGAAGCCACAGTGTCTTTCATGATTTAAGAAGTCATATGCCATCACTTCCATAGAATCCTGCTGGTTACACTTCTGTCAGTGTGGGAAAGGACTAGACAAGGAAGGAGGTGGCTCACTGGGGCCATCTTGGAGGCTGGCATCACACCATCCCTTCTTAAACCCAGTCACCAAATCATCAGGTTCCAGGTATGAAATGTGTTTACACAAAGGAAGAGCAGCATACTTAAGATGCTGAGAATTCTAACTGTAGTCCAAGGGCCACAGGAACCCAGCCCAAGCAGTCCTTTGCCTCGAGGGGACACCGAGGCTTACTTGGAGCAAGGAATTCTCTGACTCTGGCTTCATTTCTGCCACTGACATCGAGCCAGTCAGGGAGCTGGGATCTCAATGTGAAAGAGAAGTGGGTCAAAACATTTTTATGGACTGAGGAAGGGGAGCTAGGGTAGGTTGCCCCAAAACTGTTCTGTTGAGCTTGTCAATGAAAGTTAGTTCTAATATATTTTTAATTTTTATTTTTTTAAATTGTTTATTTTTGAGAAAGAGAGATAGAGAGAGAGTGGGGGAGGGGCAGAAAGAGGGAGACAATCCCAAGCAGGCTTCCTGACCTCAGCGCAGAGCCTGATGTGGGGTTCGAACTCACGAACTGTGAGACCATGACCTGAGCCAAAACCAAGAGTTGGATGCTTAACTGACTGAGCCACCCAGGTGCCCCAGTGAAAGTGACTTATAGGATTTCACAATGGAGAGAACAAAATACAAGCCAGGAAGACCCCTGTCTTCATAGGACTTTCTGGTGGTTCTAACCCATGCTTATCTTTCCCCCACTGACTTCCTTTGTGCTTGTTATTTTTACTGCACAATTAACTTTTTAATATATATTATCTGATTATCTTCGATGAGTAATTTAATGCTTTAGTATATGTTACGAGAACAATTACATTTGAGTCTAAATCCTCGCAAGTATGTTGTAAACTCCTTCAAGCCGGGGAAATTAAGCTTATTGCTCAGCTCACCATCAGTGTCCACAGAATGTTCTCCAGGAATATGTCCCCCTCCACACACTCTCACACGCGTTCACATACACACGCAATCATACACGCGCAAACACACACAACAGGAAAGGAGCTCTAAGAGAAGCAAGGCTTATTTATCCTTTTTTACAAAAATAGTAATTAGACTTAGCCAGGATCATACTGACACATGCATTTTTTCCTTAAAAGCACACACATAAAAAATATACTGTAAGAAGATGCTACACAATACCGAATACAGTCCTCAAATTCATGTGATTAAGAAGAGACCCATCAAGGGGCACCTGGGTGGCTCAGTTGGTTAAGCATCCGATTTCGGCTCAGGTCATGATCTCACGGCTAGTGGGTTCGAGCCCCGCGTCGGGCTCTGTGCTAACAGCTCAGAGCCTGGGGCCTGTTTCGGATTCTGTGTCTCCCTCTCTCTCTGACCCTCCCCTGCTCATGCTGTCTCTATCTCTCTCAAAAAAAAAAAAAAAAAAAGAAGAAGAAGAAGAAGAGACCCGTCATGCATTGTCACACAGTCCTGGAGACTCACACAGGCCCCCAGAAACGTGTCTTCATGGTCTTGCCTATGCATTCTCTTTTTTGTCCCCATTCATTGGTCCACTTAACATTTTTGAGCACTGTGTATCAGACTCTGTCTTAGATCTGTGGAATCCAAAGATGGAATTCAAAGACGGGATGATGCAGTCTTGGCTCCAACACAAAGAGGTAACCACTTCCAATAAAATAACTGCTGCCTGGGAGTACATATTTACACAAGGTGAGAGGTGAACACCGAAGAAAGCATAAATCTTCCTGAGGATCAGGTAACACCTTACAGAGGAGAACGGAAAGGAAGACCAGTGTGGGGCGGGGATGGGGGCACGCAGGGCACTACCGTGGTTAGGTGGCAGAGGTCTGGGCCAGGAAACTGTCACAGATGGGTCTTCCTTTCAATTTGAGACTCCCCAGACCCAACACAAAAAGTTAAATGGCACCCTCGGCCATGGGACACAGCCCAAGGCAGGGATCCTGGGCCCTTTTCACTAGGGCTCTGTTGTATGGGAGGTCACAGCTGTAGAGGAAAAAGGAATTCCTACAGTCTTTCCGGAAGAGGGCCCAGGCAGGTGGACGGATGCCCTCCAACCCCATGCAGAGACCTGCACAAGCGGAGAGTCACTGTCAGGGGATCAGGGGAGAAGAGAAATCTGTCTTCCCCAGAAATGGCTCTGGAGAAGATAGGCTTTGACGTAGATCTCAAGGAGATAAGGAAGGGGTACAGGGTGGTGGGGAGTGATATGGGAAGTTTCTCTCTGATGAGTGAAGGCAGCAACGACAGGAGAGCAAGACAGAGGGACTAAGAAATGTTCAACCCAGGGGGGCCCTGGAGACTTCTCTCCAGAGTCAGTGCAGCCAGAAGCCCTGGGGAGCCACAGCAGGCAAGGAGGGGATGGAATGGGTGGGGATGGGCAAGAAGAGTGATCAGGAGTTGGTAGGAAATGTGGGGCAGGGCAGCGGGTGGGGGGAAGGAGAGGTGGCTCAGCTCCTGGCATCCAGCGGCCAGGGAAGGGAGAGGCAACGCTGAGCGTTGTGTGCATTTTCCACAGGGTGAGTGGAGCCTCTGAACTTTGGGGGAAGAAAGTTCCTTTCCATTTTGCTGGAATCAGAGCTTTAAATGGCCAAATGTGTGTAACAGGGGCAGGTGGGAACTGGCCATCTTCATGGCCAAGTGTCCTGGGCTTGGGTGGGGACGGGGAGGGGAAGGAGGAGGGGCTTGGCTCAACCGCTCAGCCCAGCCACATACTAGTTGCGTGTCTTCCGCCAGGTTAACCAACTCGTCTAAACCCCAGATTACTCCCGTACAAAAGGGACATAAAAATACCATCCGCATGTTGTTCTTCCAGAAAGCACCTGGCGCAGGGCCCGGCACATAAGCAAATTCAATGAGGGTTGACTATTTTCACAATTATAACGAGGCTGCATTACTAGAAGCGCATTGTCCAAAAGAGGATGTGGACCCGTCAGATCACTGTGCTCAGAGCTAGGTCCCCACCTTCTCTGAGCTAGGCTGATGAACTCTGGTCGCCCCACCGATGGTGACTCAGCCTGGAAGTCATGAAGTATGAAGAGAAATTAATAAATGCTGCAGTTGTTTCACGCAGATGATTTGGGAGTGTGAGGATGGTTATGTGAAGAGGCAGCATCCTTCCATTTAACTTGAGCAAACAAAACTGGGGGGTTAAAGATGTTGGCGCCAGGCTGTCTGGTTTCAAATCCCCAGACATTAGTCATATCGGTGGCGTTCCTGAACCTCTCTGGAGCCTCAGTTTTCTCACCTGTAAAGCAGGGCGCATTAGATTATCCGCGTCGTAAAATTATTGTGGCAGTTAAATCAGTTACTACAAGCAAAGTGCTTAGAACACTGGCATATAGCAAATGCTCAATAAACGGTAATTCTTATGCTGTGGGTTGTTATTATCATTGGACTATAATTACTACCCGGGTAAGATTTCAGGGCACCAGATGGCAGCGCCGTATTTTTTTAAATTCCAGAGATAGAAAATGAGAACAGTCCCCGCGCGGCGGTGATCGCCCCTGCTGGACGGGTTCACCAAGTCACTGAAGAGACCAGTCGGTCACCATAGAAGAGGTTCCTCCCCCGAGGCAGAAGGAGATCCGCCGGATGTCCACAGTGAAGAAAGATGCCACCAGGCCAGGCCCTGGGGCTGGAGGGACCGGGGACACTGGTGTAATAACTGCCACCGGCCGCCAGGGAGCAGCAGAGCCCGACCCCGGGTGGCCTCGGGCGCGGAACGCAATTCATCCTTGGCTCTAGGTGCCTCCGGCTGTTTGGGTAGCTCCACCAATCCCCGTGCGCACCGCTGCGGTAATCCCGCCCATCACCGGCTACTCAACCAATCAACGAACGCGCTGCTCGGGACCGCGGCCGACTCGCGGCGCCCGTCTGGTGTCTCAGAGCCCGGCTCCGGCGCCCCAGCCCCGCCCCCGAGGCGGGTGGGCCAATCCCCGCGGCGGAACAGGGCGTCGCCAGGCGGGGCGCGGAGCCCACGTGGTACCGGGCGCGGGTGGGTGGCGCCGGGCTCCGGTGGCGGGCGGGGCAACGAGGGGCTGGCGGGGTCGCGCGCCCTGCGGCCGCCATGGGTGTGCAGCCCCCCAACTTTTCGTGGGTGCTCCCGGGCCGGCTGGCGGGGCTGGCGCTGCCGCGGCTGCCCGCGCACTACCAGTTCCTGCTGGAGCAGGGCGTGCGGCACCTGGTGTCCCTGACGGAGCGCGGGCCCCCGCACGGCGACAGCTGCCCCGGCCTCACGCTGCACCGGCTGCGCATCCCGGACTTCTGTCCGCCGGCCCCCGAGCAGATCGACCGCTTCGTGCGGATCGTGGACGAGGCCAACGCTCGCGGGGAGGTCAGCGGGCAGGGAGGGGCCTGCGAGGGTCGGGGCCGGGCACAAAAAGCCTGCAAGGGTCGGCGGGACGCAGGGCTGTGGCGGGCAGGGAGGAGCTGGTCCGGGACTGCGCGGGGACAGGGCGGGGCTGGGCAGGGAGGGGCCTACAGGGGTCAGCGTAGGACGACCTCAGGGGTGGGGTGGGGGACAGGGAGGAGCCCGCGGGGGACTGGGCGGGGCCGGGCAGGGAGGGACTTCGCTTGGCTCTGGGAGCAGAGGGGGCGCCCAGGGGCCAGGACGTGCAGACAGGGGCGGGGGCTGCAGAGAAGCAGGAGGGTGGACCCACCGGGGCGACATGCGGGTGGAAGGCAGAGGCTGGCGAGCGCTCTCCAGAGCCACTCTTAGTACAAATATACCGAAGCCATATTTGTAATCTTATAGTTTCTAGCAACCACATTTTGCAAAGGTAAAGAAGAATCAGGGGAAACTCGTTTAGATGATGTAGGTTAACCCAGTAAGTCAAAAATATTACCATTTCAACATATAATCAATATAAATTCTTCATGAGATATTTTAATACTTTTTGTACCATGTCTTCAAAACTTGGCTATACCTTATGTCACATCTCAATCTGGACCAGCAGCCGCCTGGTGCTCAGCAGCTGCACGGGGGGCCCGGGGGGCTTCTGCACAGGACAGCGCAGGCAGAGGGTTGTGGGCAGGCCGGCCAGGAGGCAGGCACTTGAACCAGCCACTTGAGAGGTGATTGGCAACCTCTAAGCCACCATGTACAGGACAGCCTTCCCTGACTCTGATGTCACTTCTCGGGACCCTGCGAGCCTGGCCCAGAAGCAGCAGCTGTAGGGAGAAGCAGAGGGGTGTAAGGGCAGGGCAGGGGAGCATTGGGAGGGTTGGGAGGGCCTCAGGCCCCACCCCATCAAGCTCCCTCTTCGCAGGCCGTGGGAGTGCACTGTGCACTGGGCTTTGGCCGCACCGGCACCATGCTGGCCTGCTACCTTGTGAAAGAGCGGGGCCTGGCCGCTGGAGATGCCATTGCTGAAATCCGGCGCCTTCGACCTGGCTCCATTGAGACCTACGAGCAGGAGAAAGCCGTCTTCCAGTTCTACCAGCGGACTAAATAAGGGCCGACACCCGTCTGCCAGGCCCATGCCCTTATCCGCGTGTTCCGTGGGACCAGACGCTCTGACGTGCACTGAGAGCACTAGGCCCTCCCGCTGGTTTGAGGGACTGAATGGCAGATCCCGGCAGGTGGGCCCGACCAAAAAGATGCCGGAGCTGCACTGGTGTGGGGGGCCCTCCGCTGCTTCCCCGAATAAATGACTTCTAAGAGCCAGCTCATGGTGCACAGCACCTTGCAGTGTCCAAAGCATTCCCACATGTCAACTAATTGGAGCCTCACGCTAGCCCTGTGACCCAGGAATGACCTCAGGGCCATTGCTGTGCTTTGGGTGAGGTAGCTAAGGCCCAGGCCCAAGGCCAGACTTCTAGAAAGTAGCAGGTAGGCCAGGACCACGACACATGTCTTTACCCCTAAAAGATGCTGAGACGCTACATGTCCGTTCTCGGGGATATCTCTCCTGGGGAGCTGGTCAGCGAAAAGGCCACAGATCCCCAGCAGCCCAAAGTCTCTGATGCTCAGAGGTCAAAGTGCCCTGTGGACACAACGCCTCAGTTTGGGCCCATCTGTCCCTCGTGTGCCATCTTGTCCGCCCTCTCGAGACAGAGAAGGCCTGGGTGTTGGGCGCACAGTAACCACCATCTCCGGCTTCCCAGGGCCGGGGGTCTCTCACCAGCCTCAGGCTGCTGGGCTCCCCCGGGAGCCCCTGCCGGTGAAGCTGTCCCCCAGCCTCAGGCCCAGGGAGGCTGGAGCCCAGCCAGCCTGGGCGGTTGTGCAGAGAGGGTATTTGATGGTTAGATGAAGGGATTCAGGGCCATGACTCTTTGCGGTGTTTCTCAGATGTTCCCTTTGCTTCTCAGCTGGACACCATTCTAGCAGCTCCAGAGCCTTTGAGACACGGGACGGATGGGGTAGACCAACCAGATGGACTCCTTCTGTTGTAACTTCTGTCTGAATCCCCGTCCTCTGCTGTGTGGCAGGCCAGGCTGGGCAAGGCAGAGGTTCATCGTGGACCACGTACCCAGTGCCGTGTGAACCCGGCCTTGTCAGCTGCGGAGGCTTCCCCGCTGTAAGATGACTGACTCACCGCCGCCTGGGGAAGATGGCGCCCCTGTCCGTGCTGGGACAGCCCTGCCTTCCAGATGCAGTAGACACAGGGAGGAAAGAGGCCAAGGCCCCCTCCCATGATGGACCCCATCCTGTATAGCCTAGGCCAGAGGTGGGCCCCCTCCCCCCACCCCCGCCTTCCACCACCAAGCGCCCTATGCTCTCACGCAGTATTACATTAGCCAGAGTCCGGCCATTGTCTCTGGGGTGGAGACAAGCCGCAAGTTCCAGCTCTACCAACGGGCTGAAAAGGGCGCCTCTCCTCTGAGCTGTATCAGGGGTGAGTAATCCGTTCTTCACCCTGTTTCCTGGGTGCCCACCCAGCCGAGCTGGGCCGCGGGTGGGAGGAACCCCCAGCTCCAGGCCCTCAGGCTGCAACAGAATGGGAAGGGGCACAGAGACAGCGGCCCCGAAGCGCAGACACCTGTCCCACCCGGCCCACCCCCCAGCAGCCTGGGCCTGTTCCTCCGGCAAACCAGAGCCCCCTTCTGCAGGGGAGCGTGTGTGCACGTGCGTGAAGGCAGCAAGCCTGTGGATGGCCCGCTCCCCACACCCCTCCCCTGCTGCCTACCAGGATGGGAAAACAGGGAAGTGGGGGGCTTGAAGTGGCACCCTAGAGCTCACGTCTGCTCTGATCTTGCCCCGCTGGGTCGAACAACCAGTCCTCACACCCCCTGCCCTCCGTTCTCCCGCACTGCATCGTGCCAGACCTGCGTCCTCTGACGGCAGGAGAGGAACCCGGCCTTCCCTTCCTCCCAGGGCTCCTTCAAAGGAGACAGAACATTTTTCTAACCCCATTAGAGCCCCGTGTGCAGCCTCCGTCCCCATAATTTAAGCAGATCTCCGCTGCCTCAAGAGTTCCTCAGGGAAATAAACATATAATTATGTGCTTAAGGAAATCGGTTTTTAAATAAGTAAGAGTTGACTTGAGATGAAAAATTCTGCCCTTATCCTTTCGCCTACCTGGGGAGGTTAGCCCGAGCCGCCTTTTGGGCTCGTCCACACCTCCAGGTATTTGGGGATTGGGAGCAGAGGCCCGCTCACCTCTTCCTCCCGTGACCACCAAGGAGGGATTCCAGGCCTCCTTCTACCTTCACTGAGACGACAGGTGTGAGGAACAAGCCACCCCCACCGACCAAGGGCCTTTGCACCACCTCACACCAGGGCCCCTCGACCTTGGCACTGCTGGGATCTGGGGCTGGACGCCTCTTGGTTGTGAGGCCATCTGTGCGCCCTACGGTGTTTGGCAAGTTCCCTGACCTCTCCACTCAGCAGATGCCAGTAGCGTGCCTACCCCACCCTCAAATGTGACAACCAGAATGTCCTCCAGGAGGAAAAAATTGGCCCCAGTTGAGAACCAGTGCATCAGACCAGCGAGCACCAGATGCGACCATAAGCCTTCCGTTGCTACTGGAACGTGCTTGGGAATTTCTCCTGTGAATGCACACGGCTCGAGGGGGGAGAAAGGACCAGACACCATCAGACACTTCCCTCTGCCCACCCCGCCCCCTTACCCAGTTTCATTCTCCACGACTGTCTGCAGGGCAGAGCTGCAGTGACGTGGACTCGCACGCCCATGTCTTCAAAGTTCACGTTTATTGCCGGGCAGGTGGCTTGCGGGCCCCGCTGGATGGAGGCTGCTGGAAGTGGAGGACATCCTTCCGTGTCATCGGGTTCTGCGGCCCCCACCTCTTCGGTTCCTCTGCCAGAAAGCTGTTCTCGTGCAGGAGCATCCAGAGTCAGGACAGGAGGTGCCCCGGCCGCCGTCTGAGACCTCCCCGGTTCTGGCTCCTCCGCTCCGCCTGCCGCAAGCCCTACGGGGTCCTTCTCCGTGGGGTCTTCCCAGACCACGTGTCCCTACCGCTGAGACCTGCCTGCCTCCTGTCCCCACCGGGTAGGGGCCTGTCCCACGGGGCGGCTCCACGCCCGCCCCCCGCCCCCCCGGAGAAGGAAGTCACTCCTTGCGCACCGCGTCCCCACCCGCCCCCCGGGATTGCCCACGTCTCCCCAGGGGAGGGATGAGCACGTCAGCGTCACGGGGACAGGGATTTGGTCCAGATCATGAGCCATTTCCCAGAATGAACTGCGCTCACGTGCCAAGTGTCAGACCAAAACTCCTGTTGCCCGTGTTGCCATTTTTCCTAAGAAGGAAACTAATGTGGTCTCACGGGATTGTTTTGTCACGAAACAGCATCAGTTACCACTAATGCATTTCACACTTCGTCGTGACGGTGCTTTGCCTGCTTGTATGATTACAACCGTCATATTTATGAAGCGCCGACGATATAGCAGCTGTTTTACATACATCCTGTTGTGCCATTTTAGCCTTACAACCACCCTGCGAATCAGGCATTTTTCCCTTTTTATAGGTAAACTGAGGTGTACAGGGCTGGCTAATGTGCCCAGTGCCTCACATTTGCAGTGACTGGGATCAAACCCAGAAATTCCTCCCTCCCGCGCCAGTCTGTCTTCATGGTCAGAGCCCGGCCTCGAGGGCCATCTTATCAACACAGCCTCCAACGTCCCCTCTCTCCATACTCCGAGGAGGCCAGAGAATCAACTGCATCAGACGCTGAAGCCAATGAATCCAAGTCATGGCTGTTCTTTAAAATGCAGTCCCAGCGTTTAAGTCCAGATTAGGGAAGCCCATGGTCGGCTCACCCTCTGTCACACCTAAAGAACTCATCAGCATGTGATGTCCTCGCCCAGCATGACAATCTACAGGCACATGTGAATGTCACTGAGCCCTTGAAAATATCTGATGACGTGTCTGATAATGTATTAAAAACTTGAATACCCTTTCTGGTTTTGTTTTGTTGTTATTGGAGCCCTTAATGCACGCCAGGCTCTATGCCAAGTGCTTTATAGACATTATCTCAGTTAATCCTCAAAGCAACCCTACGAACAAGGTCATGATAATGGCCTGTGCACATATGAGTAAACTGAGGCCCAGAGAGTTTGAGTAACATACCCAGTTACATAGCTTAGATCAGCATTCAAACCTGGGTTTCTCTATAAATGCCTTGCCTCTTGGGAAAGGAGAGGGGATTTCATCGTCATTGGAAAATACGCAGCAATATCTTGTGTTCTCCAGAAGCAAAGTATTTGGACTTAGAGGCTCCCAGTAGTGCTCTGGGATCACTCTCTGCCTCCACACCAGAGTGGGCAGTGCGGCTCTGTTCTGGAAGTGTTGACCCACCAGACTGGCCAGCACCCCAGCAGGCTTCCGCCTCAAGCCTCTTGCACCATCAAAAATATAGTCCCCTATTGATTTAGAAATGAGTCACATAAGCACCTCTTCCATTACTTTAAAATTTTTCTCTGGCGAGTATGGATTCAAGGCGTACTCTTGAGAAGGCGTATGCTTGTCCAAGCAAGCAGAAACCTGAGAAACACTTGGTGCACGTCTATGCCTCAAGTTGATGACTAATTTGCAACCTTGATAACCAAATCCTCTGTGCCAATAAATTCCTTAAATTGCTTCAGCCACTCTCTCACCCTATTTTTCCCTTGACTTATTCTGTCACCATGGATCTGTGATCACAAAACAAATTGGTGATGTCACCTCTGAGCTTTCAATGTGTGGGATTCGGTATGGCAAACGGTTCTGGGATTCCCCTCCCCTACCTTTTATAATAAAGACACCACTGTTTCTTTCTAGCAGTGTATATTGTGAGTAATGAGTCTGCTCCAAACCCAGGGTGGGACACATGGGAAATAATCGGTGTAGATGTCCCATGTGTGGCACTGCTCACCTCCTGGTGTGGGTTTTATGTGCTACTGGACTCCCCAAGCCCACTCCGAGCAAATTCACCAATTTGCATGTTAGGCACCTTTTGTGAAGTCTACTTACACCTGGGTGCAGCCTGGGGCCATGGAGTAGAATTGAATACAGTAACCACACTGGGATCAAGTCCACTGAGAGAACTATGCCATTTTTGACCATGACCTATGAGGCCCCAATGAATCCAATCCCTTCCTCCATCTCCTTCCTCACCTCCTATTCTTCCCCCTTCCCCATAGCCCTTGTTGGGGGTCCCCAAGACCACCCTTGCTAAAAGGAATCACAAAAAAGCTGTCATGTTTCCAATTATGTCATTGCAGAGACAGAATACAAAGAAGAAAGGCACATGGGGCTCCAGGGAAACCACGCATGGGCTGCCATTGGCATCACACAGGTGCACTTAACTCCCCCAGCAATTGTGAAAATGTAGAAATACTGCCTGACAGCGAGGTTCACCAGAGCCTTAGT
Organism: Hyaena hyaena; assembly: GCF_003009895.1. Classification (NCBI taxonomy): domain Eukaryota; kingdom Metazoa; phylum Chordata; class Mammalia; order Carnivora; family Hyaenidae; genus Hyaena; species Hyaena hyaena. Next base: position 1,332,273 of record NW_024080914.1, on the reverse strand, counting down.
GCCCAGGGGTTTTGGTGGGGACCGGTCACAAAGGCATGCAGCCCTGGGGGGGGCAGACTGCTGCCACGTGGCCCCAAGCAGCCTGACATTCACACAATCACGCTGTTAGCACACACCATCTGTCGGCCCCGAAATCTCGGGTGCACAAAGACAGGATTTTTCAGAGCTCAGGATGTTTCAAGAGCTCAGAGATCACCTCGCAGGAGCCGGGTGAGGGGCAGGCCTGACGACCTTGAGAACACGCAAGTTTGACCCACCCCACCTGCTGAGCTAACCCTGTCCGGCCCACGACCAGGGATCCTGCGCTCTCTGCATATGACATTCTGGGTGGTGCTGTTCCCTCTGCCAGAGAGGCTTTGTCCCCAACTCTGCCCAGCCCCCAATGCCCACCCCATCATTGGTCTCAGTTTAAAACCGTTTCCTGGGAAAAGGTTTCCAAGCGCCCCCACACATACTCACACATATTCCTGAGGCATCTGTCCTTCTCCCTCACAGGGCCTTGCTCACCTATGACTCATTTCGTTGTTTAATGTCTCTGTCTCCTACTAGAGTCTCCAGACTGTGCCTGTGCTGCCTGGAATGTGGGTCCTCGAGAAACGCGTGGCAACCGACTGACCCGGTATCTGCCCCAGGACGCAGAACTGGGAAGAATAAATCCAGGGACGTAGAATCTAGCGGTGGCTCCGTGACACGCATACACCCGAAGTGTGCCACAAAGATGGGTCCACACAGAAAAGATGTGGTGCCTCAGTACTTCCTGGAGTGACTAAAGACGGAAGAGGAGTGTGTCGGAGAAGAGTCAGAAAGTTGAACTTTCTACAAGCTGCGGCGGGCATGGCCGGATAGCCTAAAGGGATGGGCAAAGGGTGGATGTAATTAAGATACGAACGGTAGGGGCGCCTGGGTGGCTCAGTCGGTTAAGCATCCGACTTCGGCTCAGATCATGATCTCACGGTTCGTGGGTTCAAGTCCCGCGTCGGGCTCTGTGCTGACTGCTCAGAGCCTGGAACCTGTTTCAGATTCTGTGTCTCCCTCCCTCTCTGTCCCTTCCCTGCTCACGCTCTCTCTCTCTCTCTCAGAAATAAATAAAACATGGGACGCCTGGGTGGCTTAGTTGGTTAAGTGTCCGACTTTCACTTAGGTCATGATCTTGCAGTTCGTGGGTTCGAGCCCCGCGTCGGGCTCTGTGCTGACTGCCAGCTCAGAGCCTGGAGCCTGTTTCAGTCTGTGACTCCCTCTCTCTCTGACCTTCCCCTGCTCATGCTGTCTCTCTCTCTCTCTCCTAGAAATAAATAAAAAATTTTTAAAAAATTTAAAAAAAAGAAAGAAATAAAACATTAAAAATAAATAAATAAAATACGAATGGCAGGTGTCAGGGGCAGGGTCCACAGAAGAAGGCTTAGAGAAGTGGGCAAGGTGATTGGGTGGCAGTGCAGGGGTGGGGTGGTAGGGATACAGGGAGTCTGCTGGCTCCCTAAACTCTCCCAGGGGGCAGCAGAAAACACGTGGGTAGATTAAGCCGGTGAAGGAGCCGCAGAAACTCCTGTCGGAGGGTATGTGTGGGTTGTATCTGATTGCCAGTGGGATGCACCGCAGGTCTCCAAACAGACACCTCGCTAGGCTCTGTTTTCTTCACTTACGCCCGACAGAACGCCCCGTCACTGGGCAGCAGTGCAGTGCTTGATGATTTCACACTTGCCAAAGAGAGACAAAGTCTCACCGCTGCTGACTTTTGAGACGGTTCAGAAGATACGAGTTAAGTAAGAACGTGCTTTCCCTGCTTGCTGAAAGTGAATGACTTTAATGCTTTGCCAGAGAAAGTAAAGGGGTTGTTAAGTCAGAGTGCTCACCCTCTGGGCTTGCAAGTTATGATTTTTTAATGCTTTTCAAATGGGAAAGGATCTCAAGTGAGTGTCGTCCCCGAGTACTAGACATGTGTGCCTTTCAGCCGGCGGCTGGCACTTGCTCCTGCCCACCTGCCCCCCTGATTGGCCGCTGTCACATTTTAAATCTCAGGCCGCTGCCCTATCCCAGCTGAGCCTGTCCAAAGGTCCCCAGCGGCGTGGTGGCCCCAATGCTGCGTTCAGTCCAGTGCCCTGGCATGTCTCCTTATTGCCCCAAGGCCAAGGGTGCCCTGTGAACTCAGACTTTCTCCTGCTCCCCACCCCTCCCATTATGTCTGTCCCCTGACCTTTGAACTTTCTTCCTTTTCGTCAAATGGTGGTCAATTTGTCAAATACAGATGAGCAGACAGACTGGTTGATGTGTTCTCCTGTAGATGCAGGGCACAGTATGTGTCAAGGAGGGGCAGTGGGGGGTGGGGGGTGGGGGCTCCAAGGGCTGCCCCCCCCCCGCCCCCAGCGTGGGAACACACAGTCTCTTGGTGGAGGAGTCAAGGTAGCTGTGAACACCAGAGCACCCCCTGAGCGCCACCTGGAGGCATGGAGAAGAACAGACCAGCATGGGCCCCCAGGGAGCCCTCTCCTGCCCCTCACAGGAGTCTGCAGAGCTCAAGGTGGGAGTGGACAGAGTCAGTGACCCTGAGTCTCCACACTTTGCTCCTCAATCCTGCGGATCCTGAGTCTGGCCTGGCAGGTACACTCAAAACCCTCTAGGGAGGAAAGGAGACTGGGGATGCATGAAGAACTCCAGGCCCATGCAGACATCAGGCTGCACCCTCGAGAGCTTGAGGGTGAACTTCAGCCCACCCCAATCCACTTCTGCTCATCTGATAACCCAGAAGCCACAGAGGAAATCATGGGGGGTGGCTAGAAAAGGATTGGGGAAATGCAAATTAAAGCAGCAATAAGATATGATTTTATATACATCAGGTTGGACACACACATACACCAAATCTCAAAGCACCAAAGTTAGCAAGGCTAGGGGAACAGGAACTTGGAAGTTGCTGGGGGGGGGGGGGCGGTATGTAAATTGGTACAACAGCTTTGAAGAGGAATTTGGCCAGCTCACCTGAAAATTCCAGCCACTTCATGTCTATATGTATATTCCGGGCAAATTCTGCATGTGAGCCACCTAGAAACATGTGTGAGGCTGTTCGTTTCTTCATTAAAGTCAATACAAATGTACTGAGCACACTTCTAGGAGCACGTGTTTTCGTGAACAAAACACGAAAATCTCCACCCTCACAGAGTGTATATACAGCATCGTTTAAATGGCCAAGACCTGAAACCAATTTTAAAATATATCGTTAGGAGAATGGATGAACACCGAACTGGATACACATGGCATTGACACGGCTCTACCGTGGAAACAGTGTTGGGTGTGTAAGAAAGAAGCTTGCAGAATAGTAGGTACAGAATCATTTGTGTGAAAAAAGCAAACACTATTATGTAATTGCTTATAGATACATACATGTGGTATAAAATTAATGTTTGGCTAAGCCACCACTCAAACTCAGAGGCTTAGCTACCAGCTGGAGGGGTGGGGGAGAGAAAAGTGAAGGACTAGGGAGGAGAAGTTCAAGCAAACTCTGGAATGTTCTATTTCCTAAAAAGAAAACATCTGAAGCAAACATATACGCTAAGATGCTAGCATTGTACTTTCTGGGTGTTAAGCACACAGACGTGTGTTTTTGCATCCTGGGTCCTTCACAGATTCAGTTCAAGGTAGAGAAGTTTTTGTTTGGTATTGCTTTCACTTTCAAAAAGAGTTGGTTGAAAGAAGGATTAACTCCACATCCCCCGCCCCCAGCGACCCGGGGCTACAGAGCGCCCGAGTCGCTTCGCTTGGGGTCAGCCCTGGCGGGGCACCCGCGGGTGCAGGCGCGGCCCAGGTGGCGGCGCGCGTCGTTGCGCCCCCTGGCGGCGTGTCGGAGCGCGGCAGCCCCGATGGCGCCCAGGCCCGGGGCAGGTGCAACCGCTCACTGAGCACCTGACCCCGGATGGCTGAGTTGGAGGGACGCGTTTGCTTTTCTTCCGAAATGCTGCTTTAAAGGACCTACCCTAGAGAAACTCAAATATGTGCCAAAGGAGACGTGTACAAATGTTCTTTGCAGCAGCGTTTAGAATGGCCGAAAATCAAAAATGGCACCGCTATCCATCATTAGGAGAATCGATCAAGTTAGATGTATGTATCCGATGAAATGCGGGCCACGGTGGGGGTGACAGCTAGAGCCAGGTGCGCCAGCGCAGACCCATCTCCAAGCCACCCCCGATCCTCCCATCGTAAAATACCGTCTGCATAAACCTGACATGTGCCCCAAACACTATGTATAGTTGACCGCCACACACGTGTCATGAAAGTACGAAATTAGACATGGCAACGACAGATACCAAATTCAGGGGTTACTTCTGGAAGGGAGGCCAGGGTGGGGGCAGGGCCTCAGCTGATTCTGTCTTGCTTTATTTAAGGTAACAGAGCTGGGTGGTGGGTACCCAGGTGTCTGTGTCACCTGCTATGTCCTCCGGAATGGTTAATGCCATTGTTCACCCAAGGCAGAGCCCAGAGGTGAAGGGAAGAGGGAGAGGAGGAAGGAACTGGATGCGGTGGCAGAACTGAAGGACACACCCCTTCACCCCCACACGACACACACACAGAGAAGGCGGCCGCCTGGCAGGAGGCCAGGGAGGGGACAGGGCAAGACACAAAGGGGTAGTTGTATGCTCCGGGGATGGAGACACAGTGGGAGGTTTAAGCAGAGGAGTGTTTACACTGCGTCTGTTTATATTCTGAGTAGGTCACTTCTTTCTTCTTTGCGTGATGTGCGCGGGAGGCCAGAGCAGAGTGGGGGGGGTGGTGGTGGGGAATTTAAGAGACTTTGATAGCAGCATAGGCAAAAGCTGTGGAGGCTCCCTGGAGGCGGAGGCGGTGAGGATGGGGAGGGAAAGGGGGACCTGAGGCACACTTCGGAGAGGAGCCAGTACAACTGGGGGCGAGATCATGCTGACCCGGAGTTCCTGTTGGAGTCACTGCGGGCGGTGTCCCCTGAGGCGAGGCCACCGAGGAGGAGGGCAGCAGGGGCGCTGCAAAGGGCGGTGGGTGTCGTGGTTCACTGCCACCAAGGAGGACAGGGTGCCATGGGTGTTGGAGAACTACCCAAGGGGAGGGGGAGAGCCTTCCATTACGCTGCAGTCTGGAGTCCACCTGAGAGGTCAGTCGGTCAGGGACTTTGGGGCCACCACGCTTTGTTCAAAGCCATGGGACTGGGGTCCAGTCCGTGGGGAGGCCTGGAGGGCGAGCCAGACCTTCCACGACCAGCTGGGGCGTGACTCCAGCAGAGGCCGCGGTGGCTGCGGGCGACCCTGGGGAAGCCCGGCCGCGAAGGGAGGAGAGAGGTGGGGTGGGAGCGAGAAGCCGAGGGAGAGGCTGCCTCGTCGGGGGTGACGTCTGCGCATCCCTGGACGTCAGCACGGAGAGGGACCCTTGAGGGGAGGAGAACTTCGGGAGGAGGCCGGAGGACAAAATCCAGGCCCCACAGTCGCAGCCGCGCTGGGTTCCTATTTGCCCCCAAATGCCAAGCTCTTTCCCGGATATTTCATGGCCTCTTAGCTGGTACCTGCTCACCGGCATCCAGCCCCGGGACCCAGCGTGTGAAATCCTTCACCGCCACCGCCTCCAAACTCCCCGCTCCCGGCCTTTCCCCTTCTGTGTGTGGGCGGCGACCGGCCAGGGAACTGCAGGAGAAAATGGGCAAACGGCAGAACATGCAGTCTGACCTACTTTATGCATTCCGTATAAATGCATGAAATAGATTATGTTGGACAGCAGTAAACAGAGAACCCAAAACAATCCAATTTATCACTTTAATTATATATGCTTTTCTTCCTCCATCTCCAGGGAAGATGTTTCTCCACCAATTCCCAGCCCCTTCTGCAGTGCTCTTCCCTACTTTCTTTCTTTTTATTTATTCGGGGTGGGGGGCAAAGACAGAGGGAGAGAGAGAGAGAGAGAGAGAGAATCCCAAGTAGGCCTCACCCTGTCTTCCAGGGGCCAGATGGGGGCTTGAACTCACAGACCCTGAGATGACGACCTGAACCAAAATCAAGAGCCGGAAGCTTAACCGACTGAGCCACCCAGGTGCCCCTCTCTACTTTCTAAGTATGCTGTTGGTGACCCCAGGCTTCTGGTCCGGGCTGTCCCACCTGGAGCACAGCTGAGCAATGGCCAGGACCACACGTTCAGAAAGAGTGCACCATGCAGAGCAGGGACAGAAGCTGCAGACCGAGTGGCAGATCCCCAGCAAGGGACAACGGTACCAAATTATTTAGATCCGAGGCTAACTCAGAGTCAGCCAAGCACCCTTAGGTCGGGACATCTCACCTAAAATCCACTGGTTTGGGAATAAGAGAAGGAGAGGGTGGGAAGGCCTGAAGGAGAGCCCATGAGACCCCAGCAAGCAGCCCCCCCCACTGCACAGACTCAGGAGCTGGGCCCCAAGGGGACTGCTTCCCTCAGTCTCCGCCCCACAGCCATGCTCTGTGCCAGAGGGAACAAACACGGCCGTGCCCTCGGCCAGCTGGCAGTCCTGGGACAGGCATGCTGGATGGGTGCGCTGAGGGCGGGGAGAGGGCGTGCGTGCACCTGACCCGGCCCGGCTGGGGCACAGCGGTCAGGGCGGGCTTCAGCGGGAATGTTCTACAAACTGAAACCTGGGACATTACCAGGATGTGGCCAGCCTGGCAGTGGGGGCAGGCGGTAAGGAGAGTACAAACAACAGAAACCCAAATCTGCGTGCGCGCACACACACACACACACACAAACACACACACACACACATGCTGGCTGTTATCCAAAAGGGCCGTGTTCGTGGGGACATTTTTGCTGAGCTAATTTGCACTTTGGGGCAAATCAGAGTCATGACCCCAGGCTTCTGACTTGCGCAGCTTGGTGGTGAGTGGTGCCTCCGACCAACGCAGGAAACATCAGGAAAGAACCAGGTCGGGAGGCCGAGGCCGGGTCCAGTCTTGACGCACTGGGTTTAAGGGTCCTCCAAGCCCCCCGTGCGTGAAATCCCACTCCCCGATGTGCTGCTGAAATGTGATTTTCCCCGGGTGCCGCAAAGCCAACCTGAGTGGGAAGCACAGCACTGTGCGTATTTCTACGTTAGTGGATCTTAGGTGAGATTTTCCCACACAAAGGCGCTAACTCTGAGTTAGCCTCACAATGAAATAACTCACCACCTGTATTCCTTCTTCCGTGGCAGGAGGGGTGTCGCTTTCTTTGGCAGCCAGGCCACTTAGTCTGCGGTGCTCCTTTGAAGCACGACTCCGTGATTCATCTCCATGTGAATCCCATCGCCATGTCCTTGCTTTTCAAGTCATGCACACCCATGACAGTTTTACCCCTCAGGTAAGTTGTCTCCCATCCCGAAACACACGCTTACAGCCTTCGTCAGAAAGACACGTTTGGGGGGCACCTGTGTGGCTTAGTCGGTTAAGTGTCCGACTTTCGCTTGGGTCATGATCTCGCGGTTTGCGGGTTTGAGCCCCGCGTCGGGCTCTGTGCTGACTGCCAGCTCAGAGCCTGGATCCTATTTCAGAGTCTGTGTCTCCCTCTCTCTCTGACCCTCCCCTGCTCACGCTGTCTTTCTCTCTCCTAGAAATAAATAAAAATATTAAAAAAAAAAAAAAAGAAAGACACGTTTGGGACTCTTGCACGAGAGGCCATCATTTGGACCATGGTCACAGCAGATGAGAATAGTTAGGGAGAGAATATAAAGAGAGCAAGGCCCCTGGGGCCCACGTCTGCAGAACTCATCTAAAGCTATGGAGGAGGGAGGCTGAGCCGTGGGAAGGAGTAGCCAGAGATTGGGGAGGAAAATGACAGGTGTCCCGGGGCCCCATGTTTAAGGAAGCACAGGGTAGAATGCGGTAACAAGGGGAACACACAAACAAACACAACAAAACCCTGCCCACCACGTACGTGGAGACAGAAGAGTTAGTGCGGCCCTGGAAGTGGGTGGCGCCTAACAACATGCAGGGGTGGAACTCACTTTCAGGTGGAAGGATGAGCGTACAAGGTGTTGAGTGTGCAGAAGTGTAATCCTCTCCGTGAGACTAGAAATCAGATGGCATCATCACTGTGTGACAGGTTACAGCTGAGGTCAGTGAGACTGGGTCACTGCCGGGGTGCCCTGCTTAATTAGCGGCAGAACCCGGGTTAGAACCCAGATCTTTCTGGGGCGCCTGGGTGGCTTAGTCGGTTAAGCATCCGACTTTCGCTTGGGTCATGATCTCGCGGTTCGTGGGCTCGAGCCCCACGTCGGGCTCTGTGCTGACTGCCAGCTCAGAGCCTGGAGCCTGTTTCAGTCTGTGACTCCCTCTCTTTCTGACCCTCCCTGCTCACGCTGTCTCTCTCTCTCTTAGAAATAAATAAAAATATTAAAAAAATAAAAAAAGAAGCCAGATCTTTCTGACTCCAGAATTCCTAGCACTTACACTTTGGTGTGACTTAAAGCCCATAGTGTGCACGGCCTGGCCCAGAGACACAGACAGGAAGTCAACTTGGCCTTTACCTTTGAGGAGGTCACAGGCTGGAGGTAGAGAAAGGCAGTCAAACAATCATGATACATTGTGACAAGATAGAATAATGAAAGCATTTAAGAAATACTGTAAGAGGGGCTGGGTGGCTCAGTCTGACTGTGGCTCAGGGCATGATCTTGCAGTTTGTGGGTTCAAGCTCCATGTGAGGCTCTGTGCTGACAGCTCAGAGCCTGGAGCCTGCTTCGGATTCTGTGTCTCCCACGCTCTCTGTTTCTCTCTCTCTCAAAAATAAACATTAAAAATAAAATAAAAAAAGAAATACTTTAAGAAGCACAAAACTTTGGGCGCCTGGGTGTCTCAGTCGGTTGAGTGTCCAACCTTCAGCTCAGGTCATGATCTCACAGTTTGTGAGTTTGAGCCCTGCATGGGGCTGTGTGCTGTCAGCTTGCAGCCTGGAGCCTGCTTCAGATTCTGTGTCTCCCTCTCTCTCTCTGCCCCTCCCCCGCTCATACTCTGTCTCTTGCTGTCTCTCAAAAAATAAGTAAACATTTTAAAAAATGTAAAGAAGCACAAAGATTGTACTGAGTATTAGCCCATCTCTTCCTGAGCTCCCCAGGCAGGGCTGGGCTGGGCACTGAGTAGGAGCTGAAAAAAGAAAGTTGGGTGGGCGTCCCATGGGTGGCTAGGAAACGACCTTCCAGTATAAATTCCCTGCTGTACATATGGCCACAAGGGGTCGCTGCAGACCTGACACGCTCTCTCCATGGGCCCCTCAGCCTCCCTCCAGCTGCTTCTAGAAGGAAGGAGAGCAAGGCCAGGAAGGAGAGTGGTGGTGACTAGATGCCCCCTACAGGCCGGCTCAGACCTCCATTCTCTGTCCAGCTCCACCCTCACCGACTCCTGGTCTTTTCAGCTTTTGTCCTAAGGACTAGCCTTTTGATCCCTTTCTGCAGTTTGCTCTTTTTCGGACCTAACTCAGGGACTGGCTCCAGGTGTTTCCTTGGGCCTCCTGCTGTGGCCAGGGATGTGGTCCGGACCCTGACCGGCTTCATGGCTGAGCACCTTGGCAGACATCCCTCCGCTTCTCTGGGACTTGCTAGTAAAAGCTGAGGAGGGAGGCAGGATCAAGGGTCTCAAGGCTCCCGGGCTGGCTCCCTCTTTGCAGCCTCTGGCCTCATGTAAATACTCACATTTAAGTAAAATTAAGAACAACTGGATTTCAGTTCCTCACTCGCACTAGGCATTTCAAGTGTTGAGGGGCTACACGTGGCTAGTAGCTGCTGATCAGACAGCCCAGAGAACATCTCCACGGCCACGGAAAGCTCTGGTAGCACTAAGTGCCTCTCACCCAACCTTCACAACAACCCTATGATGCAACGGTAACCATGCATCCACCCTGGAGGTAAGGACCCGGAGGTGCACAGAGATTTGAATCTCAGCCCGGCTCTCAGTGGATTGGGGTCCAGAGGGAAGATTTAAGCTCATACAAGTAGTTCCTGGGCCCGCCAAGCTGTCTCTACGCCCAGAGCTGCCCCTAATCCGGACTGCTGTGCTCTCCCCTTCATCTGCCAGGAGTGGGACTGACCTTCTGGTCCTCAACAGCCACTGTCCCTCACGGCTGGCCCTGAGTGATGAAGACACTGGGGTTCAAGCACACACACCCCCACTTTTAAAACTGAAGTGGGGCTGCTTGGGTGGCTCAGTCAGTTAGGCGTCCAACCCTTGGTTTCAGCTCAGGTCATGATCTCACATTTCATGAGATCGAGCCCCTCATCAGACTCTGCCCTGACGGCATGTTACATACTGTTAACTGGATTCTCTATGCGGTACATTGTACCCCTGTCACATTTATTTTATAACTTCAAGTTTGTACCTTTTACCCCTTTTCCCTATCTGAACCATCTCTTCCTCCTCTGGTGACCACCAGATAGTTCTCTGTATTTATGAGTTTTTTTCTGTTTCAAGTTGTTGTTGTCCTTGTTGTTCATTTGTTTCAGTTTTCAGATTTCAAGTATAAGTGAAACCATACTGCATTTGTCTTTCTCTGACTCATTTCATTTAGCATAATACTCTCTGGGTCCATCCATGTTATCACAAATGGCGAGAGTTCATTCTTTTTATGGCTGAGTAATACTCCATTGTATTTACATACCACATCTTCTTTGTCCATTCATCTGTCAGTGGACACAGGTTGCTTCCATAGTTTGGCTATTGTAAATAATGCTGCAATAGGGGCGCCTGGGTGGCTTAGTCAGTTAAGCGTCTGACTTTCGCTTGGGTCATAATCTCGCGGTTCATGGGTTCGAGCCCCGCGTCAGGCTCTGTGCTGACAGCCAGCTCGGAGCCTGGAGCCTGTTTCAGTCTGTGACTCCCTCTCTCTCTGACCCTCCCCCTGCTCACGCTGTCTCTCTCTCTCCTAGAAATAAATAAAACATTTAAAAAAAAATAATGCTGCAATAAACACAGTGTTGCATATCTCTGTTCAAATCAATGTGTTTGTTTTCTCCAGATAAATACCCAGAAGTGGAATTGCTGGACTGTATGGCATTTTTATTTTTATTTTTTTGAGGAACCTCTACAATGTCTTCCACAGTGGCTGCACCAGTTTACATTCCCACTAGCAGTACGTGAAGATTCCCTTTTCTCTATATCTTCGCCAACATTTGCTATTTCTTCTATTTTGATAAGGCCCTTCCAACCAGGTATGAGGTGGTATCTCATTGTGGTTCTGATTTGCATTTCCCTGATGATGAGTGATGTTGAGCATCTTTTCATGTGTCTGTTCATCTGGATGTCTTCTTTGGAGAAATGCCTGTTCAGGCCCTCTGCTCATTTTTTACTTAGAGTGTTCATATCTTTTATATATTGAGTTGTGTGAGTTCTTTGTATATGTTGCACGCTCACCACTTATCAGTTATATCGTTCAAGTATCTTCTTCCTGTAGGTTGCTTTTTCATCTTGTTGATGGTTTCCTTTGCTATGCAGAAGCTTTTTAGTTTGATGTAGTCTCACTTGTTTGTTTTTGTTTTTGTTTCCATGGCTGGAGGAGACACATCCAAAAAAACATTGCTAAGATCAATCTCCCAGGCTTACTGCTTGTGTTTTCCTCTAGAAGTTTTATGGTTTCTGGTCTTACATTTAAGTCTTTAATTCATTTTTTTTTTAATTTTTTTTTAATGTTTTATTTATTTCTAGGAGAGAGAGAGAGACAGCGCGAGCAGGGGAGGGTCAGAGAGAGAGGGAGTCACAGATTGAAACAGGCTCCAGGCTCTGAGCCGGCAGTCAGCACAGAGCCCGACGCGGGGCTCGAACCCACGAACCGCGAGATCATGACCTAAGCGAAAGTCGGACGCTTAACCGACTAAGCCACCCAGGCGCCCCAATCTTTAATTCATTTTGAGTTTATTTTTGTGTATGGTATAAGAAAGTGGTCCAGTTTCATTCTTTTACGTGTAGCTATCCAGTTTCCCAGCGCAGTTTATTGAAGAGACTTCTTCAGAAGTCAAGAAGACTTGTCTTCTCCCCATTGTATGTTCTTGCCTCCTTTGTCAAAGGTTAACTGACCATATAAGTATGGGTTTGTTTCTGGGCTCTCTATTCTGTTCCACTGACCTATGTCTATTTTTGTGCCAGTACTATACTGTATTGATTACTGTAGCTTTGTAGTATCATTTGAAATCACGTGAGTATGCCTCTCATTTTGTTCTTCCTCAATTTGCTTTGGCTATTTGGGGACTTTTATGGTCCCATACAAATTTTAGGATTATTTTTTCTAGTTCTGTGAAAAATGCCATCGGTATTTTATAGAGCTTGCATTGCATCTATACATTTCTTTGGGTAGTATGGACATTTTAACAATCCATGAGCACAATATATCTTTCCATTTATTTTTGTCTTCTTCAGTTCTTTTCATCAGTGTCTTATAGTCTGCAGTGTATAGGTTTTTGCTTCCTTGGTTAAATTTATTCCTAGGTATTTTGTGCTTTTAGGTGTAATTATAAATGGGATTGTTTCCTTAATTTCTCTTTCTGATAGTTCCTTATTAATGTATAGAAATGCAACAGATTTGTGTATATTTGTTTTGTATTCTGCAATTTCAGTGAATTCATTTCTTTCTTTCTTTCTTTCTTTCTTTCTTTCTTTCTTTCTTTCTTTCTTTTTTTAATGTTTTATTTATTTCTAGGAGACAGAGAGACAGCGTGAACAGGGGAGGGTCAGAGAGAGAGGGAGTCACAGACTGAAACAGGCTCCAGGCTCCGAGCTGGCAGTCAGCAGAGAGCCCGACGCGGGGCCCGAACCCACGAACCGCGAGATCATGACCTAAGCGAAAGTCAGACGCTTAACTGACTAAGCCACCCAGGCGCCCCTCAGTGAATTCATTTCTTAGCTTTAACAGTTTTGGGGGGATCTTTAGGACTTTCTACATCTATGCAAATAGTGATGGTTTTGCTTCTTTTCTAATTTGGATGCCTTTTATTTCTTTGTCTTGTCTGATAGCTGTTGCTAGGACTTCCAACAATATGTTGAATAAAAATAGTAAGAATGAGCATCCTTATCCTGTTCCTGATTTTAGAGGAGAAACCTTTTTACTGTTCAGTATGATGTTCGCTGTGGGTTGGTTGTAAGTGGTCTTTATTATTTTGATAATATTCCCTCTATGCCCACTTTACTGAGATTTTTTAAAATCATAAATGAATGTTGAATTGTATCAAATGCTTTTTCTGCATCTGTTTAGATGATCATGATTTTTTTGCAGATTTTTAAAATTTGTTTAAATTCAAGTTAGTTAACATACAGTGTAGCATTGTTTTCAGGAGTAGAATTTAGTGACTCATCAATTACATAATAACACCCAGTTCCCATCTCAACAAGTGCCCTCATTAATGCCCATCACCCATTTAGCCTATCGCCCACCCAACACCCCTCCAGCAACCCCTAGTTTGTTCTCTGTGTTTAAGAATCTCTTCTGGTTTGCTTCTCTCTCTGTTTTTATCTGTTTTTTTTCCTTCCCTTTTCCTTCTCCTTCCCTTCTCTTCTCTGTTTTGTTTCTTACATTCTACATATAAATGAAATCATAAGATATTTGTCTTTCTCTGACTGACTTATTTCACTTAGCATAATACACTCTAGTTCTATCTGCATTGTTGCAAATGGCAAGATTTCATTCTTTTTGATCGCCAAGTAATATTCCATTATATATATGTACCACATCTTCTTTTCCCATTCATCAGTCAATGGACATTTGGGCTCTTTCCATAATTTGGCTATTTTTAATAGCACTGCAATAAACATTGGGGTGCATGTGCCCCTTCAAATCAACATTTTTGTATTCTTTGGATAAATACCTGATAGTGCAATTGCTAGGTTGTAGGGTAGTTCTATTTTTAATTTTTTGAGGAACTTCTATACTGTTTTCCAGAGTGGCTGCACCGTTTGCATTCCCACCAACAGTACAAAAGTGTTCCCCTTTCTCCACATCCTTGACAACACCTGTTGTTTCCTGAGTTGTTAATTTTAGCCATTCTGACAGGTGTGAGGTGGTATCCTGTTGTGGTTTTGATTTGTATTTCTCTAATCATGAGTGATGTTGGGCATCTTTTCATGTGTCTGTTAGCCATCTGGATGTCTTCTTTGGAAAAATGTCTATTGCCCATTTCTTTACTGGACTTTTTTTTTTTTTTTTTTTTTTTTTTTNTAAATTTTTTTTTAATTTTTTTTAAATTTTTATTTATTTCTAGGAAAGAGAGAGAGACAGCGTGAGCAGGGGAGGGTCAGAGAGAGAGGGAGACACAGACTCTGAAATAGGATCCAGGCTCTGAGCTGGCAGTCAGCACAGAGCCCGACGCGGGGCTCGAACCCACGAACCGCGAGATCATGACCTGAGCGAAAATCAGACGCTTAACTGACTAAGCCACCCAGGCGCCCCTATAGATTTTGGATACTAACCCTTTATCTGACAAGTCATTTGCAAATATCCTCTCCCATTCTGTCAGTTGCCTTTTTGTTTTGCTGATTGTTTCCTTCACTGTGCAGAAGCTTTTTATCTTCAGGTCCCAATGAGAGGACTCTTGAGGGAGTGAGGGAAGCTTTGGTTTCCCTTGCATCCAAAGACATGTCTAGGGGTTTCTGTGGCTGAGGTTAAAGAGGCTGATGATTTCCTGTCTTATGTTTAGGTCGTTTGTCCATTTTGAATTTTTTTTTGTGTATGAGGTGAGAAAGTACTCCTGTTCCATTCCTCTGCATTTCTCTGTCTGGTTTTCTCAACACCATTTGCTGAGGAGACTGTCTTTTTTCCATTGGAAATTTTTTCCAGCTTTGTCAAAGATTAGTTGGCCATACATTTTTGGGTCCATTTCTGGGTTCTCTATTCTGTCTTATTGATCTATATATGTGTTTTTGTGCCAGTACCATATTGTCTTGATGATCACAGCTTTGTAATGCAGACTGAAGTCTGGAATTGTAATGTCTTCAGCTTTGATTTTCTTTTTCAACTTTACTTTAGCTATTCGGGGTCTTTTCTGGTTCCATAAAAATTTCAGAATTGTTTGTTCTAGCTCTGTGCAGAATGCTGGTGTTATTTTGATAGGGATTGCAGTGAATGTGTAGACTGCTTTGGGTGGTATAGACATTTTAACAATATTTGTTCTTCCAATCCATGAGCATGGGATATTTTTCCATTTCTTTGTGTCTTCTTCAGTTTCTTTCATAAGCTTTCTATAGTTTTCAGCATACAGATCTTTTATTTCTTTGGTTAGACTTATTCTTATGGGTATCTTGATACTCATAGGCATCTTATGGGTCTTGGTGCAATTGTAAGTGAAATCAGTTCCTTGACTTTTCTTTCTGCTCCTTCATTATTGGTGTATAGGAATACAACCAATTTCCGTACACTGATTTTAGATCCTGTGACTTTACTTAATCCATGTATCAGTTCTAGCAGCTTTTGGTGGAGTCTTTCAGGTTTTCCATGTAGAGTATCACATCATCTGCAAAGAGTGACAGTTTTACTTTCTTGCCAATTTGTTTGCCTTTTATTTCTTTTTCTTGTCTAATTGTTGAAGATAGGACTTCCAGTACTATATTAACAACAGTGGTGAGCATGGACATCCCTGTTATGTTCCTGACTTTATAGGGAAATCCTTCAGTTTTTCCCCATTGAGGATGATATTAGCTGTTGGTCTTTTGTATATGGCCTTTAGGATGTTGAGCTATGTTCCTTCTATCCCTACCTTCTTGAGGATCTTTATCAAGAAAGGATGCTATATTTTGTCAAATGCTTTTTCTGCATCAATTGAGAGGATCATAAGTTTCTTATCCTTTCTTTTATTAATGTGGTGTATCACAGTTGATTGATTTGTGAATATTGAACAAGCTCAAGATGATGGTGATTTTTGACTTTCATTTTGTTTATGTGGTATATCATGTTGATTGATTTGTATATATTGAACCGTCTTTGCATCCATGGAATAAGTCCCACTTGATCCTTTTAATGTATTGTTGAATTTGGTTTGCTATACTTTGTTGAGGATTTTCGTATTAATTTTCATCAGGTATATTGGCTTGTAATGTGTGCGTGTATGCACATGTGTGTGTGTGTGTGTGTGTGTGTGTCTGTGTGTGTGTGTAGTGTCTGTCTGGTTTTAGTATCAGGGTAATCCTGGCCTCATAAAATGAGTTTGGAAGTGTTCCTTCCTCTTCAGTTATTTAGGAATACCTTGAGAAGAATAGGCATTAATACTCGTTTAAACATTCAGTGGAATTCACCCATGAAGCTGTTTTGTCCTGGACCTTTGTTTGTTGGAAGTTTTTTTTTATTACTATTATTACTGATTCAATATCCTTACTAGTAATCAGTCTGTTCAGATTTTCTATTCTTCATGATTCAGTTTTGGCAGATTATATGTTTCTAGGAATTAATCCATTTTTCTAGTTGTCCCATTTGTTGGCATATAATTGTTTACAGCAGTTTCTTACGATCCTTTGTATTTCTGTGGTATCAGTTGTAACGTCTCTTTAACCTCTGACTTTATTTATTTGGCCCCTCTCTTTTTTCTTAATGAGTCTGGCTAAAGTTTTATCTACTTTGTTTTCTTTTCAAAGAACCAGCTCTTAGTTTCATTGGTCTTTTCTATTTTTCTGTCTCTATTTCATTTATGTCCACTCTGATCTTTATTATTCCCAACCCTTCTACTAACTTTGAGCTTTGTTTATTCTTTTTCTAGTCCCTTTAGGTAGAAGGTTAGATTGTTTATTTGAGATTTGTCTTGTCTCTTGAGGTAAGTCTATTTTGGCTATGAACTTCCCTCTTAGGACTGTTTTTGCTGCATCCCAGTGATTTTTGAAGGTTGTATTTTCATTTTCATTTATCTCAAGATATTTTTTATTTCCTCTTTGATTTCTTCATTGACCCATCGACAGTTTAGTAGCATGTTGTTTAGCCTACATGTTTGTGCTTTTTTCCAATTTTGTCTTGTAATTGATTTCAGTATCATACCATTATGGTCATAAAAGATTCTTGATATGATTTTAATCTTCTCAAATTTATTAAGACATGTTTTGTGGCCTGACATGTGACCTATCTTGAAGAATGTTTCGTGTGCACCTGAAAAGAATGTGTATTCTGCCATTTGGGGATGGGATACTTGATAGGTGTCTGTTAAGTCTACAAACTGCATCTGGATGAGAAATCCCCCTCCCCCATTATCCTCCCCACCTCCTTTTAGCCCTGAATTTCCCTTAGTTTTAGTATTATGGGTTTTGACCTCTCTCCCAAACTATCTCCATCTCAGTTCAAGGTCAGCCTGGGTCCTGGAAAATTCTTAACCTACCAGCATCCCATGGGGTCACCTTCATCCCCAAAGGGATGGTGTGCAACCAGCTCAGCTCGGAGAGCAAATTCCACTAATACCTTTCAAATTGCAGCAATATCTGGGGCGCGTGGGTGGTTCGGTTAGTTAAGTGTCCAACTTCGGCTCAGATCATGATCTTGCAGCTCATGAGTTCAAGCCCCACACTGGGCTCTGTGCTGACGTTTTGAAGCCTGGAGCCTGCTTCAAATTCCGTGTCTCCCTCTCTCTCTGCCTCTCCCCACTTGTTCTCTCTCTCTCTCTCAAAAATAAATAATCATTAAAAAATAAAAATAAGGTAAAATTGCAGCAACATCTCACTTTTCAGGGGTAGAGTGAGAAGTCAGGGAGTGTTCACACACCCAAACTGCTAGAACCTGGTGAAAGTAGAAACTGCTAGGGTAGAGGCCTCAACTGTTCTGCATGCAAAGCACAGTAAGCACTTGCAAGCTAGACCGTTTGCGGTTGCCCCATCTACCTTAGCTGCAACCCTGCAGAGCTGTTGCCCCACACTCTGGACCTGCAGCTGAGCAAAGGTGGAGACAACTCAAGAGAGATCTGGTGGAAAGAGAACAATAGGGGAAATGTATAAATGTTAACATCTTAAGGTGACTGGACAAGATTTCCATTTCCTACATTACTCCTTCACCAAGTGCACCTCTCTTCCGATCAACAGAGTCACATAAGAATTGCCTGTCAGTGTCAGACTGTTTTCCCATTTTCAGTGAATCAGGGAATCTAGAACACAAAAAGTTAGAAAGTTCACACCCTCTATGCCTGTCTTTGTCAATAAGCACATTGAATTCTTTCCAGACTCTATGGAACTTCTCACCTAAAGACTTCCAAGAAAAACCTTACTCTCAGAGAGTGCTTCCTGATTTTAACCCAACCCTCCATGCTTCAGTTTAAACTGACATGTTTTGTTTTCAAAGGAGATGGTGATGTATGGCCTCCTTCTCTGTTGAGGACTTATTAAGTAGCTTCCAGATTTTATCTATTTTTTTAATGTTTATTTATTTTTGATGGAGAGAGAGAACACGTGAGCAGGGGAGGGCAGAGAGAGAGGGAGACGCTCTCTTGAAGCAGGCTCCAGGCTCTGAGCTATGCACACAGAGCACAATGCAGGGCTTGAACTCACAAATCATGAGATCATGACCTAAGCCAAAGTTGGATGCTTAACTGACTGAGCCACCCAGGCGCCCCTCCAGATTGTATCTATTAAAAGTTATGTTGCTGTGAACATTCCTGGGTACGTCTTTTGGTGTCAATACATATGCATTTCTGTTCAGTATGTACCTAGGAGCAAAAATTCTGGGTCATCAGATATTCATATAACCCGTTTGGTGAATTTGCCATGCAGTTTTCCAAAGTGGTTGTACTAATTTACACTCCCACTGGAGGCATACAAGAGTCCTTGCTGCTTTACATCCTCACCAACACTTGGCTGTCTATCAACAATGTTAGCCATTCTTATGGGGGATGTAGTGGTGTTTCATTTAGCTTAATTTTGCATTTCTATAGTGATTTATGAAGTCAAGCTTCATTTTCTGTTTATTTGTCACTCAGATATCTGCTTTTGTAAAACACCTATCCAATTATCTGCCCATTTTTCCTGTAGGTTGTCTGTCTTTTTCTTACTGACTTGTAGAAAGTCTTATATTCTGGTCCTTTTTCAGTCATATGTATTGAAAATATCTGTCACCCTGTGGCATGCCTATTTATTCTCTTAATGGTGTCTTTTCAAGGAATAGTACTCAAAATAATAGCCTGACAGTCTTAAAACCTCAGATTCAGAAACTCCAACTGGATCTACTCTGACCTCATCAATTCCTGAGATCCTCTGACCATCCTCTGATGATCTTGTGGACCATTTTCAGGATTCCTCTTTTCCACCTTATTGCAGTGTCCAAACACATTTCTCCTTGGATAGGAAGGAAGCTTGGAGAACTGGAAGTCACTCAAGGTAGGGAACAGATCTTAGGGTATCCGGAACTGTGCTGCCTTCGAAGCTAAGTGATGTTGAAATCATACAAATTCGGTAGTCTCTGGATCTTTCCATAGCCATCTCCCATCCTGGTTCACTAGCATGAGCTTTTCGAAGCCATGGAGAATGTTCAAAAGCGCTTACTAGTAAATTCCCTGACTCCTTCATGCTTCATGGTGAAGAAAGTCACTTAAATAATACCCCCTCAAACAAAGAGGAAATTTGAACTTTTGAAGTGTCTTCCCCACTTCCTCTATATAGACTATGAAGCAGTAACACCACCTACGTCAGAGGGGTCATTCACCTACCCCTGGGCCTGTGGCTCAGATACTCTCCCCTCAACCCCGACTTCGTGTCTGCCTTCGGTTGGACCTGTGTCCCTTCTCTGCGCCACGCCAGGCCCCATGCTGCTTTGCAGGGTTCTGCTGTTTTTCGGTAAGTCACCGAGCATAAGCTTCACTTCCTGGGCACCAAAGACTGTAAGACATTTATGGGATTGCTAATTTCACCTTTCCAGGCTCAAGTGGGTTAATGGCTGGAGCTTGAGATGAGTGTGTGTACATGGGTGTGCTTGACAGATATGGGGTGTGGTGGGGGGCCTCCCTGATGTTTCCCATCCCATTTTCCTGGGTACTCAGCAGGGCAGGCCTTCAGTGATCAGAGCTAAATTAGGGAGGCAGAAAATCACATTCTGAGGCCCAACCCCATGTTTACCCCATGAAATAAGATTAAGTTACTCATCAGCCTGACTCAAAAGGAAAATAAAGTTATAGAAAAAAGAAGGCTTTGGGCAGGGGTGGGCTGGAGGGATCAGGGAAATGGGAGAACACAGTTCTGTGCATTTTGCTCAACAATATAAGGTGGGCTTTTACAAAAAGATATATTTTGGGGATACCTGGGTAGCTCAGTGGGCTAAGTGTCTGACTCTAGATTTTGGCTCAGACATGATCTCATGGTTTTTTAGTTTGAGCTCCGTGTCAGGCCCTGCACCCATGTGTGGAGCCTGCTTGGACTTCTCTCTCTCCTTCTCTCTGCCCCTTCCCCACTTGTGCTTTCTCTCTGTCTCTCTGTCTCTGTCTCTCAAAATACATAAACACACTTTGGAAGAAAAAAACATATATTTTTATGAAACCTCCACTTTTGTTAGAATCACTCTACAATGTCCAGGCTTCTCACCAGGTCAAGAGGCTTTGCTGCTCAAGCCCTTTACAAACTAGCCATCCCCCTTCTGCCTACATCCTCTCTCTTTGGGATGGGGAGGTCTGTTTCAGGTCTGACTGGTCCTTGGGGATGGTTCAAAGAATCAAATCCATTCTTCCTGATCTATATCTCTCTCTTTGACCCACCTCCTCGGGGGCCACCTGTCACCCTCACCAGCGACTGAAAGGACTGGTCCTCCAAGGGTAGAGAATTATGAGAGTGGGGAGAGGGTCACTGGGTCTCCCAGACTCAACTCAGTCCAGCGACTATCACCCTGCCACACTTAGAAGGAATAGTCGGGGCATATATTTCATTTTACAATTTCTGAGTTGACTTACTTTTTATTTTAAACTTGGTCCTAATAGTTTGTTTGTGTTTGTTCATTTGTTTGTTTGTTTGTTTTTGTTGAACCAGAAAAGCAAACCATTCTTAAGCATGATCTCTTCCTGGACAGAATTTGTGGGCATTTGACCTTGTGAGGAAAACCCTTGTTCTGCTCAATGCTCATCCTTCCCCCACATCCCTGTTACCTTGTGTACTTATGAATGGCCATTCAGACAAGGGAAAAGATCTCATGGTCATACGGCAGGATCAGGATGGCCTAGTGCCTGGAAATATTCCAGAAGAAAGGCTATCACGGGGAAATCACTACCTTGTAAAAGGAACAGCCTTTGGACTTGACTGGATAAAGTCCAAGTGCTTCCCAACTTGGAGCCCAGTATCTGGATGGGGGATGGGGAGGAGCAAAGAAAGAGAGAAGAGAATCAAAAACTGGCTGACTAGGGGACAGCGTGGTGGAGGACCTAAATTCAATAGGATCATGCTTGATGCTTGGGGACCCCAGAAAACCAGCCTAAGGTGCAGACCCCATGGCTAGGTGTGGAGGAACAGAGTTACCATAAATGCACAGCTGTTGTTTCCTCTTAGATGTGGGCAGAGAGACAGAAAACACCCTGCTCAGTAGTGCACACATTATCTCATCTAACCTTTCAAATCTTATTGGCTGGGTATTTTTTTGTCCCTATTAAGCGATTGAGGAAACTAAGGTTCAAAAAGGTTAAGAAACTTGTGTAGAATTACTCTGCCAACAAGAGCAAAACAGAGATATAAATCCAAGTCCGCTTGCTTCCAGACATATGCTTTCTCCATTCCACCTGGATGTCTCTAGCAGGTCTCTGGTTGGGTTCTAATCACATAAGACTGGAAAATAAAATTTATTTAAAGTGCCTGGTGGGGTATGTTCACACAATACATGGTGCCTGTTACTCTTATTGGCCATCAGGGATTCAAGAGGCGAGGAGCCCTGGTCCTGAACGTGCTGGGACATGGTCATACACTAAAGATATATTTGAAGTTTGAGAGATGAACCTTAATTTCCTTCTGAGCTAAGTGTTATCCAAGTTCAGTCCCAGAACTGGAACCCACCACCTGTAGACACACACACCATCCATGGCAGGTGTCTCTGGGCTCCCATGTCATGGCTACTGCCTAGCACTGTGGAAGACACAGCTTGGTGAAGCAGTGTGTCCCAGTGTGCTAGAGCTTGACTGTGAGAGAGTCCTTCGCACTTTGCAGAAATCTGCTTCCTTGGTCTCTCTCATTTCCTATGAATTAGTCTTACTTCTGCCTGAAGTCTCTCCCCTTTTAAGCTTAGCCCATCAAATATTTGAAGGCTACTATGTCCCTCCTCAGCTGTGTCGTCCTCGAGTGGGGAATGGAGTCTCAGCTCTGCTCATCATCCTGGTCTGCTTGGGCTCGATGCCCTTTGTCAGTGGACCAGGCGCTGTGCCTTCCCCTGCCTCCCACCATGACCTGACTTGTGCCAAGGTCAACAGGGCTGTGGCCTCCATTGTCCAGGACTCTGTTATGCAGCTTATTCATTGGTGGCTCTTGGCTGTGTTATCACCTCATCTTCAGCCTGTAGCAAACTGGAGCCCATGGTCTCTTTTGTAAGAAGCCCCTCTGTACACCCTGCTGCCCACTGCCTTCGTTACAGACACTGTCTCTGCAGGCACAGCTCCCAGGTCTCACGGGGTCTGGGGACGCAAGCTCATCCGAAGTGTCCCTCTGCTCTCTAGATGCCTCCTCTCTTGCTGTAGACCTTCGGTGCCCTCACTCCTATTTACTTATCACTTTGAAACTGCAGAAGTGTTTTGCGGGTGAGGAGGGAAAAGGAAGAGGGACATCACTGTACTGTGAGGTATTAGTCACTCTGAGATCAGGCCTCCTTTCTGCTTTCAGTCAATGCAGTAACCACTCTCCCAGGTGGTGGGTCACTGTAATCTACACAACCACTCTGTAAGGAAGAAATGACTGTTATGGCTCCCACTGTATAGACAGAACCAGGAATTGAAGGCTATTGGAATTTAAACAATTTGTCCAAGCTCACACAGAAAGAGGTGGAGTCATGAGTCCAGTTAATGTCATGTGACTCCAAATCCTGCATGCTTCCCACTGCAGCAAGCTCAGAGAAGAGATGTTTAGGGGTGCCTGGGGGGCTCAGTCAGTTAAGCGTCAAGACTCTTGGTTTCTGCTCAGGTCATGATCTCATGGTTTCATGAGTTTGAGCTCTACATCCGACTCTGCACTGGCAGCCTGGAGCCTGCTTGGGATTCTCTCTCCTCTTCTCTCTGCCCCTTCCTGGCTCGTCCTATGCCTGTCTCTCTCAAATAAATAAATAAACTTTAAAAAAGTTTCCAAGAGATATGTTTAGATGGACACAGGGGGAGATGGAGGGATGGCAAGAAAGACTCAATTCTACACACACTGAAAGCCTGTGGCTGAGCTAACCCCTAGCTGAGCAGAAAATTGAAGCTAAAAGCCTCCATGTGGGTCCCTGGCCATGTGGACAGCAAAGGTGACAGCATGTGGCTCAACACACCAAATAGTCGCATCTCAAGCCCCTGGTGAGAGGGT
This sequence comes from Hyaena hyaena, assembly GCF_003009895.1. Lineage (NCBI taxonomy): Eukaryota > Metazoa > Chordata > Mammalia > Carnivora > Hyaenidae > Hyaena > Hyaena hyaena. The sequence goes on along the minus strand of NW_024080914.1, from coordinate 1,308,886 downwards.
CTTCACCTACCCCTCCCAAAGCCATTCCCACATCTCTCCATGTCTGCACAGCACCTGGGACATGTCACTGTGAAGGACACAGTAAGTGCCGGAGGACTGTGGCCCGACTGTGCTCAGCCCAATACCACTGGCTGCTTTACCGCTTGTCTAGAATACTCTCCACCATTCCATGTCCAGTTGTGCTCCGCCCCCATTCCTTGGGCCATTCATGCCTGTCTATCCTCATCTGTCATCATTTTGTGGCTTGGCCTCTCTTCCTGGGCCACATATGCTCCTCAAATATTCATTCATTTAGGGGTACCTGGGTGGCTCAATTGGTTAAGCATCTGACTTCAGCTCAGGTCATGATCTCACGGTTCCTGGGTTCAAGCCCCCCATCGGGCTCTGTGCTGACAGCTAGCTCAGAGCCTAGAGCCTGTTTTGTATTCTGTATCTCCCTTCCTCTCTGACCCTTCCCTGTTCATGCTGTTTCTCTCTCTCTCTCTCAGAAATAAATACAACGTTAAAAAAAATTTTTTTTAATTCATTCATTTAAAAACAGTGCCGCATACAAAGGTCCAAGCACAGTGCATGATGCACTGGCCTGTGTGTCTGTCACCTCTTCATGCATCCCATCTGACCTGCTCATCTGGAGTTCCTCACTCCCCTCAACTGTCACTTCCAGGCTCTACTCTCCAGAGCTGCATAGACAGATTGGTTTCAGGAATGCCAAGTCTGCTCTCTGAGTTCTTCTGCAAGGCAGAGAGGTGCTTGGACCCACTAGTGCAAGAGTCCACTCTTGTGTCTCCCACGTCACATGCCCTGCCCCACTTGGTGGGGCACAAAGGAAAGAATTTATCCAGTAGACACTTGTTGAACACAGACTCTTCCAGGCATGGGTCCTAGGCATAGGTGACAGAACAGTGAACAAGTCTCTACCTTCATGGAACTTACATTCTAGACAGAGTGAGACAGCTGATAATAAGTAGGCAATTTAAAGAATAAGATCATTTCAAATAGAGATAAGTGCTCTGATGATAATACAATGGGGTGTTGTAATAGTGGTTGAGGAGAATTCCTTCAACTGGGGGCCCCAGAAAGACCTAAGGAAGTGACATTTGAACTGAGATGGGGGCAGAGGATTCCAGGCACTGGTTCTAACAAAAAAGCTGAGTGGTTTGGTGGCTGCGTGGCTAAGTGATTGAGGGACTGGGTGACTGAGTGGCTGGGTAGTTGAATGGCTAGTTGACTGAGTGATTGAATCGCTGGGTGACTGAGTGGCTAGATGGCTGAGTGGCTGGGTGGCTGCATGGTTTAGTGGCTGGATGGCTGGGTGGTTGAGTGGCTGAGTGGCTAACTGGCTGAGTGGCTTGGTGGTTGAGTGGTGAGGTGGCTGAGTGGCTGAGTGATTGAGACATTGAGTGGCTGGATGGTTGAGGAGCTGGATGGTTGAGAGACTGGAGGGTTGAGTGGCTGAGTGGCTGGGTGGGTGAGTGGTTGAGTGACTGAGTGGCTCGGTGGTTAAGTGGCTGGATGGCTGAGTGGCTGAGTAGCTGGGTGTCTGGGTATTGGATGAGTAAGTGCTTAGGGGGCTGGGGGGTTGGTTTATTGAATGGATATGAGCACCCATTTCTGAGGTGACAGACCTCCTTGTGAAAAAGTTGTATTATTTTTCCTAATTCTATCATTCTGTTCTCTTACAGTTCCCTGTGTTGGGCAAACTGGTGAGTTGTTTTGTTCTCTTCTGCCTCCAAGTGTGTCTCTGGGCCAAAACTTAACTGATGGGCCACCGGGTACCCCGGAAGCATCTTCAGAGTGGCAGACTAGGCCCATCCCTTGGGAGTCTTGGCTCACGCCCAGACAGAAATGAGACGTGGGACTCCACTGTTCTCGGGCTGAGAATAGTTCTAGGTGACTCAAGTCCCAGCAAATGGCTCTGGGCCTCATCCTGTTCCCTTATACGTGGCACTGGCCCCTCTTCTCCCCTCAGAGTGGGTCTGGAGCTCCTGTATTCTTCACTCAGCAAGGCCCGGACTCCCTTCCATCCCTCGTATGTTCAGAGACAGCGGCTTTGACCCTCAGTTCCCTCTGCCTCCTGGTCCATCCTGACCTTCACGGAGCTCTCTATCCAGTAGGAAGAACTCTGACCTATGAACATCTTGACCTCCAAGGACATGTTCTATGGTGCTGGAGGCAGTGGGGGCTCCTGGGAAGAATTCAAACCCATGCTCAGTGCTTCTTGACAGAGCAGGAGGAAAAGCAAGGCTCATCAATGAGTCACTCCTTGAGGCTTCAGGGGTGGGTCCTGAGGACCCAGGGAGACCCAGACAAAGGCAGGATATACTGGGAGTCCCCATCTGATCCCTCATTATTGCTCTCAGCTTATCAGGCCTGGCTCCTGAGACTGTCTGGGACCAATGGTGTCTGGCTTGTCAAAGAAGTACGGCCTGGGGACAGGCCCAGGCTGTGTCCCCAGGAGCTCCTCTCTTGTCCACATCAGGCCACAGAATGTCTTTAGGAATGAGGACAGACAGGACAGAACACTCCCCACAACTGTGGTGGGAGTGAAGCTCCCTGCTGGGGGAGGAGATGGAGGCCGGGGAAGCTGGAGAAGGAAGGCAGGTGGCTCGAGCCCTCATCCACCTGTCTGACTGCTTGCTGGCGGGCAGGGGCAGCTGCTCTGAGAGGTAGACACTGCAGAAAGGCTTGTGCTGGAAAAGCCTGGGGGCAAGTAACGGGTCTAGGGAGGTGAGGACTGGGTCAGCAGGAAGGAGGTGGGACAATGGATGGGAGGAATTCAACTCGACCCAAGCTTGGCAACGTTGAAAAGACGATGTGAAAGGAACGGAGGTGCAGTGCAAGGGAAGATGGCCAAAGAGAAGACGCAGGGAGAGGAAGGAGGGGAGGAGGGGGAGCAGAGCGGAAAGCAGACCCCGGCCCTGGCCTCTCTCACATGAAGGTCTGGGGGGCGGGACAGCTGAGCAGGTGCTGTCCAGCAGAGTCTGTCCCCAGGAGGAGGACTGGGGGAGGGATGGGGCAGAGGGAGAACACTAGCCGATGCGGTGAGTGCTCCAGGGCGACCCTGTTCTCGTGTCTCACAGTCTGGCTGTACCTCCGAGCCTCGCCAGACCCCGTGTTTGAGGGAGACCCCCTGACTCTGCGATGTCACGGATGGAAGAACACGGCCCTGTCCTGGGTGAAGTTCTACAAAAACGGAAAATTACTCCAAAAGCCCAGGACCAGATGGTCCCTGTTCATGGGGACAGCTACACTGGAGAGCAGCGGCCACTATAGCTGCTCTGGGAAGGTGGGCTACATCCCACACCTGGGCACACAAACTTCAGAGATGGTCATGGTTCAAGTCCAAGGTGAGTCACCAGCTCAGGGGGGTTGGGGGTGGGGGTGGGGTGCTGCTCAGGGATCTGGTCTCTAGAGTTCAGCAGGCAGCCGTCCTTCTGGCAGACCTGATGCTGGGCGACCACAGGGACTTGGGACGTCCATCCTGCTGTCCAAGTGCCTCCAGAGCCCAGGGAAAGAGGGGGATGCCCTGGGCCAGACCCTTCCCCTCTGGGGACCAGCTGACCCTAAGGCCCTCTGGCTCTGGCTCAGGGTTCCAGAGAGGCTCTGGCAGGTGTGGGTCGCAGCTGGGAGGCGGGTCCTGGGACACAATGACAGTGTCCCCCACGGCGCGTGGAGCTGTGAGCTGGGATGTGCCCTGGCTTAGACCGTGGCCTCTGGGGACTCACGGTTCAGGAGCCCCCCCTGAGCCTGGGCCCGCGTCTCCCCAGAGCTGTTCCCGCCTCCTGTGCTGAGCGCTGTCCCCTCCCCCGAGCTCTGTGAGGGGAGCCCGCTGACCCTGAGATGCCAGACGAAGTTGCACCCCCAGAAGTCGGCCTTGAAGCTCTTCTTTTCCTTCTACAGAGATGAGAGCACCTTGCAGGACTGGGGCCCCCACCCAGAGCTTTCCCTCCCAGGAGCCCAGGAGGGAGACTCTGGGCTTTACTGGTGCCAGGCCACCTCTGAGGGTGGTGTGACCCAGAAGCAGAGCCCCCCGCTGGAGGTCAGGGTGCAGGGTGAGTGGGGAGGAGGGGAGACACTCCCCAGGAGCCTGGGCTTTGGGTGATGGGACCCCTGGACCTGTGGGGAGGGGTCCCCAGGGGAGGAAGGGCCAGGAGCCTGGGTGGTACAGCCTAGCCTTCCCACTGTGTGCTGCCCCAGCTCCTGTGTCCCAGCCTCTACTCACCCTGAGACCTGGCCCCACCGGCCTTGCTGTGGGGGCCGTGGTGGAGCTCCTCTGTGAGGCCCAGGAGGGCTCCCCTCCAATCCTGTACTCATTCTACCTGGACGGGAGGATCCTAGGGAACATCTCATCTCCCTATGGAAGAGCCACCTCCTTCCCCGTCACCGTGATGTCAGAGCAGGATGCCAGATACTCCTGCCGGGCAGAGAACTACGTCTCTGGAGAGACAAGTGAGCCCAAGATATTCTCCCTGGATGGTACGTCTTGTCCCCCAGCAAGGCCCTGAGCCACAGCAAGCTGGCATGGGGCAGGTTGCACCCCTCTGTGTGCCCCCCACCCACATCCTGCACAAGGCTGGGCCCATAGCAGGCACTGCATGACTGAGCCTGGACATTGCTCAGTATCTGCCAACTGGACCTGGAGGGAAAACAGGAGATCCTTGGTGGGGGCGGGTAATGGCCATTGGTGGTGCCACCCGTCCATGCTGGTGTCCTCTGGGCCATCTCTGATTCCATCTGCAAAGCTCCCCAGGCCATGCAGTCCCCCTGATGCCAGCCATTCTGCCTTCCCTGTCCATCTGGGGTATAATTTTGAATTTCATCCTCAGCACTCGTGGCCACCCCTACTCAGGGCTTATCTGCCCCCGTCAGTCCCCACTGGCTGGTTCCTGGGCTGTCCGTGAGCCTGTTTGGCGTGCTGGTCATCACCACGGTGCTTCTGGCTTACTTCAGACCCTGGAGAAAACCTGGTCAGTAACCTTTTCGGCTTTCTTGGTGGCTGAATCCCTATGCCAGGCATTCCCAGTCTTTGGAAAGCCAGTGCCTAATGGGGCCAGCTGCTTCCTTCCCCAAGGTGTTGGGTGAGAGGAGGGACTTCTCTTGATATGTCACATAAAGTAGTCCATGGAGGGACCTTTCCAAAACACACACACGGTCACCCAGATGATGTGCAAAACACACAACTGCACGCTTGGGCATGAATGGAGGCACAAACAGAGGAATTCTCACCAGCCAAACGCAAGGTCCATCAGATTCCTTCACGTTCAGAAGACAATCTGTGGCTGCAAATATGCAGGGACACCGCAGGCCTCCAACCCTCAGTCATGAAGCTCACCAGAGCTCTAGTCTGCTGAGCAGAGGAGAGAGAAGGGGTGAGAAGCCCAGGGTGCATCTGTGTCTCCCCTCTTGTCCAGCGCTGAGCCCGAGGTGAGAACCAGTGGACATTCAGTCATCAGGAAGGAACATGGTGGGAGCAATGGCCTGCTGCCAACACTGCTATTTACTAATTCCACAACCTTGGGCCAGTTCATGAAGTGTCTCCCTCTCGGGGTTGTTGTGGGGGGTTCGGCTGAGGAGATGACAGGGATCTGACACGTGACATGTTGCGCTGGCACTTGGTGGGCGCCCAGCACAGTCTCCCTCTATCTACGCAGATTGCTCAGGCCACCCCTTCCCCTGCCACACATTCTCTAATCCCTCCCATCAGAACCACTGAAAAATAAAACGTTTGGTTAGATTTCAGATGTAGCGGGATCCATAGAAAGAAAAAGGGAAAGCGTTCAGATAAATGGCCTTTCCAGGTAACCGGTTGACCTTGGTATTACAGACTTTCCTTCTCTTCTATCCGGTCATGGTCATGACGGTGGGGCAGGAATGTGGGCTCCCACAGCCATCACCTTGGGTGGCTCCACATGCGTTCTTATTCTAATCTTTCTTTACCTCAGGCCACATTTAAGGGAAGGCCTACTGGTGCCAAAGCTATTTGATGCCAGCTTATCCCTAGGCCTTCAAACCCACCTACTGAGACTCAAATCCACCCCACCTCCTCCTCTCGGGGGCAGCGTTCTTATTTTCCACTTGCCAAGGGAAAAAAGCGATTGCTCTCCTAGACCTCCAATGCTGGGTTTACTTATTCAAGTCGGCAGCTCCTTCTGTTAAGGGATTTGTGATGAGTTTTTCGGGAGCTGGGCCAGACTACTCAGTGAGAAAGACCACCCAGTCACAAAATCAAAGTATTCCTCCCTGAGCACCAGCCAGGATACCTGGAAGGGCCTCTCCCCAGCCCTGGACCCACTCCCTTGCCTTACCAGCACCCCAGTTAGGGCTGGGGCCAGCCTCCAACTTCCTCTCTTCATTTTGATTTATCAGTCTTTGTCCAATGAAGATTCCCTCTAGTCCTGAGTCAAGGTCCCATGCAGGCTACCTTGCTTTAAGGTAGGAGAAAGATGGAGGCAGGCCCAGAGCTACATGGGGAAGCAGCTAGAATAGCAGACCAGGGACTGAAGATGTGTGATGTCTAGCATTCCTGTATCTACAATAAAGCCCCCTTCAAATGGCCCAGCCATTCACCTGGTCTCAGTAAGGCAGGTGCTTCTGTTTCCATCCAATCACCTCTGGGTCAGAACATTAGAGACAGCAGCGCAGCATAGCTCTACCCACACCCCCCCCCCCAATCCCCAGACAAGGCAGTGGGGGAGAGTTGCTGGCGAGGGGTCCTCAAGAGGAAGAAGCCTCTCACAGGGAATGAAAGAACATCCCTCTTCATGGGGAGATTCTGCCGTTGCACGGTCCACACTCCCCCCACTCAATCCCCACTGCCGACCTGGGATCAGCTGGGTTCTACTGTGTTAAGGAACCTGTCACTGGAGAAAGTAGGGCTCCTGGTGGTGGTCCTCCTATTCAGGATCTCAGCGACACAAAACCTTTAGAATGTCACATGGAAAACCACCTCCAGGCTCAATTCCAAAGCTTCCCAAGGAAAGCTGTATATCAACAGCTTCATTCCCCACACCCTGCTCTGGAAGATTCCTAACCATTGCCAGATAGTATGTCCACTTCTTTGACAAACAAAAACCACACCACAGCCAAAGATCTCTAACAGGCTGCATCCCTGAAGGCAACTTTCAAAACATTTTGGCCAGTGATGGTGTCAGTAGTGCCATAGGCAGTTGTGCAAGGGGCCCACTTCAAAGTAGCACCTGCCTCGATGCACAAGCTCTGATTTGTTTGTTTAAGAGCATTCATTTTACTACCTGTTGTCACACCTCCTGTAAAACAGAGGCCCATTGAATTCCTGGAGTTCTTGAGTGAATGGAGACTCAGAAACACAGCCCCTGATGAGTGAGCTCCTGGTTATTAACCAGGAGCTTCTCAGAGTCTCTGTAAATGCACTCTTGGTTCTATAGGAGGCTCCAGTGATTCTGGTGCTTTCCTGCTGTCAGAGCTAATGAACACTTCCTGGCATGACCCAGGTGTTCTAAAATCCACATGTGGCCTTGTTCCTATCCTAGAAGCTAATCTTTAAAGTTCTAGAAGACGCTAGTGGAGAAAAAGCATGTAAACCCGGATTAAGATTCTGTCCCTACCACTCACCTTGTATGACCTTGGAGAAGTCACCTCTCCCAGCCTCAGTCACCTCCTCCATAATACTACATATGATACTATGATATCATAGCATCAACCTTTGCAAGATGGTTGTAAAGAATATCAGACCCCAAAGGGTTAGGAGGGGAGGCTCTTTTGCCATCCAGCTAGGTGCTGGTTACGGGGAAGGGTGTTGTGCTGTGATGCAGACATTGTATTTGAATTCCCTGACCCAGTGTCTGGTACACAGTGGGTGGCCATAGTTATGAGCTTTTCCTTCTTCTGTAAAGCAGCCTGAATGGTCAGCTGGGGCCCTCTCCATGCAAGAGACATGACCTATCCTTTCTGACCCTGCTTCCTCCCAGTTTGTGATTCCCATAGGGCCATTCTACACTCAAGGGTATTTTTCAAAGGAAACATCCCATAAAAATTAACCATGTCCAGACCTGTGAATTAGTCCTCATAAACAAACCAGACTCAGACCTCTGGCAGCCTCCACTGACTTTCTTTCTCTCAGACTCTCTACCTCCCACTTTCCAGCATGTTCTCTCAGAGAACTGAATGAATTGTGCCTTTCTATCTCCCAGGGCCCCCTCCGTCTCAGAATCCTCCCCTGGCCCCCGGTGGAGAGCTGGATGCACTGTATGGCAAAGGTAAGTCCCTCCAGGAGGACCATGCATGGTCTCTCCCTGAAGGCAGAGAAGGGCCTCTGAAGGGGAGCAAGAAGGAGGCCCCTGTGAGCCCCAAGTCTCAGGAATCAATCATCAGGGAAGGAAATGGATGGCTTCTGGGGAGAGCTGGAGGGCCAGTGCCATGAAGCTGGTGGAGGGGCAGGGAGGTAGGAGGGAAGCCCGACCTCCGAAGGGAGGGCATAGAGAGGTTAGACCACCGGTTGGCAAACTCTGGCCCATGGGCCAAATCTCGTTCACCGTGAAGCTTTGTATTTGTAAAGAACATTGTATATGTTTTGTGTATGGCTTCTTTCACACTACAGAGCTGAGTGGTGGCAACAGAGACTGTATGGCCTGCAGAGCCTAAAATATTGACTCTTCTAAATGGTAAAAGTTTGCCAACCTCTAGTTTAAACAATGTTGGGGCTGGTGAAGCTGCTAGAATCTGCTGTGGGAGCAGGCACCTTCTGCCAAGATGCTTATCCCACATTAATGACTGCCACCCACTCCCAGCTACCTCCAAGACAGAGCCCCAGACTGGCTTCCCTCCATAGGTTCTTCAGGACACTGGGGTCTTGAGGTGGGAGAGTGGGTGGGTCCTAATCAAGCCTCTTCCTTCTTTCAGTTCATTGGCAGAATGAGAATGAAGAAGATGGTGATTACTCTGCAGTATACACAGCCCCACGGGAGACTAAAGGTGAGTATTCTTGGATGAAACTGAACATTTTTGCTAATGTAAAGGGAAAGTGTTAGGTGTGGAGTGAGGTATCACTACCACTACCATCAACATTGCCATTGTACCACGACTATAGTGATCATTATCACCTCTACCACTACCATAATTACCACCACCCCATCACTACCATGCCACAACCACCACCACCACCCTCACCACCATCACTACCATCACCATCACCATCATCACCACCGACACCACCACTACCATCATCATCACCGTCACCACCACCACTACCACCTCTACCACCACCATCAGCACCATCACCACCACCATCATCACCACCATCACCACCATCACCACCATCACCACCACCATCATCATCACCACCACCACCACCATCACCACCATCACCACCATCACCACCACCATGACAACCAGCACCACAATTACCACCACCACCATCACCACGAAAAAACACTATGTTGTCCACCATAATGACTATCTTCAACATCATCTCCACCATACCACCACTGTTGCTACCCTAACTAGGGAGTTTTTCTGACTTTTTCTTAGCACTGTGGAGGAACAAAGAAAAGAGAGAGAGAACGACACAGCTTGCCTTTGTCTCAGAGTATAAGCCTCAACAGGACAGTCCCAACTCTTAGAGGAGCCAAGACCATGAGCTCCAGCCACAAACACCAGAATTAGATGACAGGGCCAGGGAAAGCAACGTGGCATCATGGGAAGAATATGGGTTTCTGAGTCAGTCAGATCTGAGTTCAAAACTGGACTCTGTACTCACTGTGCAACTGGGCAAGGCAAGACCATTATAAATTCCTAGGAATGGAACCTAGGTTCTCAACACCTTAAAGATTATCTGCCGTGTCATAGACATTCAAAAACAGGAAGCTTTTAGTTTTTGTTTTGCGGATGTTTCTATTCCTGGTCTGTAAAATGGGTGTGAAGCAGCCTGGGGCTCCTGCTCCTTCCCACGAAGGGAACTTAGGGAAAGTGGACAGACAAGGAGTCTCTTGGGCTCAGGGGCAGTTTCCCCAGGACCCAAGCATGGCCAGGTAGATGGGAAGGCACAGGTAGGCACAGGTCATTTCAGAGGAGAGTTCAAAGGGAACTTGAACATGAGAAAGAAGAAAAAGAAGCCAATGTCCGAATATAGTTTTCATAAGGAAATGGGGCTGTTTTCATTGTAGCAGGGAAACAAGGTGAAGGCATGATTCAGGGAGGGGTGGCTTACTCCCAGCTCATGGTAGGCTTTCCCTGATGGGAGGGTGAGGAGTCCTGAAATCCAAAGTCAGGAAAGGCCATTGTATTCCAAGAGTCACAGGAAGGGGGTGCTGGATCTTTTATCGTTGCAAGAATGCTTCACGTTCACAAAGATTTGATATTTGTCTACAGCTCCCCTTCTTACAGACATGACCGTAGGGAGTATTAGCCACGCTGAGCCGCCGTTTTCTCCCCTTAATTTGAGAAGGAATCAATCGGCTCTACTTTGCAGGATTAGTGTGAGATGAATATAATAAATATAATCCTCACACTTGAAGGATTGCCTGGTGCATGGTGACTGTCTAATGCAGTAGATGCTTTAAAGGCATCTTTGATACGCTCATGTCTCTTTCTTCTCATTATAATCCCTGTGACCACCACCTCCCTTCTCTCTGGCTAGGGAAGCTAAGGTCCCAGGGCTGAGTGACTGGCCTGCAGTTAGGCTGTGGTTGAGCTGGGAAGACCCAGACCTCCTGATTCTTGGGCCCCCCTGTATTTGGATGAAGGATGAGGGGTCCCCAGAGGTGTAAGGGGGTACAGCGCTCCCTGGGCTGGTCCGTGCTCTGTAAGAGAAGACAACATGGAGGAGGCGGGCTGCAGGTGCACGGGTGAGCCAGATACCCTAACCCGAGTGTTTCTCTCTCCCCTGCAGCCCGGCCTGCTGCCTCAGCCTCGGGAACTCAGGTGAGTTGGACCCCCTGCCCTCCCCCCACCCTCTATGTTCCATCTGCCTCCTGATCCTGACCCGCGTCTCCCATAGGACACTTCTGTCATCTACACGGAGGTGAAACACTCGCGGCTTGGTGAGCTTCCAGCCAGGAAGCCGAATCCGAGAAGCAGGGCCCACAGAGTTCTCCCTGGTCACTTCGAAGAGGTCCTCCTCTACTGATGGGATTCTCCCCAACACCACCCACCCATGGCCCCCAGTGATACCCAGGAGGCCAGCGGGAACCCCAGCCCCTTCTGCAGATCCCCAGTCCCTGAGCCTGGCAGCAAGGGAGCCCTGCGTCCTGGCCAGGGTCCCCAAGAGATGCGAGGAGCACCTAAATGATCTCTGAGCAGAACAGGCAGCATGGGGGCATGGACATCGGCACTGACGGGTGACGAGGGGACTGGACATGGGAGCCCCAGAGGTTTTCTTTCTCATGAGTGGAAGGATTGGAATCCACATGCAACCTGTTTCTGTTCACAGCCCGTCCAGGCTCCCACGTTTCCAAAGTTTATGGAACTGAGGCTTGCCCTGAATCCCCATGTGCGGAGCACAGCAGAAAACTCAGTTACCCCTCATGTTCACAAAGATGCATGCTTGTAGAACGTGTTTGTTAATAGAAGCCTATCAATGTCATTCACCAATACCAGTTGCTTGTAGTGCCCGATGGTTTGGTTTGGTCTGGTTTGTGGAGTCCACACCCCTTGATGCTGAGAGTTCTGTACTAGTAACTAGGAGGATTCGTTATCTCTGCTCTTCCTCCGAGCCCCAGTTCCTGCCAGGCCCCTGCTCCCCGATCACAGAATGAGGTCCCAGCTGGACTTCACCCACCACACCCGCCTCTCCTGGGAAGAGGTCCACGTTCTCAGGGAGCTCCGGCCAGGGCACCCAGAGCTGGACACAGTCAGGGTCCAGTCTTGAGCTTAATGGAAACGTAGCCACTCAGAGGCACCCCCAGATCTGCTGAATCTCAGTCTGCATTTAAATAAGATCTCTAGGCGACTCCTATGCACATGAAAGTCTAGAAGGCCTGGTCTGCCTCCAAGCAAACTTTATGGGAATACCTGTCCACTCGCCTTCTGGAGTGTCACTGGATAAAACAAGAGGGCCCAGAGCACTACTAGGTCAATCTGTGTTAGCATTTCTCACTTCCCTATGGCTTCTCTTCCTTCTCTTCCCCCACCTGACCTTCCTCTTCCCCAGCCTCTTCCTCCTCCTCCCCATGTCACTCATCGCTGGTCCAATCTGCATCCAGAGTACACCGGGGCCCCACTCCCTCGCTTCTTGTCTGCCAGGCCAAGAAGCACATGTCAGGTCATCTAGAAGCACAGGGTCCTCGCTGGTCAATCAGGAAGTACCCGTAGAAGCCAAGCCTTGCCATGCCCCCTATAAACGGGCTATGCCCCTTGTAAAGAGTCCAGTCAAAGACAGGACAGCTCATGAAGGAGACACTGATGCCGGGGACCCAGAAGGAGCTGGCCTGCTCCTTCCCACGGACCGCCCCCTCCCTGGGAATTCAGGCCTCTTGCTCTCTGCCCTACACCAGCGATGCTGGCCCGGTGTTTACCAGGACGGGATGCTTGGAACAATGAAAAGCAAGAACCTGGACACTTTTGTAGCAATCTGACAGAGTAATTCTGTTTGTTTAATATAGTCAGAAAAAATAGGGCTTATATTTTGCATGTTTCTTTTTATTTCTTTTTTATTTAATAATGTTTTTAATGTTTTATTTATTTCTGAGAGAGACAGACAGCGTGAGCAGGGGAGGGTCAGAGAGAGAGGGAGATACAGAATCGGAAACAGGTTCCAGGCTCTGAGCTGTCAGCACAGAGCCCGACACGGGGCTCGAACCCACGAACTGTGAGATCATGACCTGAGCCAAAGTCGGATGCTTAACCGACTGAGCCACCCAGGTGCCCCACTTTTTATTTCTTTTTATAGTAAGTGGCTTTTAGTGTATCCTACAAAAGTATAGGCCCGCAATGGATTGGAAAATAAAGAAAAACAGTTCCTTTGACCCAGATGGGTGAAAAGTCCCAATCTACACACACACACACACACACACACACACACACACACACACACAGACTCAGTCCCACACACATGGCCTGGCCTCCAGGACACTTTGCTCCTCCCCCAGAATCCCTCCCCACCCCACTTATATTGGCACAGCTGAAAAAATTATTCCCCTTAGTTTAGAAAAGAACAGGCCAGGATTTTTAAAAATGAACAATTACTCAGAAAATTGTAGACTGGGACACTTGGGTGGCTCAGTCAGTTAAGCGTCTGACTTCGGCTCAGGTCATGATCTCACGGTCCGTGGGTTCGAACCCCATGTCGGGCTCTGTGCTGACAGCTTGGAGCCTGGAGCCTGCTTCAGATTCTGTGTCTCCCTGTCTCTCTCTGCCTCTCCCCCGCTCACACTCTGTCTCTCTCTCTCTCTCAAAAATAAATAAACATTAAAAATTAAAAAAAAGAGAATTGTAGACAAAGAAAATCCCCCAAAAGAACATAGAGAACACAGGGGCACCTGGGGGCTCAGTCCATTAAGTGTCCAATCTTTGGTTTCCATTCAGATCATGATCTCACTCTTTGTAAGTTCAAGCCCCGCATTGAGCTCTGCGCTGACAGTGTGGAGCCTGCTTGGGATTCTCTCTCTCTCCCTCTCTCTCTGCCCCTCCTGTATTCTCTCTCTCTCTCTCTCTCTCTCTCTCTCTCTCACACACACACACACACACACACACACACACACACATACACACACACACTAAATAAATACAGTTTAAAAAAACCCGTAGAGAAAGCAGAACCTTCAGAAGGGACCCCAGACTCAGGCTGGCTTGCCTGATAGCAGGTGGCCCCAGGGCTCACTGCCAGTGCTGGGGGCAGGAGCCTGCTGCTGGCCCTGGAGAGTGCTGGTGGCAAGGAGAATGGCTCCGTCACGGGTCTCTGGGGACAGACCCTGCAGACACCAAGGAAGGCCGCACATCCAGCCCCATGCGCCACTGCCCGCAAGGCTCTGTGCGGGAAAACGCCATTTTCCTCTCAAAGAGCTAAATGCAAACATACCTCCAGCAGCAGTGAGTTTGTCTGCCTGCTTTAGGGACAGGGGCTCTGTGGGGCTACATCACCTGCTCAGTAAGCAAGAGAAACCACCTGCTGCCGGGGGGTGGGGGTGGGGGGGAGGACTCCTGGCCTTGGCCTGGCCAGGTTGAGTGTGGAGGCAGCCACCGTCCCTTTGGGGAGACTGAGGGAGGATGGGGCCTCGCAGCTGCCTCTGCTGGCCCCTTTGGGTCTGACCGTCCACTGGACAGCTTCACCGTGGGGGCCTTCAGACACCGGGCCCAGCTTTGTGCGTGGCTAAATGCTTTAGATGCAAATAACTAAACTGGAGCATGGCAGGTTGCAGGTATTGGGGTTTCTTTCAATTATAGGTTTATTTTCTATTTGGCTAGAAAATAAGGTCTTGGACAATTCTACCAAAACGAGCATCTGCTAAACAGCCCTGCAGGGGGCGCCTGGGTGGCTCAGTCGGCTGAGCATCAGACTTTAGCACAAGTCATGATCTAGCAGGTCCTGAGTTCGAGCCCCGCATGGGGCTGTGTGCTGACAGCTCGGAGCCTGGAGCCTGCTTTGGATTCTGTGTCTCCCTTTCTCTCTCTCTGCCCCTCCCCCAATTGCAGATTGCCAGTGGGTGGTGACTGGCCAAAGCACCATCCCCATCTGCCCCAGTCCTGCACTCGCAGGCCCCGCTGAGTGCTCTATGCACCTGCTCACCGCCGCAACCTGCACAGGCTGGGGATTCGCAGATGTTTGCTGAATGACTGAATGAGTGAATGAGATCCCAGCTCCTCCCTCGCTGCCCCCATGGAGCACAGTCCTGCCTGTGTCATGTGCGCAGCCCGCCCTCAGCTCTCTGGCAAAGTATGTTTTTGGCTCTAAAGCAAATCCTCCGAAGCCTTGGACCCTCCCCCCCAGTTCCTGTGGGCTGTTCCTTCTCTCCCACCTTCCATCTCGTGTTGCCTGCACCTTGCTCCCATGCATCAAAGATCAAAGACTCCTCTCCCTGCCCCTTGTCCCCAGCAAGCCCAGGACCAGGGCGAGGCAAGACAGGCACCATCCACATAAATATTAAAAGGGCAGCTCAGGGCTGTGCCCGCAGGTGTGAATGTGTCCTCTGGGGGGAGGTCAGGTGCACTGTTTCCACACATGCGAGCACGCTCCTGCTGGCCCAACTGGCCGGGGAGGGCGTGTGTGCATGGGCTGCCCTGCCCAGGGCAGCCTTTGGGGCCAGCCAGTGCCTGGTGGCCCAGGGTCAGCTGACCCATCATGCAGGCAGACGTCCACCCCACAGGGACCGAGGAGGTGAGCAAAGACACGAAGACGGGGCTTAGGTGGGGCCCTGCCTGGCCTCTCAGCCCCCACCCCACACCACCCCTCAGCAGGTAACATCTCTGCCCCCTGCCCCCACCCCAGCTCCCAAAAAGCCTGCTGAATGCCCCTCCTTGCTGCCTCCCTGCCTGCCTGCCCCCCTTTGTGGCTCTCTTCTACCTCTCCCCTCTTCTGGGTGACCCCATTCTGTGCCCAGGCCAGGTTGAGAATTAACGACAAGTGCGAAAGGGCAGGGCAGGTGCCTCCCCTGGATTCCACTGGCCCTGAACGGAGCACAGGCGGCCCATGTGGTCACTGGGGACACCTGCTCCCCTCCCCTGCCCGCAGTGGGGGTGGAGCTGAGGGCGAGGTGCAGAGGGAGCCACAGCCCGGAGCCCCAGCGACTCCCAGAAGGGCCCAGCTGCCAGCTGCTCTCTTAATTAAGGAATGTGGGAGTGGTGCCTTTGAACTCCCAGCCCAGTGACTCCAGCGCGCTGTCCCCGTGGCAGGGTAATTAGCGTGCTCTGAGGCGGTGATCGGCAGTGGGGCAGAGCCTGTCTCCGCAGACCCAACCCGGCCTGAGCTGCCCCTGTCCAGCTTTCTCCTGCAGCCACACAACCTGGAGTTCTTCCCTTTGGGGGGTGGAATGTCCACTGATGCTCCCCAACCCCCTCCTCACCCTCCCCCAGCCTCCCTGAAGTCCCCCTGTAGGTAAAGAGCAAGGGGGCAGGGGTGGGGAATGCAGGGAAGATCGAAGCTCAGTGCCTGCTTGGATGGACCACGCTGGTGAGGACGGAGTATGACCACCCACCGTCTGCACTGTGGGAATTCGGCGTCCCCACATCCCCACCACGGCCCCACTCCTGCACCTCACACCCTCCCCATCCCAGGCATGACCCCTGAGGACTGGCCCAGACTTGGAGGGCACTGTAGCTTGGGAAGCCTGTCCGTGGCCATCAACGGAGGGGCGGGGAGTAGGGGTGGGGGGCTTGGAAGGGGAGAAGTGTAGGGGTCTGACCCTGTCCTCGCCCAGCTTCCAGTCTGGGACCGGCAGAGGCGGCTGCTCACACCTGAACTCCCTTGATCAGCATTTACCTGCTCTCCTCTCTTCCCTGTCCAGCCACTTAGGAGCCACGGCTAAGATTCTTCCGAGTACTGACCATGCCCCAGACCCCATTCTCAATAAGCCCTTACATGTACTGCTCTTACCACGCCGACTGTAATCATCAGCTGATGTAGCCCATCTCCTCCTCCAAACTGCAGAGTCCTCGGGGGCAGGGCCATGCCTTTCATGTCTGTGCTCCCAGCCCCTGGCACGGAAGTAGATGCTCAATAAACACCTGATGAAGAAGGATGGAATTCGCAACGGGGTCATGAATGAGGCCCCTCCCCTGGCCTCTCTGCCCCAAAGCCAGGTGGCATCCGAGTTCTGGCCCAGCTCAGCCCTGTCCCTTCCTCTCTGCTTGGGGACTTCCTTCCTAGTCCAGCCAGGACTGTCCCAACGGCTGCTATCCAGGCCCCTTCCCTCTGCCAACCTGCCCCGCCTGCCGTCCTTCTACCAGCCAGCCGCCCTCAGCTCAGCAAGGGCCACATCCCCTCTCTCAGAGCCTCCCCTCGGCCCACCAGCGGCAGAAACTCCTGGGGCGCGTGCTGGGTACTCCTGATTCTGGGGCCCCTCCCAGCCCCACTCAACCAGAGTCCCCACGGCTTTGAGCCCAGCGAGGTTGAGAGCGCTGCCCCCAGAACAAAAACCTAATACCTAAGCCAATATGCAAGCAATCTGACCCTCAAACTCCACAGCAGCCCTGATTGGCTCCTCCCTGCCCTCCTTCATCGTCCCAGGAGCCCACCTGGGGCTCCCCCTGCCTGGCCTCATCCACTCGGCTCTCCTTTTCCAGCCTCTGGCTCGTCCCTTACCTGTGTCTACCCCAATCATGCCTATCTTCAAGGTGCGGCTCGAAGCCCACCTTCTAGGAAAGTGTCCCCTGCCCACAACCACAGATGCCTCCTCCCCACCACACCCTCTGCACTGAGAAGCCTGTGCTGCCCATTGCACAGAGCCGTGCCCGCATGCAGGGGACCTTCGTCCTGGGCGTACCCTGTTTCTGCACTCAGAGGGCAGGAGGCCTACCCCAGAACCTCCTGATGTCCCAGCACCATGGCTGCCTTGCTCCTGGTCGGGTCCCAAGCAGAGGACAGGAGTTCTGCTGGACCGGACGCCACAAGTCATGTTTGGGACTCGGGAATTCCCCTCATCTTCCCGAAAAGCCTCCCCAGATCAAGAAGCCGCACAACTGGAAGTGAGAAGAGACCCAGGGGGAGGAGAGGAAGCTCTGGCAAAGTGGCCCACGCTCCTGAGGATGGGGCTCCCGTCCCGGCTCGCACTCATGACCTCTGCAAGGGACTAACCTCGCTCTGGGTTCAAACGGCCCCACCCCTAGCAGGCAGCAATGAGACCCTCATGGAGAAGGGTTGTGACCATGTGCAGAATTTATGCACTCCTTTCCAAGTGATTATTAAATGCCCATAGTGTGCCAAGCACTGAGGGGAGTACGGGCATGAACAGGTGAAGACCTTGCCGGCAAAAGATGCGTGGAAACAAGAAAACCATTACAAGACAGCATGCTGAGGGCAATGACAGAGACGGGGCTGGCACTGGGCTCGGGGGAGGAGGTCCCTCACTCCGGCTGCTCAGGTGGAAGCCCACTGGCTACAGCATGCCCTGCCCAGAAGGGTGAGCCTGGTGCACAGGGGCTGGGGTGAGTGCTCCCAGGAGGAGCACTCCTAGCTTGGGATGGGGAGAGAGCAGGCTGAACCAGGGAGGCCACCTCGGACAAGTGTGCTGGAGTTGAACTTCAGAGAGTCTTGCACACCAAGCCGAGAGTTTTGTCTTTATTTTGAGGGCAGCAGGAGGTGCGGAAGAATTTTAGAGAAGTAGCAAAGGCAGTTGCAATCTGGAAGGCTCTCTGTGGCTGCAGCAGGAAGGGCAGCCACCCAGGGGGCCAGTGGGATGCAGGGAGGGCTGGCGGGTCCAGCAGGAAGATGTGGGCTTGTGTTGGGGCGCCTGCCCCTGGCAAAGGCATTGGCCAACCACAGGCACATGAAAGAGGCTGACTTACAAGAATCCAGTCCTGAGAAAGCCCAGCTAGGCCAGTGGCCAACTTCCACTTTCCTTCGGATATTTTCACTTTCGGGGCATCTCGTTCTGAGTCAAGATTCCTCCTTCTGGACATGGGACTTTCCAGAAGGACCACAGCTCCTTCTGGATATCCACTTGACCGAGGATGTTCTGGATTTCGGTTGTTGAAAGAGCGTGCTGGCCTCTCTGGAGAAGAATGGCCATGTGGTCCCTGTGGAGTCTGCTTCTCTGGGAAGGTAAGTGGGGCAGGTGCGTGGCCAGGGCCCCTCGCCAGCCTTCTGGGAAGGGACCTCATCCCAAGCAAGGACCCAGGGGCTGAGGAGGTCCAGGGAAGGCGGAAGCAAGTCCTCAGGCAACCTTGAAAGCTGGACAGAGCCAGAGAGATGCAGGGTCCTGGGTGGAAGGTGCTGGCAGGCTGCTCTCACAACATCCATGCCCATGAGACATGTCCTGTGGTCCAGGGCAGTTAAAACTTGGGCTGGTGGCTCAGTGGTTTGGGCAGAGACTATGGTGAAAAGGGTGAGGGAATTCTCGTACAGTCTGGGAAGAAGGTAGGCAGGGCAGAGGAGACTCTTAGGAAGAAGCACATCTTTCCATCGGCCTGTGGGAAACCTGCAGGTCTGTGTCAGGGAGGTGGACATCGGGGAGGGGTGGGAGGTGAGAACAGGTGAGACCTGGCATGGCGAGGCAGGGTGTGCTGTGGGAAGGGCGATCCCCCATCCTGTCTGCCACCCGACTTCCCTCCGTGGTTAGCAAGTGGCCCTCGGGACAGGGGTCGGCACTGCAAGGTCGGCGATGGGTGGGAGGGGGCAGGAGTCGGGCTGTGGCAAAGGCTAAGGCATCCAGGGTTCCCACCAGGGACTCAGAAGGACTTGGGGATGACCTCGTCCTGGGTCCCCTGCATGGGGTCCTGGCCTGGAGGGCTCCAAAGGCCCTGAATATACTAACATGTGCAGGGAACCTCTCAAAAAAGAAAAAAAAGGAATCTGTGTGGTTCACAAATCCTTCAAATCCTTGGACATGGAAGGCAAAAACTAAGTTGTCTGAAGGCCCCTTAATGGCAAGCCAGATGAGCACCGCGGATTGGGTGCACCCCCTTGTTTGGGGGAAGGGCGATGGGAGCCTGGGGACGAGGGTGACCCGCTGAAGCCATACCGTTCACTGGTAGCAGGGTTGGGGCAAGACAGCCTCCCAGGGGCTTGACTGGCCACCAGCGCCCATCAGGACGCCTGGCACGTGGTTTGGGGTGCCGCTCCGCATTAGCGCTGCCTTCTCTGTGGCTTAGGGCTAGAGAGGGCGGCGAGGTGGGCAAGGGGCTGGCTGAGCGACCCCCCAGGGAACACAACCCCGCAAGCAGAAGCCGGGTGCCCGGGGAAGGTTCTGTCCGTGCCGCGCTGCGCTCTGCACCCTGGGGCCCCTGCACCGGGCGCCAGGTGCGTCCTCAGTGAATTGTCATCCCCCCAGTACCGTGAGCTGAGCTTCTCCCATGTGCGCCTGAACACAGGTGGGCAGGGCTACGGGGAGGACCCGAGGAACTCGCTGTCTTGTGGCAGCCCCTGAGTCACCCACGGGCAGTCACAGCAGAGGAGCAAGGCAGGTGCCCCAGGGTGCCGGCGCACAGAGAAACAGGGCGGATATTGCCTTGACCAGAGGAGAGATGAGGGGAGGCAGAGGGTCTGGATGAGCAGTGAGCGGCTGGCGGAGGGGTCAGGGGCACTCCCCCCAGAGGTGTCACCTAACCCCAGCATCTCAGCCCTGCCCAGCCTGCTCCTCCGTCCACCAGCTCCGCGCCCAGTGGGTCCCTGGCCTCCGTAACTCCTTCTCCTTCCCTCCTCGACCACGACTAGGATCCATCCTCACTGACTGCACACCTGAATCCCTCTCCGCCCCTCCCATTTGTCCCCCCCGCACCCCCCTCACCCTCCCCTCCGCAGCAGGAGTTCACTCTCTGCAGCGCCTGCCCTGAAGCTTCCGGCACATTCCCTGCGCTCCCGCTGGCATGGTCTTTCTAACCAGCATCTCATCCTGTTACTCTCTTCCTTCAACCCTGCGCAAGGCCACCCACGGCTCTAAAGATAAAACCCAGACGCTGCTTTCAGGCTGCCACAGCTCCTGCCGGCTCTGCAGTAGGTTGCTGACTCCCCTGCAGAGAACTAGTTTCAGTTCTCTTGCACCCTGCCCTCCGGCCCTCCTGCTCGCCTGCTCGCGGGCCTTTGTGCCCTCCGCCATCCTGCCCTCCACCTGAGAGACACTTCCCCACCCCGGGCTCCCGACAGTCTTCCACCAGGCCTGGCTCACCCCCATTCTGCCTTCTGGCCTCAGCTTAAGCATTTCTTCTCTGAGCCCCTCAAGACCATCATCCTACCTCGGTTCTTCCGGAGCGCTCCTTTCTCCCCAGCATGGGGCTTAATATATTCTAAGCATTTGCTTAGAGTCTGACTTCCTCTGTGAGCGTAAGGGCTTCTCTCCCTTCTGGTTTTATTCCCAGTCCCTGGCTCGGCGCACCTGCTCAGCGTGGGTGGAGGGAGCGTGGCCCTAATGTGCTTCACAGCAGCTTAGCAGGGTGCATGAGGAGCAGAGGGGGAGCAGGGGTGAGGAGCCTGGGGCGGGCCCACGGACAGCGCTCTGTTCTTTCAGCTGTCCTTCCCGCCGTAGTCCGTGGGGCCCAAGTGCACGGCCAGGTGGGGGGCTCGGTGCTGCTGCTGGCCAAGCGCCCCCCCGGCTTCCAAGTCCGAGAGGCCATCTGGAGATCTCTCTGGCCTTCGGAGGAGCTCGTGGCCACATTCTTCCGGGGCTCCCAGGAGACGCTGTACCACTCGCGCTTCCTGGGCCGAGCCCAGCTTCACAGCAACCTCAGCCTGGAGCTCCAGTCCCTGGAGCCGGGAGACAGCGGCAACTTCTCCGTGCTGTTGGTGGACACGGGAGGCCGGACCTGGACCCAGATGCTGCAGCTCAAGGTGTACGGTGAGTGTGCCTGACCCCGGAAAGGCATCCCGGGTCCTGGGAGCGGGGGAGAACAGGGTTCCAGAGATCTCTGGCCTCTGACCTCACGGCCGACTCAGGGCACAGTGGTCCCCACGGCACAGCTCAGAAAGTCCCTCAGGTGAGCTCCCGTCTGGGGCAGCCTGGCTTTGCCACCCCACAGTCCTTGCCTGAACTCTAGCATGGCCTTTTCTTGGCTCAGTGGCCTTGGGCACGATGCTAACTGAGCCTCCCTAGTGTTCACCTTTCTCACTTACAAAATGGGCATCGGAAGTGATATTACACGAGTTGCCCGCAAAGACGAAACACACGGTGTTTGGGAAAGCGTCTGATACGGCGGTCGGCCAGCACTTCAAAATTCTAAGATCAGAATGTGTCATTATTTGACAAACTGCTGACAAGGAAAAACGGCATTGCCAATCAAACCATGATGCGATGTTTTTTATTATAATTAAAGTATGGAATTTTTATTTTATATTGCTTTAGAGAGTTCTTTTAGATGTATTTAGAGATTTTTATGTATAACATTCACAGGTCTTCTCAGTTATTTGTTGTTGCAAAGCAAACCATCCCCAAACCTACTGGCTGAAAACAACAGTTTTAATTTCTTATGTTCTGCGAGTGGGAGCACTCAACTGGGTGGGCCTCCTGCTCCCCAAGGTTTGCCAAGGTCATTCATGCACCTGCATTCGGCACCTCAGCTGGGGCGACTGACTTCACTGGGGACTAGATGGACGCTTCTTTCAGCAACTTCATCTCTATTCCCTCTACCTCCTCCACCATCACCTCCACCACGTCCAACATTGCCTCCACCATCATTTCCACCTCCTCCAATCATGTCCACCACTATCATGTCCACCACCACCTCCTCTACCTCCTCCAAGATCCCCACCTCCACCATCACCTGTACCATCTCCACCATCACCTCCACTACCTCCACCACCTCCACCTTCTCCACCATCACCTCCTCCACCACCATCACCTGTACCGTCTCCACCATCACCTCCACCACCTCCACCATCACCTCCTCCACCACCATCACCTGTACCATCTCCACCATCACCTCCACCACCTCCACCATCACCTGTACCATCTCCACCATTACCTCCACCACCTCTACCTTCTCCACCATCACCTCCTCCACCACCATCACCTGTACCATCTCCACCACCACCTCCACCACCTCCACCTTCTCCACCGTCACCTCCTCCACCACCATCACCTGTACCGTCTCCACCATCACCTCCACCACCTCCACCATCACCTCCACCATCTCCACCATTACCTCCACCACCTCTACCTTCTCCACCATCACCTCCTCCACCACCATCACCTGTACCATCTCCACCATCACCTCCACCACCTCCACCATCACCTGTACCATCTCCACCATTACCTCCACCACCTCTACCTTCTCCACCATCACCTCCTCCACCACCATCACCTGTACCATCTCCACCATCACCTCCACCACCTCCACCACGTCCAACATTGCCTCCACCATCATTTCCACCTCCTCCAATCATGTCCACCACTATCATGTCCACCACCACCTCCTCTACCTCCTCCAAGATCCCCACCTCCACCATCACCTGTACCATCTCCACCATCACCTCCACTACCTCCACCACCTCCACCTTCTCCACCATCACCTCCTCCACCACCATCTCCTCTACCATCACCTCGACTACCTCCACCACTACCACCTCCTACATCTACACCTCCTACAACTCCACTTCCACCTTCTCCACCATCACCTCCTCCACCACCATCACCTCCTCCACCATCACCTCCACCACCACCATCACCTCTACTGCCTCCACCTTCTCCACTTCCACCACCTCTGCCTCTTCCTCAATCACCTCCTCCACAATCACCTCCACCATATCACCTCCTCCACCATTACCTCTGCCACCTTCACTTTCTCCACTTTCAACAGAACTCCCCCCCATTATCTCTACTACAATCACCACCTCTACCATCACCGCCTCTATCATTGCCTCTATTGCCATCAGCACCTCTACTTCTGCATCCACTGCCCCCACCTCCACCATATTTCTGCTGATCAAGAAAAAAATGGCCTTTTAGCTCTCATTTATCTACCTAAGGCTTGGAAAAGGCATATGAGTTACCCCAAACCACTATTTCAGTAACATGTCAGCAATTTGGTAGAGTAGTAGGGAGAAAAAGGTCCAAATTTAAGACTGAAAAGCATGAGTGGCAGCTGGGAAGAAGAAGACAGTGAGGGAGAGAAAGGCAGCAGTAAACTGAGAAGGAGAGAGACCCCACACACAAACCAACCCAGAGACAGCTAGCTGGCTGTCCTTGGGTGAGCTGTCGGAGGTGCCAGTGTGCAGTTAGGTGTGTGTCCGGGATGCGCACAGCCCTGAACCAAGTTGCCCACCTTGGCAAGCAGAGCGCTGGATGGATTTCAGCAACCCCACCCCCACCTGCTATCCCCTTAGCCCAATTCCCTTGTGCAGTGAATAACCTCTACAACCATCCAGGCAGCCCCGGAGCCTCTTCCTATTCTGAGTCTCAGCTGCTGCACATGTGAAATGAGGACATTGAATGCGATAATACATGCAGCACCCACACCACTAAGCTCTAAATGCCTTGTTCTCAGCATCTGAATTACAGATTTTAAGGAAATTGCTGTTTTATTGCTTCCAAATACATAGCGTGATTAGAACTAATTGCACAAAACTGCCAAGCCGCCGTCCTTGGGAGCTGTGCTTTGACAATAGATAAGAATGATTTGAATTAGCAGATCAGTTACTAGAAATGTCAATGGGTGTTTCTACTGTGCCTGATAGTGTTTGGAAGCAGCTTGTCCTCTTAAGTGATGTAAATACCCACCACCCCCCCCCCGCAACACACACACACACACACACACACACACACACACGGTAATCTTTGTTTATACTATTAGTGTGCCCAGCAAATCTTTCTTTTTCCATCTCACAAATCCCACCAGATTGAGCTGGCATTAATGAGGTTTTACTCTGCTTGACTTTGGAATGCTGTCAGAGACTGAGTGCTCCTGTTGTCACTAGAATGCTCTCCCGCTGGCCCCCATTGCCACAGAGACCCAGGATTTACTCATCAAGCTATACAGGAAAAGGGAGCCACCGCCTAGGATGCCAAGACCCCAGTTTGTTCAATGGTCCAGGCGGCTACACACCTAGACAGCTAGGGTTATGAAGACAACAAAACAGTACTCCCCACCCCCCGCTCCCTGCACCCTTGTAATTATTTTCTTAATTACTCAATCACTTGTCAGTACCTGTCTTCTTCACCAAAATATAAGCTCTAATAGTCCAGGATTGTGTTTGTTTTCTTGCCTGACTTAATACATGCCTATCATCTCTCTGGTTGATATATCATGAAGAAAGCGCTATGACAAGGGACATGGACTTCTTGGAGGGGTCAGAGCCTGGACTATGAGGGAAGGCCTCCTAATCAGAGCAGGAAGCAATGTGTCCAAGCTGGGTTTTGAAGGATTGGTAGGAGTTTTCTAGGAGGAAGAGAGGAGAAAGGCACGGGAGCACAGGAGAGCCATGGGTGAGCAGGAGCGGTGTGGAAGAGTATGCCGTGCTGGGGAGGACTGGAAATTCATTAGGGTCAGTGAGTAAGACTGGCAGGAGGCTCCGACCAGAGAGGCTGGCATTGACTATTTCAGGAAGGGTCTTGAACACCAGACTAAGGAAGTCAGCTTCTGTCCTGCGGACAAGAGTGGCCTGGTCAGAGGTGACCTCTAGCCCTGCACGGATCCCAGAGCAGGCACTGTGTGCCCTTCCTGGCATGCCCCGCCCAGCATCACTGTAACCCATGCCCGCTCTACTGTTCTTGCCTAGATGCAGTGCGCAGACCCGTGGTACAAGTGTTCATCGCTGTATCAGGGGGTGCTCAGCCCCCCAAGACCTGTCAGGTGTTCCTGTCCTGCTGGGCCCCCAATGTCAGTGACATAACCTATAGCTGGCGACGGGAGGGGGCCACTGACTTTGGTATTGAGCCAAGTGGCCTCTTCACGGATGGACGGGTGCTGAAGGTTTCACTGGGGCCAGGAGACAAGAGCGTGGCCTATTCCTGCATCGTCTCCAACCCTGTCAGCTGGGACTTGGCCACCGTCACCCCTTGGGAGAGCTGCCATCATGAGGCAGGTATGCCAAGGGCCAGGGGTCAGTGGTTCAGGGGTTGTGAAGCATCAAGCCCCCCTCTGACGCTGCCCCCCCCCCATGTCCGGTCCCAGGAAAGTCCTCCTACAAAGATATGCTGCTGGTGGTGGTGCCCGTGTCCCTGCTCCTGACCCTGGCTGGTCTCCTCTCTGCCTGGCACCCCTGCTACTCAGGTAGGAGTCCTTCAGGTGCCAGATGGGTTTGGAAGAGGAGGATCTACTGGGAAGGAGGGTAAGGCTGGACCTCCTCCAGGAGACCAGGCTTCAGATGGTCTGTCTTCCTTACCTTTGTCACATCAGGTCCTGACTCTCATCGTATACCCTGGTCTCTGATCTCATTGATCAGTGTGAAGTTTCTTTTGCAATTCTTCAAAAGAACTCTTCCCCTGCACACCTCTCACACCTCTTCAAGCCTTTGTACCAGCCATCCCCTCTGTCTGGAAACACTTTCCATGGTTTCCCACCCAATCCCCCTTCTTCATGTGACTATCTCCTCCAAAATCTCCAAGGTGCACCTGCTCCAGGAAGCCTTCCTGACTTGCTCCCCCAGCCCGGACATGGTTGGTGTTCTTCCTTTAATCTGCACTGCTCACCCAGCGCTCACTGCACTTACTCTGCCACTGAGTTCTCAGCCCCTTAAAGGCCAAGGCTCACTTACCAACCGGCATCTAGCAATGGTTCCTGGAACAGCGCTCGCGTGGATAAAGTTTTGTTGAGTGCAAGTCTAAGTGAACGCCAACCCCGTCTTGCCCACCATTCCTAGGAAATGCTCCCTGAGAAAAGTACCTCTCTGGCTAGGAGATCATAAGTCCTCCTCCAGGAGAAGAGAAAGGGAGAAACTCAGAGGTGGGGCTGGGGTCTGAGCCATCCCTCCAGCTCAGCCTCTGCCTCAACACCAGGATGTCCTGCCCCTGACACAAACACCCCCATTAACCTGGGCTCCGTGGGGATGTCTACCCCCAGGCTGTCTGGAGTGGCTTCGGGCCAAGCCAAGATTCCAAACTAAGAGTCCAACGTCAGAGGGTAAACTTTCTGATCTCTTTGCCAGGAAAAAAGCAGGACATCTGTGCCAACAGAGGGGCTCCAGAGACAGAGAACCCGCTTGTATAGGTCCTGCAATGGAGGAAGATACAAACTGTTGCCTGGACCATCAGGAAGCACATGATGCTCTTGGACATTGCTGGTGTCTGACACGACCCTGGTCCTCCTTCCTCTGGTGGCGCTCCTGTCCCCGCTCCAGGAGCAGCCCGGGAAGCTCTGGCACTGGGAACCACCACACAGAAAACACTGGCACAACCTTCCACATCCCCTCCCCCTGCCCTGCTCCTTGCACATCCTGGCTCTGCTCAGGGCAAGATCACAGAGCATCCCCTCCTTCACCCTTGTCTATTTCTAGATCTTATGATAAGGCCTTGGTCATCAGGGAACATCAGGGTCTCAAACTACAGGGGCGGGGCTGGGGCCAGAGCTGGAAATGGGTGATCAGAGTTTTTCTGTTAGTTCAAATGTCTAATACCTTTTAGAGTCTGGGACCCTGATTGGATGCAACTCTTTGGTGCCAATTAGTTAATACTTGCATCGGTCCACTAGAGCCCCCGTAACAAGGTACCACAGAATTTGGGGCTTAAAGAATGGAAATTCGCTTTGTCAGAGTCTTGGAGGCTAAAAGCACAAGATCAAGGTGTAGCAGCTTTGGTTTCTTCTGAGGCCTCTCTTCTTGGCCTGCAGATGTCTTCCTTCGATCTGTGTCCTTCTGTGGCCTTTTCTCGACGTGTGCATGCATTCCTGGTGGCTCTCCTTTTTTGATAAGGACACCGGTCTTAATGGATTAGGGCCCATCCCAATGACCTCATTTAATTTTAATTATCTCTTTGAAGCCCTATTTGCAAATACAGTCATATTGTGAGATGTTGGGAGTTAGGACTTCAACAAATGGATTTTGATGAGATCTATTCAGTCCACATCAATAGTTCATCAACAACGATGGGAGGTTGGTGAGTGCCCTGGACGATCAATGTCCCTGTGGATCCTGGGGAATGTCCAGTGTCTTGTGGAGGGGAGATGCTCTGTAGGGATAATAGAGAGGAAGGAGGCCTTGAGGAAACGGGCAAGTTTTGAAGTATTTTCCCAGGGAAACTTCGATCACTCACTAGGTCAGTCCTGGGCAAGGATCTCCTGTCTTTCCCCCAGTTTCAGGACAGTTGCTTTACCTTCAACGAATGGTCAGCACAACTCTCTAGAGTCCATCCCCACTCCTCCATTCAACTTGTTCTGGAATTTCCCTGCCTGCTGGGTCTGCTCAGTGGTCCCAGCTGGTCACTGGGCTTCACCTGGTCCTTTCCTGCCCCAGCTTGTCTCCCCTCGCCTCCCTTCCCCATCCACCTATATGATGCCCATGGCCCCCCAACCTTGAAGCTTGTGTCGCTCCCACCTGCCACCTAGAGGCATTCACCGTGGTCACTGGTTTCTCTTGCAAAAGTGGCCTCTGTCCTTAAAAATGATGTGAAAGAGAAACCCCAGGATCTAGCAAGAAGCCATGGGAGTTGTGTGGGGAAAACACACACACAAACATACACACACACACACATGCGCGCACACCCTGTACCCCCCACCTTTCTTCCCTTCATCCCCAGGGCCCCACCTCAGATCGGAACAATTCTGGATGGGGGAGGGACCCACATGTCTCTCTTCATGAGTTAACTCTTAGTGACCTCATTTAATGGTGGCTCCGTGATGCGGTGCACCAGGGCCTTTTTAACTAGATTCATGCTGCTCAAATAAATTGATGTTCCTGTTCCCTGTGACACACTTGTCAACCAGTGGATCAATTAGCCCTCCTCCAAAAAACTCAAAGTACTTCCGAGACAACAATGTGCTAACTAGCACCGGGGCTGTCACACAGGACAGACATCGACTGAAGGTTCAGCAAGTGCTGGGTATGGTCTGAGGGACTGGAGAATCAGAAGCGAACAAAGCCCTTCCTTCATGGAGTTTATAGTCTAGAAATAAAAATAAGCAAGGAGGTGTGTGTCCTAGGTCGGTGGGGTCTAGTAAGAAGATAAAACAGTGGGGCTCCTGGTGGCTCAGTAGGTTAGGTATCTGACACTTGATTTCGTGGTTCAAGTCATGATCTTGCTGTTAGTGGGTTTGAGCTCTGAGTTGGACTCTGCTCTGGCAGCAAAGAGCCTACTTGGGATTCATTCTCTCTCTCTCTCTTTCTCTCTCTCTCTCTCTCTCTCTCTGCCACACACTCTCTCTCTTTCTCTCTCTCAAAATAAATAAACTTTTAATAAAAGAAGATAAAGCAGAGTAAAAGGCTAGAGAACAGGGTGCTGGGAGGAAGGACCCATCTCAGATGGGCTAGTGGAGGGCAAGTGGGGTCTGTGGGCAAAGAATAACCCAGAGACAGAAGGTACAAAGAAAGGCTCTGAAGTGGAGGCATGGTTAGTGTTTTCGAAGAAGAGAGTGGAGGCCAGGTGGCTGGGTGGAAATGGAGGCGGTACTGGGGGAGTGGGGAAGGGGAGGGTTGGAGTCATGGCCTGGGGCCCCAGCATGTGGGACCCTGTGATCTTCGGAACACACATCCCGGGTTAAGGTAGCCAAGAGCGCCCCCACCTGTCTGGGTGTCAGATTCCTCCCACAACAACCATTACACCATAATTTCAGGTAGGCTCTGTTTTTGCTTGTCTTTGTTTTCATTCCATTTTCCTTGAGCAAAGCCTTTGTACTGTCCTTCTATGCAAAGCACAGCAGCAAGAACAGCCAGGGAATAGGGGTCCCGTGACATGACGCCAGACAGAATGGAGAGGGGTGCGTGGCAAAAGAGAAGTGTGACAGAGACATGGTTTTTTGCATCAATGGGAAGAGGAACACCCAATTCCTCATTTTAAAATTTTTTGCAGGCTGCCTGTGGCTCAGTCAGTTAAGTGTCTGACTCTTGAATTTGGCTCAGGTCATGATCTCACGGTTGGTGAGTTTGAGCCCCGCGACTGGCGCTGCACTGACAGCTCAGAGCCTACTTGGGATTCTCTCTCTCCCTGTCTCTTTGCCCCTCTACCATTTGCTGTCTCTCAAAATAAATAAACTTAATTAAAATAATTACAAACCGCATCTCTGGTAAAGCTTCCTTCCATGTTTGTTAAGAAAGAGCAGTAGCACCTGTTCCATTAAGACTTGGTCAGTTACTGGTCTTCTGGGCAAGCACCATCTCCTTCCAGATTTGACTCCATGGCCCCCTGCAACTTATCTGCATGCAGCGTGAAGGAGGGCCTCCAGAGCTGCACGGCGTGGATGGGGGTGCCCGAGTGGCTCAGTCAGTTAAGCTCCCAACTTCCGCTCAGGTCACGATCTCACGGTTCATGAGTTGGAACCCTGCATCAGGCTCTGTGCTGACAGCTCGGAGTGTGGAGCCTGCTTTGGATTCTGTGTCTCCTTCTCTCTCTGCCCCTCCCCTGCTTGTGCTCTCTCTCTCTCTCCCTCTCTCTCTCTCTCAAAAATAAGTAAACAGTAAAAAAAATAAATAAATAAAAACAAAAAAGGTGACACAGAGCAACCATCTCAACCATCCCCAGATCCAGGAACGTTTCAGTGAGCGCCTCCCCTCGGGCTGTGCGCTGGAGGTCCCGTCTGGTGGGGGCGCAGCCTGAGCACATGGGTAAGGAATGGAGATACTCCCTCTGCACAACTAGCCAGTCCTGGGAGCTGCACTTCCGGGGAGCCATCGGAAAACTCAAGTGTCAAGAAGAGAATGACCCAAATCGCAGGAATTGTAGAAACTTTATCATACGAAAAATGATGAAGCAAACTGGTCATACTGAGCGCAGAGTAGAAGACTCAGAGTGTCCTCAAGTGCTCGAAGGGCTCTCCCGTAGGCAGGTTGTGCAGCTCAGGCCCCTGGACCACGTCCCTGAGAGGCAGATGGTGACTCACACGAGTAATAGGATCTCGAAGCTGGAAGGAAACTTTGTGGTTTCTCAGTTCAGGTTCTTCATTTCTCAGGTGGAAAGCTGAGGCCCAAAGAGATGGCTACTCCCTGGAATGACATAATTGGTCAGTGACAGAGTCAGAATTAGCTTGAGGTTATCTAATCAGCCCGTCCCCTCCTCTGCACCACACGGCCAGGGAGAAGCTCCCCGCCAAATGGAGAGCCCAATATGAAGTGGACTGTTTCAGCGATGGTGCCGATGCAGAACCCACCGCACAGCAGTATGATAGACTAGAGGCCATGCATGTCGGGTGGGAGGTCGCATCAGAGCAGGAATGACAGATACGCGGCACCTACCGCCTCCCTGCGGGACCGTGTCGGGCATGGATAATTACTATGACACACTGGTCCCACTAAGTCCGCAGGCAGCACAACACTCAAGTGACTCGGGCCAATTAACACAAGTTGGGAGCGAAGACAAAACCTGTTAGGCCTCCCTGCCCTACACAAGGTTCTTCCCACATCACAGAAGATTTATGAAGTCAGGGAAGAATGAGTAGACGGTGAAGTGAAGGAGGCTGATGAAAAGATTTAGCTCGTGTGTCAGAAACATGCCAGCTTCCCGCAAACCAGACTTCTCCCAGTCTCCAGCCTCCTTCCTCCATCCTTCTCTCAACGTGTTGCTCGGGGAATGTACCAGAAGTGAAAAGAAGGGAGCATCGATGGAAAGTAGGAATGCTATTGGCAGGAAAGCACAAAACGACAGGAAATCAGTCAAATAAGTCAATATGATGCATTTGGCCATTTAATAAATCATGTTCTTGGGGTGCCTGGGTGGCTCAGTCGTTTAAGCATCCTACTTCAGCTCGGGTCACGATCTCACGGTTCTTGGGTCTGTGCTGACAGCTCAGAGCCTGGAGCTTGTTTCGGATCCTGTGTCTCCCTCTGTCTCTGCCTCTCCCCCACTTGTACTTTGTCTCTTTCTCTCAAAAATAAATAAATATTTAAAAATTTTTTAAATAAATAAATCATGTTCTTTAGGGTATCTAACAATAATGTGAAAACCTGGCATCAGAGTTCTGTGGAGGCAAAGAACAGAAACCATCTCTGGTTTTAACTAAAGCAAAAGGAATTTTTCTAGAAAGCCCTAGGTAGCTCAGTGTCTTAGTTCAGGCTGCTGTAGAAGAATACCAGGGTCTAGGCGGCTTAGAAACAACAGAAATTTATTTCTCATGGTTCTGGAGGCTGGGAAGTCCAAGATCAAGGTGCTGGCTGATTCAGTGTCCCATGAGAGCCCGCCTCCTGGCTCATGGATGGATGGCCATCTTCCCACCATGCCCTCACATGGCAGAAGGAGCGAGGGAGCTCTTTGGGGTCCCTTTATAAAGGCACAAATTCCCTTCACAAGAGCTCGATCCTCAGGTCTCTTCTGAAAGCTCTCACCTCCGAATATCACCACATTGGGAATTCGATTTCAGCCCATGAATTCGGGGGGGGGGGGGGGGNAGGGGTTCATCCTCATGGCCTAATCATCTCCCAAAAGCCCTACCCCTAAACACTACCACATTGGGCATTAGGATTTAAACATATGAATTTGGAAAGGACACAAACATTCAGTCTATAGCACTCAGAGAACCAAAGAAAACACTGACAAACCAGGCCTCAGAAAGGTCAAAGCCAGGTGGCCTCGGGGACACAGGCATCGGCATAGCATCCTTGGGACCACCATCAAATAAATCTGCTCTGTTTCTGTTCCTGAATGGCTCACTGAAGATTGAAATTCCCATCAACAAAACCAAGCTCGGTCGGCCCAGCTGGGTCAAGGATCCTCCCTCTGGGGAATGGAAAAGAGTCACAGGACATCTTGTCAGAAGGGGTATCAGTTTAACAAAATAAAGGACAAGGAAAAGTTTGAACTGGGATCAGTAGGAAAGGCAACGCGGCTGTCTGTCCCTCCAGAATGCACCAACTGCTCACCTGCTGGCCCCCTCTTGCACCAGCACCAGCCGGGATGCAGAGGAGGCCGAAGAGAGGCATCGCGATCCCTGCCCTCCAGGAGCCCGCAGACTGGCGGGGACCTGGTGGGGAAGCAACGTGTCAACATTCCATGCCCCTGAGTAAACCATAATGCAACCCCCAGTGTGTGCACAAAGGCATCTATCTCCTGGCTCCTGAGACCTCGGTCCCCAAGGAGGGCAGTCAGGTCCCCAAAGAAAATGATGAAAAGGACAGAGTCTCTGGCTGGGAGTGGAGCTTCCATCGGGAGAAATTATGCACAGGGGTTTCCTGGGGTAGGTCTTCCCAGAGAGCACCCCAGGGCCGGCAGGCTGTCCTGAGGGTCCCCTCCCTCCAGGGGACAGCAGTCAGGAGGAGATGGAGAGCTCTCACTTATGACTCACCCGAGAGGGACCAGCTAGAGCCGCAGCCAAGTCCAGGCAGCGGTCGCTGGAGAGTTTGGTCTCCTGGGGTTGTGTCCAGCAAGGACTGTACGGTAGGAGGTCTGTCTGTCCGTTCCCTGTGCCGCGATCACTGATAGCATCACCCTTCCGCGAGCTTGCTGTGATGCTCTTGCACAGGCAAGGGTCTGTCCACCCGGAGCTCCCCCTTACTCTTCTAGAACACACTCCAGGAATCCAGGATCCTGGAGTTCCCTGTCCACATGGGAATCTGGGCCTTGTACAAACCATTTCCTGCATTTGCCCTCCCAAAGATGGGCCGAAGTTCCTGAATGTGCACCCCTACGTCCTAGAGTAGCCGAGAAGCAGCTCTGAGGGTCAGTGCGGAGCTCGGACACGGGGCCAGGGCGCCTCACAGGTGGGCAAACCCTTCACAGCGCTGGACGGAGTTGTAGGTGAGAGGAGGAGAGGGTCTGCCCCCAGTCTCGGGGGCCAGTTCTTCCTAGGAAACGAAGCTCGGCTATGCAACCCCAAGAAGCCAAGATTTCTGAATCCAGATCTGGCTTCCGGATCATTTTGAAGGTGTATTTGTCAAAGTAGGAGGAGGGCAGGGTATCTTTTATGTAACGAAGTGTTAGCTTGAGTTAGCATTGCAGGTGTCAAGGGCTTGCCTGACTACGGACACTTCCCCCCGTGGATTTATGCCTATCATGATTCACACCCACCTCTTGAACCTGAGACCTCCCCCCATGACATGCCCCACAGGCTGTCACTGCAGCTCCAGAAGAACACAGGAGAGGGGCCTGGATCTGACCGGACGATGGCCCCTGGTTTCCTGGAGGACTGAGCAGGCTGTCCCCAGCAGTCACCATGCAGCACATCTGTAATGAGCTGGTAGCACCCGGGGAACAGAGCTGTGAGCCAGACAGCTGGGGCCCTGCACCCAGGAAGCTTGCAGTCTAGTCTAGAGACAGACACACAATAAACAAATACACATAACCTTTAATTAAAACTGTGTTAGGCTCTTTGCAACTACGTGGATGGAACTACAGTGTATTACGCTCATCAAACTTAGTCTGAGAAAGGCAAATGTCATATGACTTCACTCATATGTGGAATTTAAGATACAAAACAGATGAACCTAAGGGAAGGGAAGCAAAAATAATATAAAAACAGGGAGGGGGACAAAACATAAAAGACTCTTAAAAACGGAGAACCGAGGGTTGCTGGAGGGGTTGCGGGGGGGGGAGGGGGGTGGGCTAAATGGGCGAGGGGCAGGAAGAAGGACACTGGTTGGGATGAGCACTGGGTGTTATATATAAGGGAAGAATCACTGGATTCTCCTCCTGAAAGCATTATTGCACGATATGCTAACTAACCTGGATGCAAATTAAAATTAATTAATTAAATTTAAAAAAACCAACAACTGTATTAAGCTCTAGGGAGAAGAGCTGGACACTGTGAGCAGGAATAGGAAGGGAGCCACGTCAGGCTGGGTCATGTCGACACAAAGGGTGTCTCGGGGGAGGAGCCCACCCTGAGACCCGCAGGGACGGCCACATGGGGAGGTCTGCCATGCTGGGGAATGAGCCACCTGAAAGCCCTTCTGGAAAGATCCAGGCTTATGGGAGTGTCTGCAGGAAGGTGCCTGTGGCCGGGAAGTGATGAGCAAGGTGCACGCTGGGATGCGGGAATGGCTGAGGCCAGCTCGTTCGGGGTCTGGGAGGACACGGTAAGATTTGAAATTTAATTCTAATGTGAAAGGAGGCCACTGAGGAGTTTTAAGAAGGGAAGTAATGCAAGCAGACTTGCATGTCTACAAGCTTGCTCTGGGGACCTGGGGGGAGCGGAGGGCCCAGGAGAGCCGGCAGGTGAGCTGTGGCGGTGAGGCCAGCTAGACGGGGACCCCACAGGGGCCAGCGTGGCTGCGGGGAGGGGTTGGGGAAGACACCGGGGCATCTGACCTTTTAACCAGGAGGATGCGGGTACCATTTACCCAAACTGAGCACACAGAAGGAAGATTATGTTTTAGGGTGAAGTCAAGAGTTAGTTGGCCCTTAATTTTCAGGGAATGGGGCTTTAAAAGAAACAAAATATTTGGAGGATGAACAATGTGTCAAATTGAATTATATGAAAATGACCATTTGTAGAAGTTCTTTAAAAAGGTGAAATATATTGGGGCGCCTGGGTGGCTTAGTCGGTTAAGCGTCCGACTTTGGCTTAGGTCATGATCTCGCGGTTCGTGGGTTCGAGCCCCGCGTCGGGCTCTGTGCTGACTGCCCGCTCAGAGCCTGGAGCCTGTTTCAGAGTCTGTGACTCCCTCTCTCTCTGACCCTCCCCTGCTCACGCTGTCTCTCTCTCTCTCTCTCCTAGAAATAAAAAAAAATAAAAATAAAAAAAAATAAAAAGGTGAAATATAGGTAATTTCATACAGTGCAAGCTAATAATTTAAATGCGAATGATTTGAGGAAGAAAAGCCATCCCTTCTGCTTGGCTCCACCTCCACCTGGGAACAGCTGGTTCATGCCTGGAGCCCAGTAGGTGTTTCCATTCCAGATCCTTCAACATGAACCTGAGGCCGGAGGGGCTGCAAGGGCCTCAGGCCAGAGAGCCTCCCACCGCACCCTCAGCCTCAACTATACAGGCCCTCCCTGCCCTGGTCAGCTTCTCTGCCCGGCCCGAATCCCACCAACCCAGCCCCAGAAAGCCTTGAACCCTGGGGGTCTGATGCTAATAATGGTGGGCAGTGCTGGGGCTGTCCTTGACCCCAACACCCGCCGAATGCAGCCCACCTCATGCCCACTGCTGCTGCATCCTGAGTCCCAGCTGCGTCGTCTACCTAGAGCCCCCAGTGCTACTCAGGGGAGTCTTTCCAAGCAAAGGGACAGTGTCATGGCCAGGAACTTCAGAGGAGTGATGGTCAGACACTGAAACTCCCGCACAGGTGAGTGGTACTAGCCAGGCCAAGGCCACGGGGTGGTGAGGACATCAAGAGGAGCTGCCTCGGGGTCAGGCTGGCTGGTGTGCCTTGGTGGATGGTAGGGAGGCTCCAGCCATCTGAGATGGAGGCCAGCACCTGCCTGCACGGGGCCCTCAGCCACGGAGCTGGAGCTGGGCTGAAGCAGATATTTGGCTACCCACTCACTCTGGGCTGCAAGTGTCCCGTATTCCCCTGAAGGGTCAATGAGTGGCCTAGGGGAGGGGAAGGGAGCGCAGGGAGCCAGGGGTAGCATGAGTCAGGGCCTTGGGGCAGGGGTGTTCTCGGGCGGACAGGGGAGGGTACTGGTGGTCTGCTTCGGCCACCCTGACCCTGGTGAACATCCTACCCTCCCCCCCGCTCCGTGCACAGCCTCCTGTGAGGTTGCCCTACCACCTAGTTTGAAAGACACACAAACATCCCATCACCGGGTTGCCTCTTTGCCTCAAGGACCAGCATAGCCTCAGTGCTGCCGTGAGATCAGGGCCTCCTTCCTGGTCCCCTACACCACGGAGAAGAGGAGGGCTCCGGTCCTGCCTGGGGCAGGGGGCAAGGGGCAGGGCAAGGCAGAGAACAAGCTGGAGTCCCCGAGGGATCAGGCCTCACTGCACATTTTCAGCAGAAGGAATGAGGGTCCTCAGCCTACAGGACGGAGGAGGGAACACAGTGTTCCCGAGGGAATCACAGCCATTGGCTGCGGGCGGTGCCCAGGTGGGGGTGCCATCTTTATCCATCATATTAATCCTAAGGAAGGTCAGCCCAGGGAGAGAGTCTGAGCTCTCAGGGGAGTAGATATTGAGAAAGGAGGTGATCCCGCCTGGCCCTCAGTGGAAGCCCAGTGTGACGGAGAGAGGGGGGTGGCCGGACACTCCGGGACGCTCAGAGATGGCGAAGTAGACAACCTTTCCCTTCACCAGGAGCAGGTGGAGCCTGGGGTAATGAACCAGATATGGTCAGTCTGCCTCTGAAGTCTGAGGCAGGCTGAGAGAGAGAGAGAGCGAGAGAGAAAGAGTTTGAGGGGAGGTGGGGAGAGAGGTGGGAGGAAGAGGGAAGGAGGGAGAGAGAAAAAGACAGGAAGAGAGAGAGGGGAAGGAAAGAGGAGGAGAGGGGGAGGGGAGGGGGGAGGGGAAGAGAGGAGAGGGGGGAAGGGGAGTAGGAGGGAGGGGAGGAGAGGAGAGGGGGAGGGGAGAGGGAGGAAGGAAGCATGAAGTGTGGCAGGCAATGGGGCTGAGACCAGGTGGGGGCTGGGGCTGGAGGCAGGATGATGAGTTTGCTGAGCCAAGGAGCACGTTCAGGCAGGTCGGCAGGGAGGGGCCTCAGGCTTCAAGCGGCGTCCAAATGGGAGAGGGGGAGGGGCACAGACGGGGGGGGGGGGGGGGG